>NC_090438.1:340074332-340377363 GCF_031143425.1 Pleurodeles waltl
CTGGCATACTGGTTTCCCATGGGCTCCAGCATCTATTGGGCCACCCAAAAGTCTCTGCAGGCATGCCATTGCAGCCTGCATGAAATGGTGTTTCACCCTTTCAGTACAGGTCACTGCACCAGGTCACTGGAGGTCATCCCTATGGTAGGCCCTCAGAACCCAGAGTAGTTTGCAGGTACCTATGTGTGAGGGCAGCCCTGCATGAGCAGAGGTGCCCCTATGGTTTCCAACTCCATTACACTGGACTTCATAAGTGCGGGGAAGCCATTTTTCCCGTGTACTGGACACAGGTCACTCACTACCTATGTCAAGCTTCATAATGGTAACTCTGAACCTGGGCATGTTTGGTGTCAAACATGTCAGAATCATACCCCAATCCTGTTGCCAGTATTGGTTGTATGATTCCATGCACTCTGGATGTTCCTTAGAGGACCCCCAGAATTGCTCCTGCCAGTCTTCTGAGGTTTTCCAGGCAGCCCGTGTTGGTGCCACCCCTCAGACAGGTTTCTGCCCTTGTGCTACTTGACCAGCTCAGAAAGAGGAAGTCAAAACAAAGGATTTCCTGTGGAAGAGGGTGATAACACCCTCTCCCTTGGAAATAGGTGTTACATAGCTGGGGAGGGGTAGCCTCACCAAAACACTGGTATTCTTTGAAGGGCACAATTGGTGCCCTCCGTGCATAAAGCAGTTTGCATCAGTCCAGGGACCCCCAGTCCCTGCTCTGGCATGAAACTGAACAATGGAAAGGGGAGTGATCACTCCCTGTCCATCACCACCCCAGGGGTGGTGTACAGAGCTTCTCCAGGTGATTCTGCCATCTTGAATCCAAGGTGGGTTGAGGCCCCTGGGAGCATCTGAGTCGCCAGGTGAGATAGGTGACATCACAGCCCCCTCCTGATACGTGGTCACCCAGTTAGGTGATGAATCCCCTTCCTGGGCTACTTAGTGTCTCCCTCTTTGGTGGGTCCTCAGATTCAACATGAAAGAATCCAGCAGGACTCCTCTACATTGTTTACTTCATCTTCTAGCCGCTGGGACTTCAACTGGACCCTCCTGGAACTGACAATCTGCAACTACAGCGACTACTCCGCTTTGCAACATTGTTTCTCTGGCTCCTTCCAGCAACTGCAACATTTCCCAGGCTGTGCAGCCTCTGAGGGTGATGAGTCTTCAGACTGCACAAGAAGCAAGAAGGAATCTCCCTTGGAGTGAAGGAGTCACTCCGCTGCATCCACAGGCACCAACTGCAACGACGACCAGCTGTGTGGATCTTCTCTCCTCCAGAGCTGCATGGATCCTGCATCACAGATGGTAGTCAGGAGTTGTCCTCTTGGTCCTCTCTACCAGCTTTCCAATTCTGGAGATGGCAATCCTTTGCATCTCCTTGCAGGACAGTACCAACAACATATGGGTCAGGGAACGCCTAATACACACTCACTGTGTTGTCTCAGGACTCTAAACCTTTCACTTGACATAGTTACATGCCCATTACTCAATCATTATTGCACATTGGCAAACTCTACAGGGCTTTGAGGACACAATCTGACTAATTGGGCCTAAGCCTAGCTGACTAAAGCTAAGAAGAGGTAGACAGAAAATTGTGCACAATGGGGGCTTATCTGCTTCTCTGGTGCACCATAGAGCTGGTCATACAGGGGTAGGATCTTATCCACCAGCTTCTCTAGTTCTTCTGGTGAGAAGGCAGGGGCCCTATCACCTGTTGGACAAGGCATGATTGCTCTCAGAGGTGGTACACTGCAGCTCAGGAAGTGGAGATCTTGCAGGCAGCAGTGTTCTGAGTCAAATGACGGATTCAGCAGAAGATGAAGGTCACGTCTGCCACTACATGACCGTCACCGCTGGCGTGTACTGCCATTGGCCCCAGACCACCACAGGCAGCAATGTTATCCTATGACAAAGTCCGCCATGGTAGCGTCCACCTACCTCCATTATAACTTCCGCTGGTGGTTACGGGTGGTTCCTAATGTCAGGTAGAGTAGGTCATGTTGCCACCATTTTAGAGGCATAGAATGTAATTTCACACGATTTTAAATGCGTGAAAAGATTTAAAAATTGTTGCCCTGGTGAATTGTGAGTGTTGGCCTTGTCCTGTCATGTAGGTCAATTGTTTTAGTGAACATATTAGTATCTGGTCCAGCACATATGACAACATAATTGGGGGCAGAGCCACCACCCTCTCCCATACGGTAGAAAGGGGTTTGGGGCATTGAATCACAGGCAGTTTTGCAAGTTAGATGCACATATTGTTGCTGTCCAGATGTAGGATGTGTACACATATGTTCAAAAGCAAGGGGGTAACGTGTTACAAATGTGAAAATGTTAGCCTTGATGAGTGCTGTGTGTCATGTTTTCAGTGAGTCACTTGACATGTCACAGTTTGAATATGACGTATAATGTAATATGCAAGGGACACAATGAAAAACAGCCATAACTTCCTTTTTCCCACATAATTACCCTAGTAGGAGAAGGATCAGACAACCTCCTGTGTACAGTCCACTAGCAGACATACAGGCTATGGAGTGCACACATGTTATCCAGATATATCACCTGGATAGGCAGCAATCATGGATCTGTGTCGTCAGTTGGAGTCAGATCTCATGTCAGCCATTCTTCATCCAAATAGCATACCTCCCATTGCATAAGTCATGTAAGTGTTGATCTTCCTTGCCACAGGTTCCTTCTAAAATACAGTGGCCTTAACTGCTGGGATGTCCCGTACCATGTTCAGCCTGGTCTAGACGTATGTTCTCTTAGAAATGTTGAAAAATCTGGACAACTACCTCCGGTTTCCTCAACATGAGGATTTTGCCATGTGATGGTAGAGTTCTATGGTTTGGTACACATCCCACATCTTGTGGGAGCCATTGATGGTATCCATGTAGCCTTGTTTCCACTGCATGGCAATGAACAGGTCTATCGTAACAGGAAGAACTACCATTCCATCAATGCTCAACTGGTTTGTCTGATGGACCTCTACCTTTCACAAGTCTATCCTCAGTACTCGGTTTCAGTCCATAATTCTTTCATCATGCAGAGCAGCGCAATTCTACAGCTGATGACACAATTGTACCCAGAGAGGGCCTGGCTGGTTGGTAAGTCACATATGCCATATGTGTATGTATGCTATGTCTGCTGCTAGTGAGACGTTGAACACATCTTGCATTCTCTTACAGGGGACTCAGCATATCCAAACCATTCCTGGTTGTTGACACCAGTGAGAACCCAACTACACCAGGGGAAGTCCGATTCAACAAGGTCCATGGAAGAACATGGCATGTTGGGGAGCAGGTTTTTGGGCTCCTGAAGGCAAGATTCTGGGCCATTGACAAGACAGGTGGAACCTTCCTCTACTTACCTGGAAAAGTGAGTAAGCTCATTATGGCTTGCTGCATGCTCCACAACCTTTACCTGAGGTAAAACATCCCAGATGAGGGGGAGTTAGCAGTGCCACTGGGTGAGCCTCCTGAAATACCGAGTGAGCATGATAGTGATGAGGATGAAGGTGGAGACATGCGGGCAGATCTCATCAATCAGTACTACACTTGAGTGTAAGTATGTGATGTTAAGTGATTAGTGTGGCTGCATGGGGTGAAGTAGGGGTCAGCATTTGTTGAGAAGAGTATCTCTGTCACCAAAAGGCAAGGCATCTCATGCTATTCAGCATACAGCCCAGGTTTGCTGGCTACATCAGGCTTGAAGATGTGACTCTCTTGAGAATCTCCTTTGTTTGGGGCAATTACATTGCACTGTCAGTGAAACAACTCAAGTTTGAAATGAGGTTTGTGTCTTATGTATGCCTTTACCTGCCTAAACCCCTTGTAAGTCACATATTCCTTCCAGGTCTCTTCACCATGCCATCCTTGTGGGCATTTCAGAGTTGTCTCATTGGGAGGTGGCTGTTTCTGGTCTGACATGCGAAGTGGACATCAATTGATCCAGGTACTGTTTGTTGTAAATTTGGGGTGTATGAGTCCTATGGGCAGGCTGCCTGGATAGTAGGAGGGCAGGAATCTGAGCTATAAAATAGACCTGTTTGCCATGGTATGTTGGTCCAATGGTCTCATGTGTATGATCATGTGGCCTTGTAACATGTCATCCTGTGCAATGCATTCCTTCTACCTTCACATTGTGTTGACATTAATCCTAATGACCTGTTAGTGGCTGTTGATGTGTTTCCTAATTGCAGGCCATTGTGCCTGTGCCACAACACTGAAACATGTTTGTGACATCCCAGCAGGTGCTTGCTCATTGTTATTGGAAGTTTCCTGGGCTCAGACTCTCTTTTTCTGCCCTCTGTCCGTGCCATGGGGTATGTTAAGTTGACAGGCCTGGTTTTGGTATGTGATAATGGTCAAAGTGGAGAAAAAATCCCATACTCTCTTTGCCTAATCTACGAACACAAGGACTTACAGGCCCTTCCTGGTGTGGTCTGGTGCACGTTAGTGATAGGATACCTGGCCTGGCTCCATATGGCTGGGACGTTCTTGGCAATGACCATGCAGACATTCTTAACACCTATGTGCAGTACAGTACAATAAAACGTTTGATGTGACCTCACACCTGTGACATTGTGTTGCTAGTCACATTCAGCATGACACTACCTAAGGCATCTCCCCTCATCCATTGTTTTACAATGCCTTAAGCATATATATTTTTTTAGTGATGGTGTGTTTGTTTACATCAAAATAAAAATTAACAGTGATACTGGATAAAAACAATACTTAAGGTGAAGGGATCAGTCATGGTCAGTGCAATCAACAGAGTAGAGGCCACAACATTTGGGGTCCAGAGTCCAGTGTCCTACTAGCATGTAATATGGAAAGTGGTTAAGAAAGAGTCAACAGTGTGAGTCCATGGCTCACGAAGGAGTGACATCAGAAAGTGATCAGTTGCTGGCAGTGGTTGGTGTCTTGTCACCTGCAACTCCGGGATGCCTGGCTGGACGTTCATGCTTGCGGGGGGCTCAGTAACTGCAGAGGAAGGGGTGTGTGAGGTCAGCGCTTCCCCAGGCAGGGCCTCCCTTCCAGTGGCTGGCACAGATGAAGGGCCTGGTGTGGATGCACCAAAGGAAGGGATGTGCTGTTGATGCCTATCCCTGCTCATGGTACTTTTCATGTCCCTCACCAACCCTGGCCATGTTGGAATTGTGGGCCTCCCACTGTTTCCACATCTCACAATGGAAATCACTCTGTAGCTCCTTGATTTCCCTAAGTTTGTTCAGTACCTGGTCCATCACAACTTGGGAATGTTGCCAGGCACCCAAAACCTGGCTGATGGTATCCTGGCCAGAGGCATCACCAGCAGCCTTTTGCCGCTGGGCCACACTATTCCTCCCATGCACCCTACCCCAATCTGCCTGCGCCCTTGATGCAGCGTGCCCCTTCCACTGGTTCCAGGTCCTCCATTGTCAGTGTTTGCAGGTTGTGACTCAGGAATCTGGACTGGGGGGCAAGATGTAAGAGACTATTGTAGGAACACAGGTCTGGGTGCCTTCGATGTTGAGGCCAGGGGCTGTGATGAGTCAATGTGGTCAGACTGAGGTTGACCGGTGTCATCTTCCCATGTTGACCGGATTGGCCAGAACCATCCTCAATGTCCAGCTGTCGAGGAGTGTTAATCCATGGGTGCAGTGGCAGTCTCCTCTGTGGTGTCAGTTTAAGCATTCCAAGTTGCAGTGGCAGCACAACCTGTTGATTTGGAGAGATAATGTTATTGGTTGTATTTTGAAATCTACCTCCAATAGCTGACAGTGACTATGGGCTAGGGCCATGTTCACATTGTATTTGCGGATTTTCCTCATGTAACAGGTAAACATTTTGTCATTGGTACTGAGCTGACATTGTAGCCATAAACCAATTTCTGTTCAGTGCCCTAGCCTCAGACTGTCTGGAATCCTTAGCTGTTGGACGGATGACAATAGACTCATATCTTGCCAGCAGTGCAGGCATTTCATTGGCTGGGAAAGATGCTGTTTGAGTCATCTTGAAAGCTATTTGTTTGTCATGCAGGCATTTTCATAACCTTGGATGATGTGTGATAGTTATCATGCTGTGGTCAGTGCATTGTGTAACCGACTGATGTCAATGCCATACAACAGACACATTCTGGGTCCTTTGATCTATTTAGGAAGTTCCTACCAGACAATTTGAGCTGTCCTTCCTGTCTACACTATTTTCATCTTGGCATGTCAGCTCTAGATGGATCTGGGTGTGTTGCCACATCACAGGGTGTACTCTGACCTGTCTCTTTCAGGTATATCGAGTTCATTGTGGGTTCAGGGATTGCGGCACAATATCATCTGGACAGTGTTCTGGTGTTTGGGGTTGCATGTCCTGGTCCTAATTGAATTTATTCAGACGTTTCTCTTGACACAACTCACAGTTCACATTGTCCATCCTCTGAAGTGAGTGGACTTTCATTACAAGTATACCAAAAAGGATAATTGGCCATATGCAGAGTGGACTGAGTAATTGGATTGGGTATACAGAGCCTCCTGATCTTAGCAGTCCTGCCATTGCTTGTCCTAACCACATACTATACAGTTGTGATCCCCTCAGGTGAGTACAGTTGTAAGGTAGATTAGATAGAGAATAGTCATAGTAGCAGAGCACACAGTTGTGTCTGATTATAGTGAGAGTCCCAGTGCCCCCTGGCCTCAGGAGTCCTGTCTTTGCTTGTCCTGCCCATATACAGTTGTGATCCCTTCAGGTGAGTACAGTTGTAAGGCAGATTATACAGAGAATGGTCATAGTAGTGGAGCACATACGTGTGGCTTAGTGTAGTGAGAGTCCCAGTGCCTCCTGGCATTAGCAGTCCTGTCAGTGACTGTACTACACGCACACACACTATACTGATGTCATCCTCTAAGGTGGGTACATTCCAATGGGGATTTGGCAGACAAGGCAATTTTGGTTAGGGTAGACTGTTCTGGTTTCAGTGATGGTGGAACAGTGCCTGCTGGGACTTGTAGTGCTGTCAATCCCTGTATTACATTGACTATACAAAGATGTTGTTCCCTCTGGTGAGTCTACTTGATATGTTGGAGGCCAGACAGGGGTCTATGGACAGGTGGACACTGAGCTGTTGAGTGGGATTGCATGTTAGGTGGCAAAAGGTGATCAGTGAGAATGCATACCAATAGATTTTGGTGCCATATTGCTCTGTACATGCCATTTTGCAACTCTCTATTTGCTCACATATAGATCACAAAATAATTATCAAAACCAGGGGCGTGCGAAAATAAACAAGAATACAAAAATCTCAGTGCGCGTTGTCAAATTAACAAGACAAAGGAACAGAGTCCTAAGATTATATTAGACAAATCCAACTGACTGTCGTATTAAGGCTGACCTAAAAAATTTAAACAATATCTATCAGAAACAAATATGGAAATTTAAACAACAGGAAAATCATGACTTTTGGGCAAAGGCTTTATTTCTAAGCAAAAATTAAAATGCACAGGGATTTTGGAAAATGGTGAATGACTTGAGCAAAGCTCCAATGACCATGTCTATCTCCAATATTTAGGAATCTGTATGGTCTGATTATTTAATTCACCACTTTGGCGAAAATAAGAGAGTCATTAAAATCCCAAACAAGACAACAAGTGAGTCAAGCCCAGGAGGAGTTATATTAAAACCCCCTACTCTCCAAAAGGAATCTGCAAAATTAACATTCACAACATCGGAAGTTGTGAACTTAATGAAGAACAGAAGATTCAAATGGGATCCCAAATGCATTGTTCAAAATGAATCCAGCCTTTTGGGGTGAAAAACTGGTCTTGACTTACAACTTCTGCACAGAACTAGGAAGTGTTCTAAAATCTTGGAGGGGGGGCTATAATCCACCCAATGTTTAAAGGAGGTAGTAAATCTTATCCCGAGAATTATCGATTGATTACCTTAATGGATGTAGAGTCCAGATATTATGTTGGGCTATTACTGGACCATCTTCGCAGGTGGGCAACCGAGAACCGCATTATTCCCCCCAATCAGACAGGCTTTGCAAAGGGCCCCGGAACAGCTACTAACATTCTAACTCTCTCCATTGTCATTGACAAATGCACACAAAAAGTCACCCTTTGTATCTGTGCTTTGTAGACTTCAAATCAGCTTTTGATTTGGTACGGCAATGTCTTTTATGGGAGAAATTAGCCTCCTGGGGAATACCGGAGAATCTGCTAAAAGCTATTCAGCAGTTATACACAGATACATGGATTAGAGTTAAGACAGGGGATGGATATATCCTTTCAAGGGAAATTGAGACAAAGCAAGGTCTGAAACAGGGTTGCGAGCTGGCACCGTATCTTTTTAATCTCTTTGTATCAGATCTGACCATGAAGCTAAATAAGGTGAATGTGCACTCCCCTAAGGTTGATGATATGCTTAGTTCTAATTTGCTGGACGCTGACGATGTAGTACTTCTGAGTCAAACCAAAGTAGGACTACGTCGGCTCATCTTCAATTGATCTGAATATGGCGAGCAGAATGGAATGGAAATTAATCAGAAAAAAAAAAAAAAGTGATGGAAATCAGTAATAAAACCTCTAAAGTTAAAAAATGGCACACACAATAGCGAGTATTGGAACAAGTAAATCAGTACAGATACCTGGGCGTACTATTTGATGAACAAGGTTCTTTTCTCCCTCAGAAGTAGGATCTATATAGAAAAGGAAATGTTCTACTCCTTGCCTTTCGCACTTTGAGAAAGCTGCTTAACGACCCTAGCTACCGTCCCTTGCTGCAAGTTGTTGCAGCTAAACTAAATTTGACTTTAGGATACAGTAGTGAAGCACTGTGTGGAAAAGATGCCACCATCCTAAATGGAATCACTAGAAAAGTATTTAGGTCTCTATTCCAGTTACCAGGGCAAACCTCCCAAGCATAAATAAACTGTAATCATATGCATTTGTGATCGTAATGTTTTATTTCTCCTTTTTATTCCAGTTGATGGCTTTTGTTTTCCTTTGCTATGACCCATGCTTGTGGTTTTAGCACTGGTAGATCTGTAGTTTGTGTAGTTGCATGTGTTTCATAAACAAAATATTTTTGTACTGTTTACTCCACGTGGGTATCATTGTCCTGAATTAATTAATGTTTGGTAAATGGTGTAATAATAATGCATATTTATCTTTTCTTTCATTGTGTGTGGAATTCTCCTTGGATTGGTGCACAGTGTACTGTGTTGTCTTTTGTTGTGTGTCATTTTCTTACTAGTGGGATATCATTGGTGCTTGCTGTGTCTGTGCAGAGTAGGCTCAGGGGATCCTAAATCCTGCTGTCGCTGGCAAGTGAGTAGAATAATTTTTTAGTAGATAGGTGTTTGGGTGCTTTGTATTGATTGATTTCTTTCTTCTACCTTACTACGTGCAAGCAGTTTTGCTTTCTAGTTGATAAAGCCACAACTTGTAAATTACTTAGTTTAGACAGTTTTGATTATTGTTGACTTATTTGTCATGTTATGTTTATTAGTAAGAATTATGGTTTGCCACAGGGTGACAGCTCAGCAGGTTGTTGGTTTACTTTTCAAATCTTCCTATGACCATGGTTCTGAGACTGCCTCCTCATCTGAGGCAGAGGAGGAAGTCCAAGATTCTGGCAGTGAATTTTCCATCCAAGAGGAATCAGCTGAGGATGAAGCCACTCTCAGTGTGGGGGTAGTGCCTTTTTTTTAGAATAGGATGCTGGTGTACCTGGGGCTGAAAGGTTTACCACTGGAAGTGCTGAACTCTGCCTCAAACATGGTGCAGCTTGTTTTGCCTGCTTTGATCAGTATCACAGGGTAGAGAGGGAATCCTGAAAACGTTTTGCCTATACATTTTTTTTGTTGCTTTTTCGATGAGATTGTTGACCAGACTAATTTGTATGCTGAACAATATTTGAGGGACAACAGTGCCTGACTTAAGCCCCACTCTAGAGTTAGCTGGTGGACTCCCACAAATCTGGATGAGTTGAAGAAGTAATTGGGTTTAACTTTTTCAGTGGGCTTGATAAGGAAGCCATCGCTGTCCTCTTATTGGTCTACTAGTCCCTTGATGGCAACGGCTGTACTTCCTGCAACTAAGAGTCACAATCAGTATTTTCTTCTACTTCGGATGCTGCATTTTGTTGATTATGACTGTATCTTCAACATTCGGCCTGTCCTTGATCACTTTATAGATCACTTTTTTAGAGATCTATGTTCCAGGGAAAGAATTAGCTTTGGGTGAGTCTTTGCTCCTGTCAAACGGCCATTTGGGTTTTAGGCAGTACATTTATAGCAAGAGGGCATGTTATGGAATTAAGATGTATGTGATGTCTGATAATAGTACTGGATATGTCTATAATCTCAGGGTGTACACAGGTAGGGATTCCACTATTGCCCCCCCTGATTATCCATTCACTTTTGGAGTGAGGGAATTGTATTGGGAACTTGGTAGAGGACCTTTTAGCAAAGGGCACCATTTCTACATAGATAACTTCTACATTGGTGTACAATTGTTCAAGGAATTGTTCAAATTGGACACTGTTGCATGTGGAATAATCTGCTCTAACTGTAAAGGTTACCCTAAAGGACTTGTTTGTAAAAATCTTCAGAGGGGACAGTGCAGTGTCTTGGGTAGTGATGAACTTTAAGCTGTGAGATTGTCAGACAGGAGAGATGTCCACATGCTGACTATCATTCATGAAGAAAGTACTGTGACTGTTTAAAGTCATGTTGCTGATGTTTTGCAAACCTGATGTTTTGCAAACCTGTGTGCATTTTGGACTACAATAAGTACATGGGTGGTGCGGCTTACAGTGCTGCTCGTTTGGCATAAAACGTTGAGTCCATTGTTCTCTAGAATCAAAAATGACTTTTGTTCAGTTTCAGCAGTCTGTGATAGGCTGTGTTGTTGTTGGGGAGCAGGCAAGTGTTCCTAGAGCTGGAGTGGTGGAGGATGTGGCTAGATTGAAAGATCACAATTTTTCTGATTACATTCCTCCCAAGACCCCAAAAAACGCCCCTGTAGAAGATGTAGTCTGTGTCCTAAGTGGCGTGCGGAAGGAGAGTCAATTCTACTGTCCCCAGTGTCCATCTAATAGTAGGCTATATGTCCCAGCATGTTTTAAACTGTACCACACGGAACTGAATTAGTGGAAGTAACTTTGAGTATAAAAGTGAAATGACCGGTCTGTATCATTTTTAAATTGTTCAGATTTCATAGTTGGCATTAGTGTGATCTAATTAGTTAGAGCTGTTGTGTATGCGGTTATAGTTTTCATCTACTTCCAATTATTTTTTTGTTAAGAAAAATGCGATGGCAGTGTGAGTTGACTAGCGTTTGGCTGGCACTGTGCAGGAACTGGCGCTCGGCTGGTGGTGTGCATAAACTGGTGCTTAGCTAGCGGTGTGTGTCACCTGGTGCTTGGCTGGCGGTGTACGTGAACTGGCACTTTGTTGGTGGTGTGCATGGGCTGACTCTTGGTTGGTGGTGTGTGAGCTGGCATTTGGCTGGCGGTGTGTGAGTAGTGGTGATTTGCTGCTGGTCCCTATAGACACTGCTAGCCAAACGCAAGTAGACACACTCCATCAGCCTCCAGCTGGTGTTATTGCTGTGTCAATCATGTAGGCATATAAAAGTGATGGGCCCTTGAATTGCACTGTCTGTTGATGTGAGTGCTGTAATGTGCTAGGCCCATGGAAGGTGGAGTGAATGGTGTTGTGTGTGTCACAATAAAAGTAGAATGAATGGCCTGTTAAGCAGTTGGTGCTTTGTGGCAGCTTTACAGCTCATGAGCTGTGAGTCACTGGTTCAGTTTTTTGAACATTCAATTATTAACAGTATATTTAATCTTTGTGAAATCTCATCTTAATAAAATTTGCATTTTGAACCTTTCGCTCACCCTCATCCAAATCCAACCTGTATGTGTGTGTACTTGAGAAATAAATGATAATACAGTGTTATTTGTCTTTCATTGCCAGAGTGTACATTGTCTCTAGGGAAAATCTACCAAATCTAGATATTTTTGCAAAGTACACATCGAGGGGAGAACAGGGTGGAATGCCTCTCGTGGATCCAATCCAGTTTTCATACCCACAATACACTGCAAACCTCAATATGTGAGTAAAATCACACATTTCCTTGCATTCATTTCTCTGCAATATTCTTCTACAATCAGAAGGAAACCTCAAATTCCTACCACCTAGCCTTCTCCTACTTTTCCAATAAAAAATCTTGCTCCACTTGTGTGGCTGGGTGTAGAGCCTGTGAGAGGAACGGATCAAGCTAATATCAATGGGAGTCCTCGCAAAGGGATCCTTATTGACCTGTTTGATTTGTACTGTTGCATGCACTAGGCCCAGCCTCACAAGTGAGATACCATTTTTATCAGAAGACTTGGGGGAATAGTGTATGGAAGGAAGTTTGTGGCTTCTTACAGATTCCAGACTTTTCTATCACAGAAAAGTGAAGAAATGTGTTTTTAGTAAAATTTTGAGGTTTGCAAAGGATTCCAGGTAATACAACCTATTTGCAAGTCACCCCATTTTGGATTTCTCGAGGTGTCTAGTTTTCCCTAGGTGCTGGCTCAGCTAGGGCCCAAAATCCACAGCTACCCACTTTGCAAAGAACAAGTCAGTTTTAAGTGGAAAAATGTGATGTGTCCACTTTGCCTTTTCGTCTTATTCCTGTCACACGCACACAAGTGAGGTACCATTTTTATTGGAAGACTAGGGGGAATGCTAGGTGGAAGAAAGTTTGTGTTTCCCTGCAGATTCCAGAACTTTCCTTCACAGAAATGTGTTTTTAAGTAAGTTTAAGGTTTCCAGAGGATTCTGGATAATACAACCTAGAGAGAGCCATGCACACCCCATCCTGGATTCCTCTAGTTGGCTGTCTAGTTTTAAAAAATGCATGGGCTTGCTAGGTTTCCCTAGGTGCTGGCTGAGCCAGGTCACAAAATTCTCAGCTAGGCACATTACAAAAAAGGTTCAGTTTACAGTAGAAAAATTTGATTTGTCCATGTTGCATTTCGGGCCATTTCCTGAAGCGGGCACTAAGCCTACCCACACAAGTGAGACACCATTTTTATCAAAAGACTTGGGGGAATCCTGGGTGGAAGTACATTCATACTCCACATAGCTTCCAGAACTTTCCATCACAGAAGTGTGAGGAAAAGGTAGTTTTTTAAGTGAAAGTTTGAGGTTTGCAACAGATTCTGGGTAATACCACCTAGTGAGAGCCATGCAAAAACCTCCATCCTCAACTGCTCTATGTGTCTAGTTTAAAAGAAAATATATATATGTTTGCTAGGTTTATCTAGGTGCTGGCTGAGCTAGGGCCCAAACTCCACAAATAGGCACATTGCAAGAAAATGGTGAGTTTTCTATGGAAACATGTGATGTGTCCCTGTTGCATTTTGGGCCCATTCCTGTCCTCGGCACTAAGCCTACCTACACAACTAAGGTACCACTTTTGTTGGGAAACTTAGGGGAATATATAATAGTATAAGAAGTGTTGTTACAAATAGTAATTCTCTGCATTTGCACCTTACAAATGAAAGACAGTGTGTAAGAAAGAAGTAATTTAGAGTAATGACTGTTAATTCACATGTTAGTATGTGTGACCCACAAATTCAGAGACGTGCAAATAACCACTGCTTCTAAACTCCATGTCGTGTGCCCATTTAAAAAATGCCTAGGTTTCCTTGCTACCTATTTTTCACTATTTATATTTTTCCATATGAATTGCTGCACACCAGGTACACAATGAAAAACCATTGCAAAGTGCAGCTCAATTATTTGCTTGGGGTACCTTCAGTTCTTGGAAAACTCACAAACTCTATATATCCCCACAGGCAGAAGGGTAGTAGATGTAATGGTATATTGATTTTTGTAAATCAGCTATCTTGACAAAAAAGTTAGAAATGAAACCATTGTCACAAATACCAGTTTTTCCTGCTAACTTTCAAGATTTATTTATTTCAACACTTATATTTTTGGGAAAACCTTGAAGAATCTACACAAATGACCCCTTGCTGAATTCAGAATGTTGTCTAGTTTTCAGAAACGTAGAGATTTCTGGGATCCAATGTGGGTTTCAGACCAGTTTTTACCACAAACTGGAAGGAGGTTAAAAACACAAACAATAGGAAAAATGTGCTATCTCCCTGTAAAAAGCCAATAATTTGGTTAAATAATTGGTTTTCTAAATCAATTCTACCTATTCCTGGTAGCTAAGAAGATGGTGATTTTAGCACCACAAACCTTTCATTGATTCCATTTGCAACAAAAACTGGCACTTTTTTCTGCAGCACTTTTTTTCTATTTTCCCCCCAAAAACAAAATGTTTCTATATTTTGGCTAATTCTTCAGTCCCCTCCAGAGAAATCCACAAACCTAGGGTATATTTGGAATTCCCAGGATGTTGAAAAAAAAGAATGCAAATTTGATGTGGATAGCTTATGTGGACAAGAGGTTATGGAGGCCTAAGCACGAACAAACACAAAAAGTGAAAAAAAAGGCTTAGCATGAAGGGAGGGGACATTGGGAAGGCCTAGCAATGAAAGGGTTAACCTCTTGATTATTACAGTTAAAATGGATATATTGATTCTATTGTAGATTAGATAAAAATGTTTCTAATGCCAAATTAAAAAGGAAAGGTGAAAGAGGACATCCTTGTCGAACACCTATACCCAAAGTAAAATATGAAGAGGTGAGGCCATTTGCAAAGATGGCTGCTTGTGGGGAAGTGTAAAGGAGGAATTTCAAGTAAATACTTTTTAGCCCAAATCCAAACCATCTGATAATATGAAAAATAAAAGGCCATAAACCTTGCCAAAAGCTTTTCCAGCACCTAGGGCAATGGCTGCTAAAGGCTCAGACATATGAGCGGATTTTAATAGAACATCGAGAAATAGACTAGTGTTATCAAAAATATATCTTCCTTTAACAAAACCTGATTGCTCTTTCCCTAGGAGTTCAGGGATAAATGACTCTAATTGCAAAGCTAAAGATTTTGTGAAAATTTTATAATCAATGTTAGTTAACAAATATGTTTTTTTTTACAATAATCATTTCCCTTCCTTTGGGATAAGACAAATAAGGACATCTAAAAAAAGCTAGAGGATTTGTGTAAATACGAGAAAGAGTTTATGAGATTATGTAATTTAGGAAGGAGTAAATTGGAAAAATGTGTAAAGAAATTGAACTGTGAGACTATCTGGATCTAGAGCTTTATCCTTTTTAAGTGTGTTTAATGCAATATTGAATGCCTGTGTGAGATTGGATACTAATGTCTTAAACTAGAGCTGAGTATGGAAAGATTTTTGGATAGTGGATAGGTATTTTATAATTTCAGAGTAAGATGCAGAATCCTCCAGCTTACATAGCGCCCTATAAAAATGGACAAATTCATTTAAAATTTCTGAGTCAATATTTGGTGGTATCTGATGAATATCTATGATTGATTCTATTCTATGTTTCTTCTTTTTAAATTTTGAAATAGGTTGCTAATAATTTTCCAAATGTATTTTGGCCTCCATAACATTTAGCATTGGATTCTAGCACATAAGGTGATGCAGTTTCTGTAGATAATGTATTAAATTGAAGTTTAGCAATAGTAAGCTCTTGTAAAAACTCTTTTAATTTTGACGTTTGGTGAGAGTGTTCTAGTTTTGTAATTGTTGCGAAAACATCTTTAGTTTGAGTACAAGATTGCTTTCTCTTTCCAAATACGTAGTTACTTATAAATACAAGAGCTGAGGGTTTGAGGGCACCCCATATGGTGTCAAGATAAATGTTATCCATTTGATTAAAATGGAAATATTCATGAACAAAGGAGGTGACAGATGAAGTGAGTTGGTTTCAGGAAGAGTATCTAGTTGTATAGAGACAGAGGCATGATCAGAGTTTAAGATGGAGCCTATATCTCCAGAATGTAGGGTCTGAGACAAATCATTTGAGATGAAGATGTGATCTATTCTTGGTTGGGTATGGTGAACTGGAGGAAAATATGCATATTCTATCAGTTTGGAATTACATACCCTTTCTATGATGAAGGGCATGAACAAATAATTTATTTTGCGATTTATTTGAAGTATAAGTAGCTGTGGAATTTTGAGAAATAAACAGGTCAATCACCAGCAAAAACAAAATTGTCATCTGGACATTGTATATACCTTTGAGTAACATTAGACCAAAAATAATAATCAGTTGTAGTGGGACCATAGACATTAAAGAGAGAGACTGGAACTTAATGAATTAATAATTTGATAAGTGACCAGCGTCCGTCATCATCAGGCTCTTGCAAATTCAATTGAATAGGAAGTGATTGTTTAAATAAAGTTATGGCTCCATTTCTTTACCATTTCCTGGGGAGAGGAAAACCTCACCGATCCACCCTTTCTTGAATTTCACAGACTCAGGGGGTCATTCCGACCCTGGCGGTCAAAGACCGCCTGGGCCGCAAATGACGGAAGCACTGCCAACAGGCTGGCGGTGCTTCCATGCCCAATCTGACCGCGGCGGTAAAGCCGCGGTCAGAAAACCAGGGCCGGCGGTTTCCCGCCGGTTTACCCCCGGCTGGGCGAATCCGCCAGGGCAGCGCTGCAAGCAGTGCTGCCTTGGGGATTCTGACCCCCTTCCCGCCAGCCTGTTTCTGGCGGTTTTCACCGCCAGGAAGAGGCTGGCGGGAACGGGTGTCCTGGGCCCCTGGGGGCCCCTGCACTGCCCATGCCTCTGGCATGGGCAGTGCAGGGGCCCCCTAACAGGGCCCCAGCCTGCTTTTCACTGTCTGCCTAGCAGACAGTGAATAGCGCGACGGGTGCAACTGCACCCGTTGCACACCTGCAACACTGCCGGCTCCATTCGGAGCCGGCTTCAGTGTTGCAGGCCCCCTTCCCGCTGGGCCGGCGGGCGCTAACATTGTTAGCACCCGCTGGCCCAGCGGGAAGGTCGGAATGCCGCCAGCGGTCTTTTGACCGCGGAGCGCCGGGGTCAGAATGACCCCCTCAGTCTCTGTAAGCTATAATAAATGTATGAAAGCAATATTTCCAGTGAGTTTTGATAAATGGAGAGTTTAGACCTCTGACATTCCAAGACTCATTTTTCAAAGTTATATAAAGAAAACAAAAAGATCAGCCATAGTGGATAGAAGACTAAACGAGAGTCATGTAACAGCAAAGGGAATTAGTAAAACAAGGGAAAAAGTTCAAGAAATATAGATGATATAAAGAGGTAGTAAATTGAAAAAAGAAGGTAAGGAGAGGGAGAAAGAAAATAAAGAGAAGTATGAAATTGTTGATTGAATAGAAAAGGCACTATTAGGAAGTTAAAGAGAAAGAAAAACATATCAAAAACTTAAAAAAAAAAAATTGAGGTAAGTGAAATGAGCACAGGCATAAACAAGACGACAATATATGTAAGAGAGAAAACAAGTTAGTAGAGAAAATTAACAGGTTAAGACGTAAATATTCTGTAGCACAAAAATATTATTTCAAAACAACATTTTCAACAGGAAAAAAGTAAAATCAGTTAAATAAGATTGCCAATTAAACAAGTGAATACTTAATTCTGAAAATGTCTGGATTTAGGGGATCCCGATGTATATATAATCTCTATCCTGCAAGCCTTGAGAAAAATCCTCAATCGGGCTGTATTATTATATGTTGTTTTTATTATTCATGTAGGTCACTCTAAATAAGCAAGGATGAAATATGCCAAATCAAGCACCCAGATATGGAAACGAGTCTCATACTGTGCTATCTTCAGTATTTTGTGAAACATTCAGAACATTGCCTGGCCATGAAATTCATTTAATCAGTTTAGCTGCTGAAAGGACTTTAAGTAGGTCAGTATAATCCAGGAAGTAAAGGATAACTCCTCATGGTTTTTAGAAGTAGAAGCAGCAGCAGGTTGATTACCTAATCTATGTGCATGGTGGATATTGAGTAATGTCTCCTCTGGCATGTTTACTAATTTAGGAAGAAAGGATTTAAAGCACATAATAGGACTAGTAGCTTTAGTACCTACAGGCAGACCAAAAATACATATGTTATTTCTCCTGTTTTTGTTTTCAAGGTATTCGACCTGCTGCTCTAGAGTAGAAGCTTCAAAAGATGTAATGCGTTTTTCAGCTGTGGGGAGCCTTTCTTCTATTTGAGCCCATATATTGCTAAGGTTCTGTAATTTAGTGTTTGTTTCTTCCATGTATGGGTGTAAATTGTGAATATCTTCGAATAAAAGATCCATTGATGCAGCAGGAAGTGATTTTGTGGGGGAGGGTGGATCTTTTTTAAATCGCTTGGCAGACTCTTTTCTGGCAACCAGTGACAAAGGAGCTGTATCAGAGTCTGAGGAAGAGGATCATCCTCTATGTAGAGATGCTATTAAATCTTCCAACTTTGAGAACTGGGGAATATAGAGCCATTCCTAATACATTTATGTGAGGGGCACTTCATTCCCAATTCGTTTTTTTTTTTAATTTTCCCATAAATAAATTGAATATAATTATAAATTGGAAACATATTCTGTATCATTTTTGGAGAGAGTGCATAGTTGATATTTCTTCTGTGAGGCTTGCAGTTCATTAAACCTAGTTAGAGAAATTTTGTTGTAAATAGCAAAGCAGTCCCAGATAGATGTGTTTCTTTTTTTTTAACTCCTGAGCGTAAGCACAATGAGGCCAGGTTATGAGAATTTGTAGAAGATGTAAGTATAATAAAGCAATTACCATCCAGTGATATGTGCCCATTATTCAATACATCAAGGATAAAGTGATAGAAAAGAAGAAGGCAGAATTCAGTGTGCCAGTGTATGCCTTCTAAAGAAAGTCATTGCAGAGACATGTGACAGGAAATCATTTTAGAGAAAACCTGGAAATACACATACTGTAGGCATCTGTCTCTCACACTATTCCATCATCACAAAAAGGTGGGTGTGTTGATGAGAGGGGACTTGCCACTACTGAACAATATGGTGTGCATCCCTCCTTGATGTTGCACAAAAAAGTAAAACATGCCTGGCAGTAATTGGAGCTCTGCACCCCGAGAATATGAGTTGTCAATTGGCCAAACCCCCGCAGTGTTGCTTCACCCACACACCATTCTGAGGACAGTCAATCGGACGCTGCCATCTTCCTAGAGCATCAAGCCATGCCCTCCCCATTAGCACAAGGATGACGTGCTCCCATGATGCATTGTAAATTACTTTTACCTCGGTAGCACCAATCAAAGGGATAGCCAAGGCAGATTCTGTTGCAAAAAACATGTGTACTACTGCTAGAAGACCTTATCGAAGAGGTGTTGAGGGGCTATCTATTCCTGTAATTTCTAATGGATGAATACTGAATACACGAAGAAAGTCAATTTATTTCTCCACTTAGTAGATACCCACCCAGCAGATGCCTACATTTTGGTGTTAATGAAAAATGGTTTTGTTATTCTATTAGGCAATTTCTAGTAAAAGATTTTGGGCCTAAGCCTTGAAAGTTATAAGCTTACAGTTGATAACGCGTCCTTCTATGACAATTTATACACATTAGGACTCGTTTTAGGCCGATGAATCTTTTGACCCAGTGGTGAGACACCGTAAAACGAGGTAACTGATCAGTATGTCAAGCAATATATCAATAATGTTATCAACGTATTTCACCACAATGTATTTCACTTTAGACATTTGTTAAAACTTTCCACGCAACCATGACCTTTCAGTCATGAATAATCACACCTTGTTAGAAGTTTTGTGAATTTTATTCCCTATTGATTACATTCTAATAGCAAATGTATTAATCTCAAAACCAAGAAGCAAAGGAGCAAAGTCACAATATGACAACTGTGGTAAGATTTTGACAATGCGAAGATGACAATCAATAAGACACTAACATATGATATACACAAATCAGAGTACATAGAGCAGCATATACGTCTCAGTTCAGCATGGCACAACGTCAGTCATGTCCGTTTGTCAGTCAAAGAGAATATCTTAACTAACCGCTGATTAGCATTAGCATTTTGGGCTTCATGCAAAACAATTTAGAACATCAATTTGGAAAACATCTAACTAAGGCCATTAATCAAAAATACAGCAGTTGGTACCTAGAATGGAAAGGCAAATAAATGAATTTCAATATCAACATTCATAATTACCCTCCTCGGGATAGGTCAGCATACAGGATCAGTCTTCGTCTTCAGGACATCAGTTAGATCGCCGTCAGTATATCTAGTCTAAGGCAGGGGCACTTCCCTCATAAGGAGGAAAGTGAGATGGGGCAACTAAGGGTGAGGATGGTTTATTAAGTCTCAAATCACCAAACAGAGTGACAGAGTTTCTGGATGCAATCGATATCATTCCCTACCTAGGTCTCTCGAGTCTTGTGTGTCATGGGTTTTTATCCCTTTTTGGCAATACCTTCCCCCAGAATTCTATTGGATAGTCACTTCACCCCATTATCTGTAACCTATCAAATTAAACATTAAATAATGCATTTGTCATCTCGAGATAAATTATAATATTTTGATTGGTCTTCACAATTGACGTTTTTTGTAGGTGGCACATCCGGGGTTACTTCCTTTTCTGGCACACTCTTCGGGTCAAAAGTTCTCTTTTCCATGGTCGAATGTCCTTGAAAGTTTCCATCTTTGTTGCAAAGCGTATAACTTTATGATAATAAAGCAGCTAGCATGCGAATGGGAAAAACTAGCATTGTTGCAAAAACATAGAAAAGAACAAATGCTGGGTCATGGCCTTTTGCAAGTCAGCACACTGGAGAAACAGAAAATTATGCTTTAATATGAGAGCTACATAGCCAGTTCTTCGGCTCACGCTAACTTAAGGCTTATGGATTCTAATAAATGCAATCTTCGTACGTGTTAACATATTCAATTCATCCAAATACAAGTAATCATTTCTTCTTATTAATATTTAGTATATCTGTACAATAATTCTTCACGTTTAAAATACATTTCAATGAATATTATTATTAATGCAGCATTGTTAAATATAAGCATTTCACATCTAAAAAAAAAAGGTAATATTTAAAACACACTCTCTCAGTCCCTCATCTGATGACGCTCGTCATCACACAATTTTTCTCTTTAGTCTAATTTTTCACCTTGCGCATGATACGCATTTCAACATCTTGCCCTTTATGAGAACTTTCCCATATTTCATTGAACATTTTCTCTCTCTCACTTTCTTCATTTCTTCTGGTTCTTTTGGTCCAATTTCTTTATACTTTGTCATTTATTTTACATGCTCCCCATAATCCTAATAGACAAATCAAAACAATTAATAGACCCATCATAATTTTTGCAAGTACCCAATTCCAAATATTGGTAAACCAGCTTCCCACTCGGGCAATTCCCTTTCCAAATTTCTCCCAAACACCAAGTTCTTTTAGATCTTTCAAATCTGTACTATCTCTAGTAAGGTTAGTAAGCATACTTCTAATCTTCTTACTGTTATCTGGAATAAATGAGCAACAATGATGCTCATTAAGCATTTTACAGACCCCTCCACTCTTTGCCAAAAGAATGTCTAAAGCAAGCCGATTTTGAAGAGTCATAGCTCTTTCTGCAGCAAGTTCAGTATCCATTAGGAGTATGGCTCCTGTAAAGTTTGTCAGCATGTTATCCACTATAGTAGACAACCCTTGAATTTTCATAGAATTCAAGATAACCCCTACTGACGGGATTATTGCTCTGAATATATCACCAATGACAGCCGCCACTGATTCTCGTTTTTGTCTAGGATGTTGTAATTCAACGTCTTAGGTATTTGTTTTAAGTCATCAATCTGGTATATCTTTGAGAATACTATTCCCAAATAACATGTCCCATACCATCCCTTAGGGAGACGGTAATAAGCATTTAGCCCACAAATGTAATAGATTCCAGGAATCGCTGGATCTTGTCCATTTAACATAAAGGTCCATTTACTCTGAAACAGAAACACATGCCTACATTCACTCGTACCCACAAACAAATTATCTTGATCAGATTTTGGTCTATATACACAGAGCCTACCTACGTGTAATGCATCTATAGCTAGTTTGCCTTGTGTTTTGATTGCAGTATAAGCATAATCATTTATATAAGTACGCTTCTCTTATCCTTTTTCTAATCTTTCTTTCAGTGCTTTGCATCTATCATCAGTGTGATCTAAAAAACTTTTCTCTACAGGAGACAATAAGCAAGTCAAATTGTTGCGATGTGCATAAGCAGTTCCAAATGTAAGTGTTGGCTCAAAGAATCCTCTAACTATTTTTATATCATGCTCTTTAGCTAGTTTATTCAAGAATTCAATCACAGGCACAAAAGAAAACACAACATCCAGATTCGAATAAAAATATTGCACATGCTCTTGATTATAGAATCTTGTTAATAGCAAGCTGCAACTAATTCCATAGGTAAGAGGGAGGCTATGATAGGTAACTCCCTCCTGTACAGACGAAGGAATTTTAGTACATACATAACAATCTTTCGCATCCATAGTTTCCACATATTCGTTTAGTAAGCGATAGAAAACATTAGTAGAAAGTTCCCCTTTTGCATTAGTTCCCTCATGCATATGTCTTGCATCTTGCTCAAATTTCTCCCACAGTGTTAGTTTAGTGGTAGTCTCAGGTTTTGAAGTTGCGTTAATCGTTTCTTTCTCTCTCCATGGCATTCCCACAATCACTCCTACAACCATTATTGCACACACAACACCCATTATAAGACCTAACCAACCACACACTTTACTTCCTTTGCTACTGAAAGCCATGTTTGTATAGAACCAGAATAGCAGATCAACAATCAACTTGGGGGAAAAACTTCTTCTTTTTTTTTCTGTGTATATTACAGCGTCTTCACTCACTCCAGGACCCTTTTCGTCAATTCAGGCTAGCAGCTTGTCACGATCAGATTTCTTTTAAGTCAAATCCGGTTTAGTGTCACTTCCAGTAATTTTCTAGAGTTTCTTTCTTTAGTTTACAAAATCTTCAAACTTAGCCAAGTCTTCCTTGAGTTTTGTTCAGGTACCGTAATACTGGCCTGGTACTTCTCGATCAAAACAGAATGCTAGGAATTCTTGTTGCCATTCAGATGTTGTAGCATACGCCCATTCAGGACCTGTTTATCTTCTGTTCGCAATTCTTTTCCTCTTTATTCGTCGTTATCCTTGTTGTTCTCCTTCACTCAGATCATCAGCTTGTGTGGTATCACTCTCTTCTACTATGGTGTCATTCAATACTTCTTTTATTTTAAGATGCAACTTATCTGGCCAATTATCACCTCTATGTGTCTTTTCTCGTTGTTTCCCTTCAGGACGTTGGACAGCACCCTCCTCTTGTGATATGGTGTTTTCTCTTGACGGACCTGCAACTGGTTCGGGAGATTTTGACACGTTCTGATTCGTATCTATAGTTTCTCCTTCTCTTTCTTCTTCTGGTTCAGTGTTGGGTTCAGATTCTAACCCGTATTCATCTACTTCTGGGAGAACCTCTCCTTGGCTTAGTTCTCCTGCTGCCTCTACTGAGATAGGCACTCTGTCACCTCTCTCGAACTCATTGACTGTTTGAGGGACAAGGCTGTTCTCAGTGGGCTCTCCAGTAGTCTCAGTTCCTTCTTGACTGATCTCTGACTCTGAGACTTCTCTTCCTGAAGATGCTGTACCGGAAACTTCAAGTTCCTCTTCAACAGGACACGTTACCTTTTTCGTGTGACTGGCATGTATCCAGTTGGGAACCCCGGCACACTTCACAGCAGTGGTAGTCGTTAATATTACTTGATACAGTCCTTTCCAGCGTGGCTCTAGACAAGATTTCCTTACGTGCTTCTTGACAACCACCCAATCTCCAGCTTGCAGAGAGTGACCTGGATCGCCAATTGGTGGCAACGTGTTAGCTTCCACCTGATGAGAAAAAAAGCGAATCACGTCAGCCAAACCTTTACAGTAATTCAACACCATATCATCTGTAATATTCACTAGTGCATTTGCAGGTACTTCTGGTAATCTCATTGCTCTGCCCATGAGAATTTAATGGGGGGACAATCCCGTTTTCTTGTCTGGGGTATTTCTCATAGACATCAGTACTAGCGGCAAGGCATTTGGCCATTTCATGTTTGTTGCTGCACACATTTTTGCCATTCTTGATTTCAAAGTACCATTCATCTGTTCTACTAATCCTGATGCTTCAGGACGATAGCTACAATGCAGTTTTTGTTCAATGTTGAGTGCGGCACACAGAAGTTTAATCAGCTCATTGTCAAAGTGTCTACCCCTATCTGATTCTATAGAAACTGGAAACCCGAATCTTGGTATCAGTTCCCTGAGTAGTAGTTTTACGACTGTAAGACTGTCATTCCTACGTATGGGATATGCCTCAATCCAATGACTGAAAACACACACAATCACCAACACGTACTTCAATCCTCCACAAATACGCATTTCGATAAAATCCATTTGCATTTTGTTGAATGGACCTCCAGCTCTCCCAATGTGGCTCAAAGTTACCACAGTTCCTTTTCCAGCGTTCATCTGTTGACAGATGACGCACATGTGGCAAGTGATTTCTGCGGCATGTCTGAATTTTGGATTGAACCAATCAATTTTAAAGAACCTGATCATGGCATCCCTTCCTAGATGTGCCTGCCCATGGTATAGGCGGGCAAATTGTGACAAAAGGCTATTTGGCAAAACCAATTTTCCCTCATCTGAAACCCATAAGTCATCAGCTCTTTGCACACATTGCATTCTTTGCCAAGAGCGTTTCTCCTCTTTGCTTGCACGACCTTGTAATGTTTTCAGTTCATCTAAGGTGTCAACTACTCGTAATGCCATATTTAAATGTATGTCATTTTCAGTTTGTGGTAACAATTCCCATTGTTCCTTAAACGATATACAGTTTAATGCACAAAATCTTGCAACTTGATCTGCATAACCGTTTCCCATTGACACAAAATCTTGTGATCTGATGTGAGCACTGCACTTCACCACGGCAATTTCTTGATGTAACTGAATCGCATGCAACAAGTCTCTTATTTGTTCACCGTTTTTCACTGGAGAACCAGAGGAGGTCATAAAACCCCTCTGTGACCAAAGTTGGCCAAAATCATGCACAATTCCAAATCTATATCTGCTGTCAGTATAGATGTGACTTTCAGGTTTACAGCTGCATGGCATGCTTTAGTAAGGGCAATTAATTCTGCCACTTGTGCAGAGAACACTCTTTCAAGCCAGGAGGCTTCGACAATGCCAGATATGGTACATACCGCGTAACCAGCTCTCAATGTCCCTGCTGAATCTCTTAGACAGGACCCATCAACAAACATAATGCAATCATTTCCTTTCAGTTGAGTGTCCTGAATATCGGGACGAGGCTTGGTGCACAACTCAGTCACCTCGAGACAATCATGTTCAAATTCTTCCACATCTTTGATTTCAGTATTTTCATTAGAAAGTAAAGTTGCCGGGTTCAGAACAGTGCATCTTTTAAGGGTGACATTTGGCGACCCTAATATGATCGTCTCATATCTAGTTAGATGTGCATTTGTCATGTGTTGAGTCTTAGTTCGTGTCTAGAGAATTTCAACTGAATGTGGAACCATTACTGTCAGGGGGTATCCCATGACTATGCCTTCACATTGTAAAAGGCTCTGACCAACTGCTGCGACTGCCCGCAAACAACCTGGTAAGGCTGCTGCAACAGGGTCCAAAGTAGCTGAAAAATATGCTACGGGGCAATTTGCATCTCCGTGGACCTGTGTCAAGACAGACAAAGAACAAGCATCACGTTCATGACAAAACAACAGAAAAGGCTTTTCGTAGTCTGGCATTCCTAATGATGGTGCCCTGCACATGGATTCTTTTAATTCTACGAATGACTCATGCTCCTCTTCTGACAAGGTTATTGTATATGGCTCATCCTTGACTTCCTTTCCTGTCAATTTTATCAGCGGCTTTGAGATGATTGAGAAATTGGGCATCCACTGACGACAGTAGCCCACCATTCCCAAAAACATTCTGACATCTCTTTTCGTCGTTGGAGGATTCATTTGCACAACAGCTGTTATTCTCTCCTTAGATATTCTTCTGGACCCTTTCTCAATGAAGTGTCCCAAGTATTTTACTTCTTTCTGACAATATTGTAACTTTCTGGGTGACACCTTGTGTCAATTTTTTCCCAGATGATTCAGTAATGTAATGGTGTCGTATTTACAACCGTATCTGGTTTTGGATGCAATTAGCAAATCATCGATGTACTGCACAAGAGTTGAATTAAAAGGCAGCACAAGTGGTTCCAAATCCTTTTTCAATATCTGATTGAAAATGGATGGTGACTCTGAGAACCCTTGAGGAATTCTGCACCAACTGTACACCATATCCAGGAATTTAAAACTGAACAAAAATTGGCTATCTTCATGGAGAGGTATCGAAAAGAAAGCTTGTGATAGGTCTATTACAGTAAACCATTCAGCATCACAGGGGACCTGGAACATTATTACCGCTGGGTTAGGTACTACAGGGCAGCATTTTATTACAATTTCATTTATTTTCCGCAAGTCTTGCACAATTCGAACCTTTCCACAGGGCTTCTTTAACCCAATGATGGGTGAGTTACATGGACTGCTCAAGACTTCTTTCAAGACTCCCTGTCTGAGAAAATCTGCAATTATTTGTGACACCTCAATGAGGACATCTTGGGTCATGTGATACTGTGACACTTGTGGGAACACTGCATTTGGTTTAATCTGGACTTTGACTGGTTCTACCCCTTTTATTAGTCCAACTTCCTTCCCGGTTAAATCCCACACTTTCTCTGTCACTGTCCCTTGTAATTCAACAGGTAAATCAATCAAGGTATGCATCGGGTATAGAGTAATCAGAGGGTAATCTTCATTTGTCCCTGTTTCTTCCTCAATAAATTGACTCTCATCTCCCTCATCGTCACTGCTTATTTGTACCTCGATTCCATCATTGGAACAGGTAATCGAACATTTTGTTTTGCACAGTAAGTCTCTTCCTAGTAAGGATACTGGACTTGAATCGCATACAACAAATCTATGCAGCCCTTGAAAGTTGCCAATTTCAACTTGTACCGGGTCAGTAATCGGGTTGGTCAGGTACTGATTTGCTACTCCAACCACTCGTATAGTATGCCCTGAGAGAGGTAATCTTGGGACTTCTTCACTTCGAACTGTAGAGCGTGTAGCTCCTGTGTCGACCAAAAATGAAACCTTATAGCCCATCACCTTTCCTTCTACATATGGGCCTCTCTGATCCACCTCCAAGGATGCTGCAAGCCTGCACTCTTCACTGACTATCATCTGACCAATCCTCATTCATGCCGTTTTCTCCCCGTAATGGGAACTGTTGTACAGTGTTGTTCTGATTCGTTACCTGACCTGCTGAGGAAGCATCACCTGTTGCTGTCCCATCGGAGCCATAGGTAATTGCATTTGCTGTCAAGGCACCATGGGAATCTGCTGTTGCACTGGTTGCATTGGTATTGACTGTAAACGAGGCATTTGTATCTGTTGCATGGGCTGTACCCCTTGCATTCGCTCTAAATTATTCTGAAAATTCGGGTTTTGATGTCTCATTTTTTGACCTCGTGAATTTTGTAAGGTACCAACATTTGTGCTCTGCTGAACTGCACCATCCTGCACCATATTTGGACACTCCTGTTTCCAATGCCCCATGCCCCCGCACGCGTGACATGGTGACATCTTTTTCACTCCTTGAACATCATTTTGAATTACAACATTATTCATGTCCGAATCGCGGTTCACAAACCCTCGACCTCTGCCTCTCGGCTGTGCCTGAAACACACCATTCATTTGCGGTTGCTGTTGTATCATCTGCTGAACTCCATTTCCCTGTATTCCTGCCTGTGCAGCCCTTATCTGCATCACCATCAATTTCTCTTTCAACTTTTTCTGCTTCAAATCAATTTCGTCACTACAGTATTTCGCATACTGCAGCACCTCATCAATCGGCTTTGCTTGCCAACAAATCAAATGATTCTTAATCACCTGGCTAACCTCTGGTCTCAGCCCTTCAACGAATCTAAACACAAGATGATTCATATCCTTTGGTTCAATTGTCTCAGTACCACTGTAATGCTTGAATGCTTTCAACAATCTCTTGTAATAAGCATGTATTGACTCTTTAACCTCTTGAGAGGTCCGATCTATTTTCTGCCAATCAGTCACCTTCGGCGACACCTTTTGCTTCAAAAACTCAATCACTTTATGATAATATTTCATCACCTCTTCTGAAGGCGCTCCGGTCACCTTATCTCTTGCCGGCTCCTTTGTCGGCCAATCTACCCCTCTCTTGCACTCGAGCCACAAATCCGGCGGAACAATGATCTCAAACAAAGTATTCAAATCTTCCCAGAGACACTTTGCAAGCTTCACAAACCTATCCGTTTGTTGATACCACTCGATCGGCTTCTCTCTTAGCCTAGGATAATCATTTGTAAAAGATAGAATGTCTCCTCTAGTCCATGGCACATGTACTAAAACACCGCCAGCTGTTTCTCTCATAGGCAGTATTTTTACTGAATCCAGATTAGGTGAGGTCCTAGCTTGATTAGACCCTGGACTATCATTCTTTCCCTTATCTCTTTTCTTTGCCCATCTGCCTTCCCATTTCTCCAATGCACCCCAAATTTGTGCACTCTGCAACAATTCTCTTAAATGTGCTTTCATTCCTGCAGATCTCATGTGTTCAAAATCTTTTGAATCGAAATCTAATCTGTAACTTCTTTTCAAATGTTTAGTGTTTCCGATATCAATATTGTATTTGTCTGCCAAGTTTGCCAATCTCTGATGTACTTTGCCTACCTCCTTGGTAATTCTGTGTATGACTCCAATCTATTTACTCCCATTGTCCCTTCTACTAACTCAGCAGCTTCTGCCCCTAATCGTATAAGGTTCAGGTATTCATCTTGTTTCTCTTTCTCGGGTTCAACTGTGGTCACTGTAGTCTTTTGCGAAGTGTATGTTTTCTCTAACCATTCATTTAACTGTTGTACTGTAAAGCCCTGCAGTGAAATGTTCCCTGCATGTATCATTGGAGAATGCGAGGTATTTGTGCTCATGGTCTGGGGAGTTAAAACTCCTAATCCTGCTTGACGCATTGCTTCGAGAGGTGCCCCCACTGGACTAAGGTCCATTAAGGGTCTTGGTGGCTCATTTACTTGCTCTCCGGGGGCCATTATCTGTGGAGTTCCCATAGGCCCTCCTCTTATCGCTTCCTGTGTCATCACTCCCTGTTCACACACCCCTGTTTTATTTTGTGCATACAATGGCACTGGGGGACCAACAGTAATAGGTAACGATATAGCGGCAGGTGTCTGACCCGGACCCAGACCTCTTGGAGCAGCAACACCATAGGTCTGTTCCAACGTTTCCGGAACAGGTACTAATGGTGGTCCCGCTACAGGATTATACCCTGGTATCAAATGTGGGGGTTGAGACATTAGCTTCGGAGTTGATTCAATCTGTATTAATTTTGGCTTTGTGTATATCGGGTCTGGCGGCACTATCAAGTTCGTGGTAGTTTCAAGCACCGGGACATCAGGATAGATTCTCTTTATCTGTGGTGGAGGTTGTAACTGTATCGGCATGTCGGGTGCAGTGGGTACACTGACACCATTCTGTGTCAAAGCTGTATCGCTAGTCTGTACCGTATCAGTAACTCCCTTCTCCTGCGTCTGGTTCACAGGATCCAAACTAGTGCTTGGAGCGCTGTCGCTCACCGCATACGGTGGCAGGCGATCATGTAACAATCTATCCATAAACTCCTCATCGTCTGAATCATCGTCTTCTTCCCAGGATCTTTTATTTTCTTTAGATTTGCCTGAGTTTTTATCAGTTTTACAAGAGGCTTTCTTTCCCTGTGTTTCTTCTCCCTGAGTTATTGCTGGGAATAACTTCAGCCCATCTACGATTCCCCTCCTCCACATTTTACTTTCATTGTCCCACCTAGCCTCTGCATGAGATTTTTCTGCCCTTTTCAGCCTTCTCTGAAACCTTTCTTGTCTATGTTTAAGAGCCGTTAGGTCCCAAATCGCTAAAGCCTCATATTGTGCCGGTCTTGGAGGTGGCTGTTGTGTACTTAACATCCACCTCAGATTTTCTAGTACCTTTGGATTGAACGTCCCATGTTCTGGAAACGCTAAACACCCTTCTTTCTCTGTTAATTTGCGCCACTGTTTCATCCATAAGCAAGGCGCAACACCTTTCTCTTCCATCACCGTATAAGCTGGAGTACCCTCAGGTGGTGTAGGTTCCCCATCAGTTGCTACAATATATACATCTCCCTTTAGAGCGCTCTTAAACGCTTTAATAAAATTCATTTTTACGATCCTCTTATTTATATTCAATCAGAAATGGCTTAGTTCCCAGGACACTCTTCACCTGCCCTTCCTCAACCTATTGCCTCTCACGGACGGCAGCCAATCCGTGCTCGACCCCTCTCGACATCTGACCTATCTCAGGGCGGCACCACTGACATCACACTCACACACACACAGCAGCTGACAAAGTCTTGCGGCTTGTCCGCTCCTCACTGACCCTTACAATTCACACAGACTAATGCAAAATTATTGCGAGTACCTTAAAAGACAACACAAATCTGCCGGCTTACTACAGGAAGGTAACACATTCGCTTCAGAACTTTACAGAGATTTCACTTGAAGCCTCGCCCGCTACTCTCTCCTTCTCAGTTCCCGCATACGCAAGCAGAATTCGACCCGCAAATTCTACTCTCGACTTGTCAATGACTCCTTCTAGTGCACTTTAGAATTTGTCAAATCTCCATTGAAGGTTTCATTCATGCGTTATGACTCAAACTCGACTTGTCAACCACGCCCGATTGACCTATTAAACCGCACAGATTACAACATGAACCACATTTATCATCATACTCCGGAGTCTTAGACCTCAACAGGTCCGTACACAACAACCAACCACGTGGATAATTTTGAGCTACAAGCGCTACATTCACATGAAGTACGCCGACTTCCCTACTCTCATACTGTGGAGTACACCTACTCCTGCTAAACAACACTTAATTTGGCCTAATTCACACAGATTTTCACAAACACCTGCAAATTGCATAAGCTTTAGGCAAGCGCAAAAACCCTAACCACACATACTATAGCGCCAAGAACATTCCCAACTCATTTAGGCAGGCTCCGAGATCCCGGGAAAGCCATGGCGAGCTTAGCAACCCATCATTCCTCCAAATTGCATTATCACAGAAAAACAATTTAAACAATGAATCTTCGTCTTAGGGCCCCCAAGGGCCAAACCATCCTCTGCTACCAGAACTGATAACGCGTCCTTCTATGACAATTTATACACATTAGGACTCGTTTTAGGCCGATGAATCTTTTGACCCAGTGGTGAGACACCGTAAAACGAGGTAACTGATCAGTATGTCAAGCAATATATCAATAATGTTATCAACGTATATCACCACAATGTATTTCACTTTAGACATTTGTTAAAACTTTCGGCGCAACCATGACCTTTCAGTCATGAATAATCACACCTTGTTAGAAGTTTTGTGAATTTTATTCTCTATTGATTACAATCTAATAGCAAATGTATTAATCTCAAAACCAAGAAGCAAAGGAGCATAGTCACGATATGGCAACTGTGGTAAGATTTTGACAATGTGAAGTTGACAATCAATAAGACACTAATATATGATATACACAAATCAGAGTACATAGAACAGCATATACGTCTCAGTTCAGCATGGCACAACGTCAGTCATGTCCGTTTGTCAGTCAAAGAGAATATCTTATCTAACCGCTGATTAGCATGTTGGGCTTCATGCAAAACAATTTAGAACATCAATTTGGAAAACATCTAAATAAGGCCACTAATCAAAAATACAGCAGTTGGTACCTAGAAAGGAAAAGCAAATAAATGAATTTCAATATCAACATTCATAATTACCCTCCTCGGGATAGGTCAGCATACATGATCAGTCTTCGTCTTCAGGACATCAGTTAGATCGCCGTCAGTATATCTAGTCTAAGGCAGGGGGCACTTCCCTCATAAGGAGGAAAGTGAGATGGGGCAACTAAGGGTGAGGATGGTTTATTAAGTCTCAAATCACCAAACAGAGTGACAGAGTTTCTGGATGCAATCGATATAATTCCCTACCTAGGTCTCTCGAGTCTTGTGTGTCATAGGTTTTTATCCCTTTTTGGCAATACCTTCCCCCAGAATTCTATTGGATAGTCACTTCACCCCATTATCTGTAACCTATCAAATTATACATTAAATAATTCATTTGTCATCTCGAGATAAATTATAATATTTTGATTGGTCTTCACAATTGACGTTTTTCGGAGGTGGCACATCCGGGGTTACTTCATTTTCTGGCACACTCTTCGGGTCAAAAGTTCTCTTTTCCATGGTCGAATGTCCTTGAAAGTTTCCATCTTTGTTGCAAAGCGTATAACTTTATGATAATAAAGCAGCTAGCATGCGAATGGGAAAAACTAGCATTGTTGCAAAAACGTAGAAAAGAACAAATGCTGGGTCATGGCCTTTTGCAAGTCAGCACACTGGAGAAACAGAAAAATATGCTTTAATATGAGAGCTACATAGCCAGTTCTTCGGCTCACGCTAACTTAAGGCTTATGGATTGTAATAAATGCAATCTTCATACGTGTTAACATATTCAATTAATCCAAATACAAGTAATCATTTCTTCTTATTAATATTTAGTATATGTGTACAATAACTCTTCACGTTTAAAATACATTTCAATGAATAATATTATTAATGCAGCATTGTTAAATATAAGCATTTCACATCTAAAAAAATAGGTAATATTTAAAACACACTCTCTCACAGTCTACAGTGAAGTTTCAAACTAACTGACCTCAGGAAGATTGCTTTTGTACTCTCCCTGGTTGTCTGTGTAAATATGCTTTAACAAACAGATATATTCCAGTATAAAACCACAAAAATTGATTAATTCTGTCTCAGTGTTGAACATAGATATAACAGTACTTTCAGCAGCTCTGAAGAATAATCCTTGGAAAAACGGAGGTATTTTAACACGTTGGTGGATTAGGGTAAGCACTGACAGGAAACTTCTTACACATATCTAAAATATCAGAGTACTGATCCAAATATGTCTCAAAATGTCACATGTTCATAACTGTGAATATCAATGAGCCAGGCCTACTAAAAAGAAGGTTGTGCAGTACCATACCTACCCTCTGTAAAATGTTGCTTGCATTACGGTTTACAAATAAAGCACATGCAACCACAAATATGTAATTTCAACATGTAGTTCCTCTCATTTTTCTCTTTCACTTTTCATATACTTTGACATGTTTCTACATCAAGCCTAAATCTTTCAACCTCACAGTGAAAGCATCCATGTGTGGATCTGTTTAATATAGATGTATACATTTTAAAAAACAGAGGGGCTAACTTAAAAACAGAAAATTCCCTGCCTCCATGGAAGAAATATATTGTTTATGTCACTGACATAACTGTTACCCAATAAACCTTTATCAATATCTGGGCCTATGAGATCACTGTATCACCCTCAACTCATGCTACTACTTTTAATTTCTGTGGGCAGCAACCATTCACCCTGGCTTGTTGAAACACCCTTCTCCGTGACCTCCCACACTCCACATTGTCCCCCTTAAGGACATTCTACACACAGTAGCATGTCTCATCTGGTGCCTGAAAAAATACAATTACATCACCCTCGTCCTGATGGAACTCCAGTTTCCATTGCTGGCGTACACCACATTCAAAACTAGATGAATCACTTAAAAAGCCATCATGTTATGCTCCCCCAGCCTCCCAGCTGGGCTGCCAAGCTCCCCATCTATGGGGGGCCTCTGCACACTTGCAGCAAAGCAACATGCTTTTTTTCCATATATGTCCTCAAGAAATGGAACAACATCCATCTGGACCACCTCAACTATGCTCTAATCAAGACAGAGATGAAAATGCGACTCTTTAAACAACATTACATTATGATGCAGTAACAGTACACCAACCAGCTGTCTCTCCGCTCACTTTTTGACTGTATCCTTGCCTTTACCTTCTGTAGTACTCCACTGTCTTTTGGTATGTGCATACAAATACCACATACACACACATATACATGCTACTATTTGCAACTAGATTTGTTCACTATCTCCCGTGAGTAACCCTATCAATATACAAGGGACGATCACAAATATCCCTCCACACATGAAAGGTTGGATGTCTGCAATTAGATTTGCAACCACGATCTGGACAATAATAGCAAAGAGTAACGTAAGTAAGTAATAAACACCAAGGAAATTAGAAGAGGTCTCTGATTTAATTTAAATGGAAGCTAGTATGTATCACCATTAGGTGCCCCAATTGTCTCCCAAAACCAGGCGCTATGGGTAAGAGTCAAAAAGCTTACCAAATAGAAAATAGGGAGACTAGGGTTTATTTTATCCCAGGATCAGGAGTGTCCCTGTGACACATTCAACTGCAGTCTCCTAAATTCCTTGGGCTTTGGATAGCTGAAATTTAGCCAAGGGGAAAATGGAGGAGCATCTCGAATGAGCTGAGTAAATGTTGGGGATACCACAGATGACATAGCTTGTACAAGATTTTTGGGAGAATGGGGCAGGAGAGCCGAGAGAAAGTGGTATGTATCAGTAAAAGAGCAAACCGTGTGAGGCATCATGGTCAAGAAGAGTTAGGATTCGAAGCTTCTTGAGGGATACAGTGAGGTAGAGCACACCATGTACCACTGCCTCCAAATAAAGAGCCGGACTCACACTGACAAGAAACATACAGGCATACATTTAGTGCAACCCAATACAGATTCAGTGAGCCCTCACACAACAAGGGCCACATTTAGGAATGGGGAACAAATGAACACAGAAGAAAAGGAGGATAGACATGTGTCATAGATGCATAGTATTTAGACTTAGTGATAATTAAACCAAATTTAGGATGGCGGCCTTGAGGAAGTCTGTTATTCTGGGTGATGATACACTTTTTGCAGTCCCACTACAGACAGCTCCAGCTGTGTGTCACAGGCAGTATTTTATACAATACTAGGCAGAGACATTCTTTAGTCAGTATTGGATAGCTTTCATGTCACTCTAAGCTGCTTTGCTCTTATTTGTGGTTTTCCTTCTTTTCTATGTTTGACTCACCCATGGGAGATTTTTGGTTTTGCCTTCGGTAGATTTTTCATTTGTTGTGCTCTGAATTCAGCATTGCTTCTAAGAAAACATAGCCCGGTTTAAACAAGTGCATTTCAGTGCCACCCAGTCACAAAAAAAACTGTAGCAGAAATATGGAAGATACATCACGGATCTTGACAGACATTGAAAACTAGTAGTAAGAGCAGGGGCGTAGCTTAATTAGTAAAATTGGGGGTGGGGGTGTAAACTTCAGATTTTCACACTGTCACATATTATTAAAATACATTACATGATAAGCAGGGCACATGAATGACCAGGGGGACAGTGGAAAGCAAGGGGAATGCTGTAGGTGTAATGAGAAAGAACACAATATTTTGTAAAATAACCACAATTTTTGAAAACTTTGAAAGCAGAGAGGGAGCGTGTGTGTGCGTTGTTTTCGTCTGTCTTTATGTAAAAGATTGTGGTGAAAACCAACAGACACCTCACCATACCCGAAGGAAAACACCTGTACCCAACTTTTTACCAGAAAATACATTAGCCCGGGGTAACATGTCAAAATCCCCCACCCCATCCCACAAAGCTACGCCCCTGAGTAGGAGAATGCAGAACATGCATTTCATGATGTGTGGAGTTCTGAAATATTGTAACAGATATAGGCAGTCTTACTGAATCTGCCTTGTTTGCTGCGCCAAGGAGAGCCAAGTACCTATTCTTTCTTTTGTTAAATTTATCTGACTTTTCTCAACTTTGATTTGTCTTTAGTGCTCTTCCCGTTTGTCTGCTTGTTGCTTTGTGCAAGATTTACTTTAAAAAAAAATTGTACACTGACATTTTTAGATGACAATTCTTTTTCACTAACATCGCCAAGGGTTAGACATCAGCTTTTCTTTGAAAATACTGCACTAGCAGGAGACATCTCCAATCTTGACATCTAATACCAACTCTTTTGCCTATATTTCTTTCCTCTGTTTCTTCGACACTCTGCTGACTGCTCTCATGATTTGATTTTACCCCTGGGCAGAACCTGCCACAATCAACATTCTTGACAAATGTATTTTATGGACTTCTGGAGGGGACAAGGAGTTGATTTAATTCCTGATTCAGAGGGACTCTATCCAAGAGAAATTTTTTTCATGTAAAAGACATAGGCTGCCCTGCGAGAAGACCGTTTAAATTGCAAGATTATGATGTTAGATACATCCCCTTGGCTAACAGGCCAGAAAATCACAACTCTCTTGTTCGTCCTCTCTATCCCTCACTCAAAAAAAAGCATTAAAATGGCAATGGGTCACGATTAATCTTTCTATACAAGGGATAGTCATTAGTATTCCCAGTGCTTGTTTTATAGCGTATTTGAAAAGGGCTTCTCACTAGTGCAATTGAAATGTGTTCCTTTTCGGGGTTTTTTCTCCACAGAAAAAATATAGTTTGACCAGAGACTCACCTTTCCTACATCCGCGTCAATTTTTGGATGTGTTTTTGTCCATTGCAATCATGTAACTGAGAGAGATAACATTTTACTAATAAATTAGTGCCATGGAAGTAGCATATGACAGCTAATAAATCTTCTGGTACAAAGGCCTAACGGAGAAAATAAAGTAGAAATGGAAATTTACATGTTTGAAATGTGGTGGATATTTGTGACTACCATTCATATTTTGACACCACGTTTAACATCAAATGTTTGTGCGTTCATAAATGAGTGAATTATTAATGATTAATAACCTGAAAAGTATTATTTGTAAGTGGAAACAGTAGAAATAATATGTATTACGTGTATGAAATGAATTAAACACATTTACTTTGAAATAAATGGATTTCATAATGATTTATGTGCCTATGGAAAAATAAACATATGTATAAAGTTGTTCTGAGCTAATATAAATGTTTTTTAGACACATAGGCTCTCATTACAACCCTGGCGGTAAATTCCGCTTACCGCCGTGCAGAAGACCGCCAACATACCGCTGCGGCCGCGGAATTCCGCTGCAGCTATTACAACCCACAGCTCGGAATCCGCCATAATACAGACACCCACACAAGTCCACCACACCAAAGGTCAGTGATAAACTGGCGATAACAAAACCTCCACCGTCACGCCAACAGGAATACACCCACATTATCACGACCCAGGAATCCACGCAGCGGTCTTTCAACCACGGTATTCCATTGGCGGTACACACCGCCACGCTTAAAACACACACACATTTACAAAACACAACCACATTGGACAATTTGAAATACAGACACCTGACACACATACACACACCACACCCACACACCCAATCCAATATAAAACACCCACCCACATAACCCACAAAACCTTACTACCCGGATTTAGATACCACACCAGATAGAGACACCACCATAAACAACACCAGCATACACAGACACACAACACCATCACTTACACAACATCCACGCACCTCAAACAACACACAACAACACATCCCCTCACACATCACAACACACACTACCTCACACACCTCAACGACACCCCAGGTTCTCTGAGGAGGAGCTCAGGGTCATGGTGGAGGAAATCATCCAGGTAGAGCCACAGCTATTCGGAACAGAGGTGCAGCACACCTCCATTGCAAGGAAGATGGAGCTATGGCGCAGAATCGTCGACAGGGTCAACGCAGTGGGACAGCACCCCAGAACACGGGATGACATCAGGAAGAGGTGGAACGACCTACGGGGGAAGGTGCGTTCCGTGGTCTCCAGACACCAGATTGCTGTATAGAGGACTGGCGGTGGACCCCCACCTCCTCCCCCACAACTAACAGCATGGGAGGAGCAGGTCTTGGCAATACTGCATCCTGAGGGCCTTGCAGGAGTAGCAGGAGGACTGGACTCTGGTAAGTCAAAGCTTTACTATTGTATCCCCCACCCGACCTGCATGCCATCACATACTCCCACCCTCACCCCATCACTCCAACACCTTACATATGCCCCACTATCACAACCCACCCATCCCAACACCAAGCCTTGCATGCAACACCAAAGCATGGACACCCATCACCAAAGCATGTTCACTACAGATACCCACACAGAACCCAAACCAAATATCACACAAGGACCAAGACAAGAATGCAAGCACTGGAGTACAGGGTCACTCACCCATTGCGCACAATGGCACACACAGATGCAATAATCATGCCTTTACACCCCTGCAGAACCCCACCCCAACGTCACCGGACAGGAGGTACCAGACATATCCAGTCCCCCCACAGAAGAGACCTACAGTGATGACAACAGCTCTGCACAACTGGATCAAGATGACCAGCCTGGCCCATCAGGGACCTCGGACAGTCGGTTCCCCTGACACTGGCACAAGCCACCACAGACCCTCCCCCCTCAGGAAACACCACCACAGCACCCACCCAGCAGGCCCATCCCTCTGTCCCCAGGACACGTCAATCAGCAGTGTGTCCACCACTACAGGGAACCCAGGCAAACCCACCAACCCAAGAAAATCAGGGACCTGGGGGCAGTGGCAATGGGCACACGGTTCAGGGGACAGAGGCTCAGGAAAACAGGGAAACTGGGAGAACTGCTGTGTCACAGGGGGAGGACAGGCCCAGGGAACCAACTCTCCACGAGGCCCTCTCCAACATCATGGGAGCTTACCATCATTCCTAGGAGACGAAAGCAACAGTACTGGGCAAGTTTCAGGAGACCTAGCGACTGCAGGAGGAACATTATCTGGGGATCAGGGAGTCCATTAACAACACCCTGGTCACCATTGCAGGGGTGCTGCAAGACCTTGTCAACACCAGGAGGGACACAGTGGCACAAGAAGGGTCCCCTGACACTAGCCTGGACAATTAACAGCCCTCCACCTCTGCCGGCGCTAGTGGACAGGAGGAACCGCCACAGGAACACAACACCAGCACCCCACCCCCTGCAGATGGAGAACCACCCCGCAAACGGTCCCTGAGATCCAGGAACAAGACAGAGAACATTGCTAAGACCTGCACCAGGAAATGAGACCCCCCTGAATGTCACCCTTCTGTCCCACTTTGTCACCCTGTCCATCCTTCAACTGCCATTGCTCCACTTCCTATGCCCCTTTGGACAATGCACCTGTGAAACAAATAGACTGGACTCTGCCATGGACATTCCTCCACCATCACCCCTGCCCATTTTACAACCCCCTCCACTTATTTGCACAAAAAAAAACACACTTCAATCACAAAAAAATCTGGAGTCAGTCTGTGCTTTCACAAACGTGTAATTGCAATAACCATGGAATATAGCAATGTCAATTTAATTGTTCGCATACCAATGTAACACAGCTGTAGGGCTGGAGGAAATATAGCAGAGGGCACAAAGTGGGACCCAAATCTGTTAAATGGAAAGGCAAAGTGACAAGTCAGGGTCCATACACTGAGTGAAAATGACAGACTTATGCTAGCTCCAACAATAGTATGAGATGTGGGAGGCAGTGACATCTTCTTACCTGTGTCTCACTGGAAGTATTGCATGATTATGTTGTTTCTGTTGTTGATATCCTCTTCTACTTCCTCCTCTTCTTCACTGTCCACAGGCTCCCCAGCTGCCACAAGACCACCAGCTGGACCATCCTCTTGCAGAAAAGGTACCTGCCGTCACAAAGCCAGGTTGTGCAGCATACAGCAGGCCGCGATGATCTGGCATACCTTCTTTGGTGAGTAGTAGAGAGAACCACCTGTCATATGGAGGCACAGGAACCTGGCCTTTAGGAGGCCGAAGGTGCGTTCAATCACCCTCCTAGTTTGCCCATGTGCCTCATTGTAGTGTTCCTCTGCCCTTGTCCTGGGATTTCTCACTGGGATCAGTAGCAATGACAGGTTGGGGTAACCAGAGTCACCTGCAAATGTCGAGGGACGACTGTTAGACACACACTAACCCGTAGGGACAACCACATACCCAGACAACTATTCACACTGTATAGGGTCCTTGTCCTCACTTATTAGCTACACACAGTGCCTCTGGAGTTGCCCCATCACATAAGGGATGCTGCTATTCCTCAGAATGTAAGCGTCATGCACTGAGCCAGGACATTTGGCATTCATATGGGAGATATACTGGTCGGCCAAACACACCATCTGCACATTCATAGAATGGTAGCTCTTCCGGTTTCTGTACACCTGTTCACTCCTGCGGGGGGTACCAAGGCCACATGTGTCCCATCAATGGCACCTATGATGTTGGGGATATGTCCTAGGGCATAGAAGTCACCTTTCACTGTGGGCAAATCCTCCACCTGAGGGAACACGATGTAGCTGCGCATGTGTTTCAGCAGGGCAGACAACACTCTGGACAACACGTTAGAGAACATTGGCTCTGATGCAATGGCCACTGTTGTTTGAAAGGAACCACTTGCCAGGAAATGGAGTACTGACAGGACCTGCAATAGAGGGGGGATTCCTGTAGGATGGCGGATAGCTGACATCAGGTCTGGCTCCAACTGGGCACACAGTTCATGGATTGTTGCACGATCAAGTCTGTAGGTGACTATTACGTGTCTCTCTCCCATTGTCGACAGGTCCACCAGTGGTCTGTACACCGGAGGATGCCGCCATCTCATCACCTGCCCCAGCAGATGTGCCCTATGGATGAGAACAGCGAGCAGAGGGTCAGCCAGCACTGAGGTATCACAAAATGTCATTTGCACACATTTGTTAATCCACAATGTGCCTGTTACTGTGTGTATTCAAGGCCTACATTGGTGTGACACAGTTAAAATTAATACCATGTGGCCCCCTGAAATGGCGGCTGCCTGACATGTAAGGTGGGACAAGGGGATATGAGGTAACTGCGCTGGTGTCGTACACCGTCACGGTAGGCGGTCGAAGACCGCGGCGCCATCCTGCATTGGTTAACATTGAACCCTATGGGTCTGAGGAGCTAATGACGATATACGCTGGCGGTGATGGTACGCACCGCTGCGGACATGACCACCATTTTCTGTCTGTTCACTCACTTGATACCTGACCTTCAACAGGAGAGGACCTACACTGCAAGTGCTGCTGTGACCTCGGTCTGGAAGCGACAATGGCTCATGTGTCTGGGGAAAGGGCTCCTTCCTTCACTTCGGAGGAGTTGGAGAAACTAGTGGATGGGGTCCTCCCCCAGTACACACAACTGTACGGTCCTCCAGACAAACAGGTGAGTACACTGTGAGCATGCTGCATGGGCAATGCCTGTTTGGAGTGGTGTGGATGGAAGATTAAATGGGCGGGACTGAGGCATGCATGTGCGGACGGTGAGTGTATGTGCGTCAGGGCAAGGGTGGGAACATGGGCCAATGAGTATGATGTTCCGGACGGGTAGATTTTCCTTTTCCCCTGTACTATTCCTCTAGGTCAGAGCTCACCAGAAGAAGGCTATTTGGCGTGCCATCGCCAAGGACGTCCGGACCCTGGGGATCCACCACAGACAGAGCACCCACTGCTGTAAAAGATGAGAGGACCTTCGCCGCTTGAGCAAGAAGATTGTTGAGGCCCAGCTGGGGATAGCCTCCCAACGTGGGAGGGGTGCCCATCTCATCATGACGACCCTGATGTTCCGGATCCTGGCAGTGGCGTATCCGGTGTTGGATGGGCGCTTGAGGGCATCACAGCAGCCACAAGGGGGTGAGTATACTCTCATTCAGCTGACTCTGTGCGCATTACGAGGTGTCTGGGTGGGCGAGGTGGGCAGTGGGTTCCCCTAGGCCAGGGCAAACTTGGTAGGCATGGTCCCTTGTGAGGCAGGCTCAGTGGCACCCCAACCCCACTAGTGGTTAGTGCCATCTACACCAAGTCAGGCTCCTGTGACTTCCAGGTGTGAAGCAATCAGCTTGGGCCTTGTACCCCATGGGCATGTAATTCATCTAGGAACTATAAATGCATGGTGTAGTGCAGAGGTTGCTGTGTCTGCAGTGTCCGCCAACGGTAGTGGTGTTGCATGCACTGAACATGTCTTTCTTCTGTCTTCCCCCCCCTTTTTTGTGGTCTCCCTGTTCTTGTGTGCAGTAGCATCATCAGGCGGAGGAGTATTGGCACCGGAGCAGGAGGGAGCTGCATCCCACTTGGCCCTGGAGGCGAAATGATGGAGTCTGAAGCCACCAGTGGGACAGAGGGCGAGGGGAGCTCTACGGCGGGGACAGGAGCTGACACCAGTGACAGCGACTCCTCCTCTGATGGGAGCTCCCTTGCGGTGCCAGGCCTCTCTGTGCCCCCGCATCAACAGGTACAGCCACCACCCCCCTACCAGCACCATCCTCCTAGCAGCCCCTCAGCGTGTGTCCCGTGCCCGCTCACCCAGGAGGGTGGGCATCTCCTTCGCCCCAGCCACCTCAGGCCCTGCCCCAGTCAGCCCTGATGCCCTCAGTGAGGAGGCTATTGACCTTCTGAGATCCCTCACTGTTGGGCAGTCTACCATTCTGAATGCCATCCAGGGTGTTGAGAGGCATTTGCAACAAACAAATGCATACCTGGAGGGCATTCATTCTGGGGAGGCAGCCCAACAGAGAGCATTTCAGGCTCTGGCCTCAGCACTGATGGCAGCCATTGTCCCTGTGTCCAGCCTCCCCCCTCCAACTTCCTCCACCCAGACCCAATCCCCTGTACCTCAGCCTATCCCAAGCACACCATCAGACCAGCATGCACACACATCAACCCACAAGGGTGGCTCAGGCAACCATAAGCACCGCACATCCCACAGGCACTCACACAAGCATCATACCCATGCACACAAACCAACATCCACTGCCTCCACTGTGTCTCACTCCTCCACGTCTCCCTCCTCCCTCCCAGTCTCGTCTCCACTCACACCTGCATGCACTACATCCTCAGCCACTACCTCCATCACCAGCACGCCCATCACCACACACTGCTCATGTGCACTCACCACCCCCACTACCATTCACACATTCCCAGTGTCCTCTCCCAGTGTGTCTGTGAGCCCTCCTCCCAAAGTACACAAACACAGGCACACACCCACCCAACAGCCATCCACCTCATAAAAGCCTCCAGCCCATGCACCTTCACCCAAGTTCAGCAGCACCTACAACTACTACCTCTACCTCCACTCCCAAACCCCCTCCATCTACCCGTCCCAATGTGTCTAAAAAACATTTCCTGGCTAATATTGACCTCTTCCCTACACCTCCCCACCCGTCCTTCCTCTAGGGCCAGGCTTTCCAGGCCTCAGCCCAGCACCTCAGCCACCACATCCCCAGGCACAGTAGTGCCAGCAACTGCGGGGTCATGGAGTGCGCCAACCATCAGGGCTGCCAGTGTGTGACATAGCGAGGGCAAGGACATTCCGCCACCTGCCAAGGTGAAAAAGGTGCCCACATCCCTGAGGGAGAAGCTGAAAACACCTGCCATCAAGGGGTCAGGGAAAACAAAAGGGGATAGTGGCAAGACACCTGCACCACCATCAAAGGTGGGGAAGAGCCAAAAACTGAAGGGCAGGTCAGAAGAGGGCATGGTGGCACCGACTGAGGGACCAGTGTCACACCTTCTGTCCACGTCGACGCCAACCTGTACGGTGGAGAACACCGCCATCTACACCGCCATCTGCACTGCCACCTGCACTGCCACAGACCCCGCCACCAGCACCGCTGCCACAGACCCTGCCGCCAGCGCCGTCGCCACAGACCCTGCAGCCAGCACCCCCGCGACTGACATAGCCGCAAGCACCGCCGCCAGAGACCCCGCCGCCAGCACCGCCGCCACAGACCCCGCAGCCAGCACCGTCGCCACAGAGCCAGCACCGTCGCCACAGACCCCGCCGCCAGCACCGCCACCACAGACCCTGCAACCAGCACCGCCGCACCTGACACCGCCGCAAGCACCGCCAGCGGCCCGCAACATCCTCAGACAGTGGCACCACTGCAGACATGGCTACCATTCCCAGTGGTCAGTCGTCCGAGGCTGGTGGTGAGTTCCAGGACCCTGGACAGCTTCAATGAAGCATCATTGTCATCACAGTTGTCACCTGCATATGGAATGCAAAGCTGCAGCAGTGTGGGGTATGTCTCTGCTTCCATGGCATATCATCCTACCTGTACCTCGGCAATGTCGTGGCACACACACCCAGGCGACTGTATTGTTCCAGCCACAATGCACGTGGAGCACTCTGGGCACAAAGCCCCCTCCAGAACCAGTGGAGAAAGGCATCCACTACCTCAGTCCTTGGCAGGATGAAGCACTCTGGGCACAAAGCCCCCTCCAGAACCAGCGGAGTATCTCATCCACTACCTCAGTCCTTGGCAGGATGAAGCACTCTGGGCACAAGCCCCCTCCAGAACCAGTGGAGTATCTCATCCACTACCTCAGTCCTTGGCAGGATGAAGCACTCTGGGCACAAAGCCCCCTCCAGAACCAGTGGAGTATCTCATCCACTACCTCAGTCCTTGGCAGGATGAAGCACTCTGAGCACAAAGCCCCCTCCATAACCAGTTGAGAAAGGCATCCACTACCTCAGTCCTTGGCAGGATGAAGCACTCTGGGCACACAGCCCCCTCCAGAACCAGTGGAGACTGTTATCCACTTGAGAGACTGTGGCTTTGCACTCCCCAGGATAAAGCAGTGGGCAAACCACCCACTGAAAAGACTTGAGAGACTGCGGCTTTGCACACCCCGGGATAAAGCAGTGGGCAAATCACCCACTGAAAGGACTTGAGAGACTGTGGCTTTGCACTCCCCAGGATAAAGCAGTGGGCAAACCATCCACTGAAAAGACTTGAGAGACTGTGGCTTTGCACTCCCCAGGATAAAGCAGTGGGCAAACCACCCACTGAAAAGACGTGAGAGACTGTGGCTTTGAATGCTCCAGGATAAAGCAGTGGGCAAACCACCCACTGAAAGGACTTGAGAGACTGTGGCTTTGAACTCCCCAGGATACATCAATGGGCATGGATCCCCCTCGTGGAGCAGTGGTGTCGTGCGTTCATCAGGCTGAGGTCCCCCCTCCCCCTCCCCCTGAGGTGCCTGTATATTTTCTATGTGATGCCCCTCCAGTGTTCTCTCTGTTTGGAGTCAGGTATCATGTGTGAGCCTCGCCCATGTATTTTGGGCCCAGTGGTCCATGGCCAATGATTGGAGCACTATCCGGTCTTGTGTAGTTGGTGTACATAATTGTATATACTGGATTTTGACTTTTGACTACTGGATTTTTATTGATTACAATCGTTACAATAATTTCCTTTTGTCCTTGCGTTCTTCTGGGGGGGGGGTGTATATGTATTGTTGCAGCATGTATTTGTGTGTACGGTGTTGTGGGTGAGGGTGGGGGTGTTGCGTATTGCGTGTGTGTGTCACTCTCTTTTCCCTCCCCTCTCCCCTGTGTTGTAGGTGCAGTACTCACCGTGGTCGTCGCCGCCATCGTTGGAGCTCCTGATAGAGGAGCAGGAAGACCATCGCCGGCAGTATCTGCAATTTGGGCTCCATGGCGCCCTGGTTCCTCGTGGGGTGTGGAGAGGTGAGTGTTTTCCCTTCTGTGTACTGTTTCTGCCGTGTTTTTATTTGCGTTGGTTCCGCCCCGGAAAAGGTGGCAGATAGGTGTGTTGTGATAGGGTGGGCGGTACATTGTCTCCCGCCTGTCTGTTGGCGGTGTCCGCAGCGCTATTTGTTTGTATCGCCGTGGCAGTTGGAGTGTTAAAGTGGCTGGCTATCCTGGCGGTTTCCGCCACAGTCGTAATCCAATTTTGTTTTCCACCGGCCTGTTGGCAATATTACCACTGCTTTAACACCGACGGTCAGGGTTGTAATGAGGGCCATAATTTGTTTTGCACATTTGCTTTGAATGGTAAGGTGTGCAATAGGGTTTATTAATATATTAATGTGCATTTAGGTTTCTTAACTTGACTAGGCATGATGGTTAATTTTACAAGAAGTCATGGAAAATGTATTTGTTTTTTCTTTTTCCTCTGACCTTTTTTCTTTCCATAGGCAGCAAATGTAATGTTGAATGCCTTATTGTATTGTAGGCAAGTGACATGTTTTAGATGCAACATTGTTATATTATTTGTTCTAGCTGTCAAATGGAGCAGGAAACACAGTATTAATGTGAAAGAGTATTAGTTTAGTTTATTGTTGATCCTGAGAAAGGAACTGTAAGTAGCAAATTATAAAGAAATGTAATATTTTGGCAGAATTGCATGTAGTCACAGTATGAGCAATGGATTTTTGCTGAGAAGATTCCTTAAAGTATCAGAACTTGGTGGTGCCATCTACAGTGATTGGATGCCGAAACTGATGCACAGAGTGTGCCCACCGAAGAACAAATGAATGAACTTTGCATATTTTAATTAGAAAATAACTTTGGAACTGAAGGCAGTCCAGCCCTTCTTAGAATCTTGTCATTTTTTGCAGTCTATTTTCAACTTAAGGCTGCTTAAGTTTGCTCTCTCACATTCCTATTATCTGAGTTTCCTGATGAGTTTTCTCATCATAGTCTTATCTGTCCAATTCTGTTATGTGGTTCAGTACTAATAAAGCCAACTAATTCTGAACTGCTGATCGGTCTTCTGTGCAGCTCATGTTCTGCACCATTCTGATACTGCTATCAACTGACTCCAAAAGACGGTGATGGTCCTGCTTGATTAATGATCCTGTATGCTGTCTCATGAGGAGAGGTATAACTAAATGTGGTCTCTTGTTTCCTTTTTAGCTTAGTCACTTACCCCAGCATATTTTTATAGTTAGTTGCCCCAGTTAGATGTTTTCCAAATTCTTTTTGTCTTCTTTTATTTTTGCTTTTGCCCACATGTGTTACTCCATTCCCACACATGCTAGTCCCAATTTTAGTTAGAATTAGGAATGGCCCAGCTCAGAGAAATGGATTATTAAAACTTTTTGATTATTTATTGGCATCACCATCATCTGCTTTAAAATCTGGTAATAATATGCGTATTGTGTTGTTGCTAAGCTACGTAATTCTTTTGGAGTGTCTAACAGTGTTGATGTTCAGTAGGTTAAATCTTTTCAGACATTTTTGTCAGCCTATGGTTTTCATGTACGTTTACAACTTTGTTTTGTGCACAATTTATGTCACACTAATTTTGGGATTGAAATAAAGCTTTGAAATTTCATTTGGTTTGAAGTTTGATTTGGAGTTATATTGTTTATGTTTTCTAAATTGTTATAGTATAATGTCATTGATTTCTGATTGAATGATTCTGACTACTACACTCTTTGCAAAGTCCAAAGATGCAGTTGACCTCCATAGGGTGAGCTTTGTGATAGTGTCCCATTCACTCCCGAGCGCTGGTGGTAGTGGAGTCCAGAACTGGAAAGTGGGAATTTTCCTGGACCCCATGGCTACTGCATAACCAAATCTACTTATGTCTTTGATAGGAGCCGATTTCTGACTGGTTTTAGAAAGGGCTCTGTACAGTAGATCCATGTCAGCCATTGGATGTGCACAAGCTTTCCATGGAATTGCCACCCTTGCACAGCCAATCAGTACTTAAGAGAGCATGTTTACAAATGTACTTTTTTTTCTTTTTTCTAAATGCAAAATCAACTTTGCGCTCAAATATGAAGCAATGTGCATACGTAAGCTGAATTTGCACAAGTATATTTATGTTTGCAATGCAGAATACTGCAAAACTTAATTGCTTATTGGTGCACAGAAGGGGACATGGCATACGTAACGGCACAGAGATAGATACAACGAGGCAACTGTGGACATCAGAACAGATTCTACATAGTTGCATAGTTCTGAGCAAAGCTATACAATTCAAGTGAAATAGTCATGTAGGTTTACGTATTGAAAATTGTCTAGGTATATCTATTCGTTAGGGACACAAAAATATGTACATTGTTGAGCCATGACTGCATAGCCAGGATTACACTGACAAAGTTCTGGATTATAAAGCAGGCCATTGCAAATAAGAATTATACATGGAAATGGTACACTGTACATCATAGAGGGAAGGGTAAATGAGAGAACATAAGAGGGAGAAAAGGAAAGGATAATCGAATAATTAGAAAGAACGATTGTGTCTTGAGCTTCGATCTAAATGGACATCAGTCAGTTGGAGTGGTTTTATTTACTACATTTGTTACATGGGAGATGTGCTAAACACTTTTATTCATTGGCCGCTTCTCTGATTACATCCTGTAATAGGGTCTAGCAATGCAAATGATTATGTAGATCATCAGACTTTGTGTTATTCAGACGCTGTGTATCCATTCTTGCAACTCTCTTTTACAAATTATTAGATGTGTAAGCCTTAGAGTGGTCTTCCCCCAGACTTTTTGACTTCTCCCATCCACTTTTTGCTTTATTCATTTTTGTTGGCCTTAGGATTCCGTACACTTTACCACTGTTAACCAGTGCAAAAGTGGTTGGGCTCACTCCCAAAAACATGCTCAAATTGGCTTATATCTGATTGGCTTATTTAATTTACTTATAAGACCCTAGTAAAGTGGTATACCATATACCAATGACTGGTAAATGAAATGCTACTAATGGGCCTGCAGCACTTATTGGGCCCCTTAAATCCTGTCTTAGCCCTGTCATTGTTGCCTGTATGCAGTTTTCAACTGTCAAATCAACTTGGCAAAATAAACCCATTGGCAAGCATAAAACACAATTAATATTACATATAAGTCACCCCCAAGGTAGGCCCTAGAGAGCCCAGAGGACAGGGTGCATTGTACTTAAAAAGCTGGATATGTATTTTTACAGGTCCTGATGGTGAAAAAATCCTAAAATGTGTTTTTCACTACTATGAGGCCTACCTCTCCCGAAGGATAACATTAGGATACCTTATTAGATTTACTAAGTGATATTATTTTTTTGGAACAGGTAGAAATATCATATTTGGTGTGTAGGGAATTGTAATTTCAAATCCTCTTTAATGATAAAGTAGTATTTTAATCCACAATTCAGAAAATTCTACTTTTATAAAGTTGACATGTTCTTGTCCTAACCGTTTGGTGCCTGCAGCTCTAGGTGTAGTTGGCAGTTGAACTGTGTGTTCCAGATAGCCACACAATCGACGGACTGGATGTTGGCAGGATGAACCATCTAAAGCACGATGTGGAGGTGGAGTTGTGCACAGCCCTACTTGAAGTTCAAAGACACTGCCTCAGCACACACACAAAGAACTTCATGCAGCTTACTGTGACTGCAGACAGACTGGAACCAAGGCAGGGAAGCGGGAAATTCTAGACACTTCTGTGGGGAGAATGTGCTCCCACCTGAAATCCTGCATCAGGTTTAAAAATAGTACCCTCAGGCCCATTCTTCAGTTTACTTCTGAGCCCATTGATGGACTCTCAGAGGACTACCATGGTGCCTCTGGCCTGCTATGTACTTCAGAGGACTTCCTTAAGACCTACTTTCCTGCTTGAACCCCGGACATTCAGAGCGACTCCATGGGCTAGTTGACTGGCCTCTTAATCAAAGCCTATAGGGCAGAAAACATTCCAACCATCATGAACCTGCACCTAGATCCAGCATGAATAAGTCCTGACCCTCCATGTGGTGTCCCTCCAGTCCTGGTCCCTTGAAAGTGGTAGTAAAGGTGCCCAGCTAGCCAAAATCGAAAACTTGGAAGTTAAAAACTTCTATGCCAAAAATTAAACAGAGAGGTGAGGAGCCTACCTGCCCACCTATCTGCCTAAGGTGCATCGCTAGTCAGCTAAACTCCACTAAAGCTCCAACTCCATTCATCTCAACAGCAGAAAATCCTGGTCAGTGACTCCTTGAAGAAGGGGTATTGAGCCTCGTGAAGCCCTCGTTGGCTACAGACTGCCGCTTCATCCCAATGGAGAATTTTGACTTCTAAAAAAGACAAAGTCTGACTGTAGAAATCTTCACTGCTACTTCGTCCAGCAGCTCCCCAATGAAGACACCTTCTCCTTGGACACAACTGGCTGTCTTGCCACGCTGACCTTTACATTTCAGATATTTTTTCCAAAATGTCTTCTAAGGCCGAAGATAAGTGGAGACATGGCCCAATCCACTTTGTGTATATGACCTATGCACCATCGCAGTTGGCCTTAAATTTTGACCTTGCCCCGGTTTCACGCAACTTATGTCCTTGGTTGGTGCTTTGATCTTTTAGCCACTATTTTTCACTTTTGAACATTACAAATTCATAACTCTGGTTTTACTGATTTGATTTTTGTTGTTTTGGTGTCAAATAATTTAATAACTTACTGATATTTACTCTATTTTTCTAAATTGGTGTAGGATATTTCTTGTGTTGTGTTTTCACTTTATTACTGTTTAAGTGCTGCATAAATACTTGACAAATTGCCTCCAAGTTATGCCTGACTGTTTTTGTGCCTGCTAACAGAAGGTTAAGCACAGGTTAATTTAGTGACATTTTGTAGTTTACCCTGACAAAGATTGTGGCTGTTGCTTGAGTAGGGTTTCATCCTCTCAACCAGCAATTCAATTTCTCAGACACATCATTATCAAAAGCATTAGTTAATTGAAGCAAATTAAAACTAAGGCCCAGATTTAATAAGGCCTAGCACCTCATTGTGCCACATTAGCATCATATTTTATGATGCTAATGTGGCTCAATGAGGCCAAATTTGCCACGCCGTATTTACAAAGTGGCTCACTGCAAGCATTGCACCACTTCGTAACCCCTTGCACCACATTATGACTGCACCAGGCATAATGTATGCAAGGGGGGCATTCACCCATTAGGGGGACCACAAAAATGGTGCAATGCAATCTATGAGATTCCACTGCACCATTTTTAGTGGCTATTTTTAATGACTGCACAGAGCAGGCGTTAAAAGGGGACACACCATTATTTTTAATAGGCCCCTATGTACTTTGCAGGATTAGCTGCAAACTTTTGGTGCTAATCTTGCAAATGTACTACAATATCATCAAAAAGTTTGACGCTATTGTCCCCTATCTAAGCAGTGGTGTGCTGTATACTTAATGCGGTACACACATGGTGGCGTTAGGGGGCGCTAATGGGCACAAGAAAAGTGGCGCTGCATATAATACAGTGACACTTTTCTTAAATTTAAGCCTAAATCTCATAGAAAGCACTGATCTGTTAATTGGAAGTCCAGAGGCTGTACAATGATGGGCAAAACGCATGTTTTTGCAAGAGAAGTGTCTACATTTCAAAAATGTAACTATGAATGTTTCAGAGGTAATTTAATAGAGAGAGGTAATCCCTGCTCACTGTTTCTGCTTGTTCTGTTTAAAGTTCTTGCACTAACTGCATAATTCTAAGCAATAAATTTGAAATGTAGACATCTCAAGTGCAGAAAAACTGGCTCTCACTAATCATGATACTGCTCAAGGACTATAATTAGCGCAGGATACGTTTAAAAGGCTAGCGAAGTAATTACTTGCTGTCTATTACTGATTTCATATACATTGAATGCATCTTAGCATTTCATATTATTGAAACGAACAACAAAATGCTGCATTCCTTTGAGTTGTTTTACTGCTAGAAATATATCAGAGTTCATATCCTGACAGGGTTAATTTTACTTGAAACACTGCAGGCACATAAAAACAAGCTCTTAACTCTACGCCCAGCCAGCTACAACCATCATGACAGGATCTTGGTGTTTATGATGTCTTAATTTTATATACCTCCTTTCACACAAATGTAATGGTTTTGCCATTTGACAAGAATAGCAATTGATGCACATTTTGATTAGCTATCTACATCTGTTTATTTGTGTTACTTACATTTTTTTCCGTGCAATGATTCACTGTGATGTCTTACACAAACCACTAGTTTGACAATTAGGTCATGTTCCCATTACCCAGCCATGTCTTAATATGGGTCATGAAGCTCTCACAACAATGTCTGCCTCAAAATTATCTTTGTACAAACACACTTTGGCCCTCATTCTGACCTTGGCGGGCGGCGGAGGCCGCCCGCCAAAGTCCCGCCGTCAGGTTACCGTTCCGCGGTCGAAAGACCGCGGCGGTAATTCTGACTTTCCCGCTGGGCTGGCGGGCGGTCTCGTTCAGACCGCCAGCCAGCCCAGCGGGAAAGACGCTTCCACGATGAAGCCGGCTCGGAATCGAGCCGGCGGAGTGGAAGCTGTGCGACGGGTGCAGTTGCACCCGTCGCGTATTTCACTGTCTGCGCAGCAGACAGTGAAATACATGTAGGGGCCCTCTTACGGGGGCCCCTGCAATGCCCATGCCAGTGGCATGGGCACTGCAGGGGCCCCCAGGGGCCCCGCGACCCCCCCTACCGCCATCCGGATCTCGGCGGTCCGACCGCCGGGATCTGGATGGCGGTAGGGGGGGTCAGAATCCCCGCGGCGGTGCAGCAAGCTGCGCCGCCGCGGAGGATTGAATGGGGCCGCGGTACACTGGCGGGACCCCGCCAGTGGTGCCGGTCCGACCGCGGCTTTACCGCCGCGGTCGGAATCCCCATTGAAGCACCGCCGGCTTGTCGGCGGTGCTCCCACGGTCCTCCGCCCTGGCGGTCAAAGACCGCCAGGGTCAGAATGAGGGCCTTTGTTTCTAACAGTAACATTGAGCGACCAATCATTAGCAAATTAGCATGTGTGAAATGAGAACTCCATTCCTTGCATACCTCTGTCACTTAACAAATCCCTAAATAATCATACAGTCCAAGCTCCAGTCCCTTGTTTGTTGTATGCAATGATTTGTGAGGAATGGCACATGCCCCATTAATCGAAATCTAAAAATTAAATAAAATCAAAAGTGGAAATCTGACTAGCTGGAAAAATGCCCAACCCTACGTTCTGAAGGAAATCTCAGTAGAAATACCACATTACTTGATTTAGAACCTGGTGTTATGCTTACTGCAAAGTCATCCTCTGAACTTTGGAAACTTTTGCAATCCGTGAGCATAGTGGGCCACCCACAGTCTTCTTATGCCCTTATACCTCCCTATATTTTCTATTGATGGGTATGTTCTGGACATAAAAAATAAGGGATCATTGTCCATTGTAATGGATGAGTGATTCTTTTTGAGCCTGACAATGAAAGCCACAGCTGCATGACTCACCAGTGCTACGTCATTTTTGTACATTATACAGAATACTGGCTGGACGAGATTGCATCCATCAAGATGACTCTTCATGCCTAACACATATCTAATTGATAGGAAATTCTGTATTATGTCAGTGCTGCAAGAATTAAACAAGCATTGGCGAAGTCGATAAGCCTGTTTTTTTCCTAAGTGAACGTATTTCTTTATGGGCTGGCAAATGTGTAAGTTTGTGGCTGTTGTGTGCTTGGGTTAGTGTGAAAATGAGACATTACTTGGATGGATGAATTCATTTATGCATGAATTGCTGACTTACTGACTAAATGTATGGACAAATAATGGGTGCAAGCTTCATTCTTCTAAACCAACAATGAGGCCTAATTGCAGAATGACCTTGCATGAAAACAAATAAATTTAAGTAACAAAAAACACATAGACAAAGAGGAGGCTAATACAAATTAAATTGCCACTGGCTGTAGGAGAGAAATCCGGACATCTGAAATGGCAGATCTAAATGCAAAGGAATATTTATTTTACAGAGCATGCAACTGACTTTAGTATCCACTGGGCCAAACATGAAGCAACAAGCTGATACTTTGAGCCTGATTTATATTTTGGTGGATGGCCCATTGTTCTGCCAGGGGGAAAGAGTATATTACTCCTCCCCCTAGTGGAGGGACCGCCCACTGATAAATGACTGCCATGGAAAGGCTGGCGGGAAGGGAAGTCGCGGGCCCCCAGACACAGCCCCACACTGCTTTTCACTGTCTGCACAGCAGACAGTAAAAAGAGTGACAGGTGCAGCTGCACCCGTCGCACGGCCGCAACACCACCGGCTCCATGTTGCGGCCGACATCCCGGCTGGGCCTGCGGCGGAAACTCTATTTCCACCCACCGGCCCAGTGGGGATGTCAAAATGGGGCCGGCAGGAGTGCAGCTGCGTTGGCGGGCGCTCAGCGGTCTGCCAAGGTTGTAATGAGGGCCATAGCCATTTTCCTGAAGGCTCTTACTACCTCTGAGAGATTTGGCTATGGTGGTGATGAAGTAGTCACTGCTGCAACCAAACCTAAGGTCTGCCAGCATCCTAATTGGTGGGCAGACCATTATGTAGGCAATAAGCATACTCTGTTGCAATGGAATATGCTTACTGCGAAGATATAAATTCAGCCCTATGTCAAAGATTTTGCAACAAAAATATTTGATCTTAGATAAGTGAGTGATGAAGAATAAGTGCAAATCCTTCCAGATGAAAAATATGAGATGACAGAAAAAGTTACTGAAAAGCTGCAACAATGAAGGCCATCAGCAAAAAGGCCACAGAAGTATAAGGCCAAACTCTGCCAGAACCAAAAAGTACATCACACGATATGTAAACAAAGAACAATAATGAACCATCTTCATTCCTTCTTTACTGTTTATTGTATAAATGGTATCTGAAAAACATACAAAAGAAAGTTTGTAAACAGTGAAGCTTCTGCAATACTTGCATTCTGAGCCGTGCCAACAAAGTTTTACTGTGTTGTAAAATTATTTCAACCTGAAAACAGTACCCTGGTAAAAGCACATAGTTCTGCTCCTTTGAAATATAGTGATCTTGCCAGGCTGAGACCCTATAGTGCATCTTTCTGACCCAGAAATTGCCCCCAGTAGAGTCCTCTTCTATTTAGGCAAATGTTTTAAATCCATAAAGTACAAATAATTTAATGCGGAATTGCAATTTATTTTGGTTGGTTCTTCGACTGACAAAATGATAGGAGCATTCCTTATGTACAAAAGCAACATGAAATGATATACAATGAGATCACTCCACAGCATAGCTGTCTGACGTGTAAGGCAGCCATTTTCTTTTGTGGGAAGTTTGCTGAGTGAAACAATTGGGGATGGTTAGGGTTCTTCTTAAGTTTGGTTACTTATTTTTGCCCTGAACACCATTCATAAACGTTTGCACCATGTGCCTGGTGTGCTGTTTTTATCATTATACTTTCCTTCACAAATGTGTTCTAATTTCTAAGTATTCTAACTTCCTGGCAGAAGTCTTTTGGTCTAAACTTAGGTCAAAAGTCTAACTGTACTACGAGTAAAGTTAGACTTTAGGTGTAAAGTTAGGGCCATATTTATACTGTTTGACGCAAAACTGGGCAAACGCAGTTTTATGTCAAAAAGTTTAGTGCTGGCTTGCGCCATTTTTTAGCTCCATCTGGGCATCATATTTCTACTATGATGCATGATGGCACTAAAAAATGGTCTGAGTCAAAAATGTTGACGTAATCCCTTGCACCCTGTTGTAAGGCAAATTGACGTTAATGCTGCAAAACTGACTCTAACCCGTTTTGCGGCACGTAACCATGTCGCAAACGGATAGCACTATTTTAACCCCGCATGAGCGTCAACTTTAGACGCTAAAGCAGAAAAGGTTGCAAAGCAGAGGGAAGATGAAAGCAGCAGACCAGGAGAGACCTCAGGGTGACCCCATATACCCAGGAACCAGCCAGGAGGAGACACAGAAGACCCAGGTGAAGGAAATGAAAAAGCGCAAGTTTCGGTTTAGTGAGGAGGAGCATGAGATCTTTGTGAGAGATGTGATGGAGCACCAACACCAGCTATTCGTCATCCTCAAACTGCCAATTGGCAAGAGAGAGGCAATATAGCAGCAAATAGTGGACAAAATCAAGTGTGGCAGAGGTGAAGTGACCCATCACAGAGTGCAAGAAACACTGGCATGATTTTAAGTGAAGAACTAAGGAGAAAATGGTCAGGAACAGAAAGGCACCACTGCAAATTGGAGGTGGAAGTCCTGCACCACAGGAGGACCTGGATCAGATGGAGGAGAGGGTTGCAGCGGTCATCCCAGAAGAGCTGGTCACAGGAATACAAGGACAGGACAGTGCAGACTTTGAACAACCACTACAAATGTAGGGTAAGTTGCATGCAGGAAAAAACTGCCAATTTTACATCTGCTCAAAGGGGGAGGCACATAGGACACACTCAATGCATGCAACAGAGGTGCAGTGGGACACATTGCCCATGAATCAAGTTGCATCATTTAAACATAAGCAACACATGTACACATGCCTGGGTCATGCCATGCACCACAATACATACACAACCTGGACATACTTCAATCACCGGGGCTATATACCAACATGTACATATGCAGCACATAGGATGGAAGGCATGTCTAATTACTGTGCCTGTGGCTGTGTCATCACAACACCTCTTGCAGACAGTCAAACGTACCCTTACCACACAACTGAGACATCAGAGACTAGGAAGTCAGTCAATACCATTCCTAGGGTAGCGTCATGGTGGTGTCTCTTGCAGAAACACTTTGCAACTGCCATGTCCCATTGCCAAAACCCATGTGTGCTGCACCTTACAGAACACATTAAAATGGCACCTTAGCTAACATTACTCAGACATGAGCATTAACCAACACCATCCTGCACATAAACAATACATGCTCAAAAGGCAGCCACTTCTCTATCATGCAGCAAGAATGCCTATTTAGATGCAGGGAAAACTAATCTGTGCAGCTGCTGGGGAATTGCAGGGTGGGTACCACAGGAAAAATGGTACTACCCTACATAACTAACCTGGTGCAGTGTGGAGCCACACATTGACGCAAATCAGAACTGTGCCACTGGGGAACATATGCACTACAGAATGCAATCTGTAGAATACAACACATAAAGGCTGAGCCCACAACAACTCTGACACAACCATGTGAGCCACATAGGAATGGGGAAGCAATCACACAAACACACCATATGGTGAATGTCTGTGAACATCACGGTGCACAATATCACACTGAGGGGCAGGGGGATGGTGCATGGGCAAGTCTGCCATTGGCAAGACTTCTAGTGCAGTTTACCCTCCACAGCTGGCAGTATGAGTTATACGCTGGGATGGCGGTGGAAATCTGTCTCCTAATATCAGTTCTGTGGGGCAGTTACCACAACATTGCTGTTGGATCAAATAGAGCCAGTGCCAATCTTGGGGTGCCTTGGGTGTGACAGCACACATTGCACTTGTCACTGCAAATCCGGGCAGTGGAAAGAGCAAAGGGTCTGGCCATGGGGCTCCCTGCACTGCCCAAGCCAGGTGCATGGGATGTGCAGGGGCACCCATGAGCACACCACACCACATTACCACCAGCCTTTGCATGGGGATTGGACTGCCATGCAAAGGCTGGTTGAAAAGCGGTAACATACCTGGAGGGTCTGTAAGCTGCTGGCAACCTGCCAGTGCCAGGCCATTGGCCCATTCCCCATGATCAACATGTGCCACGTCCACCTGCGCTGTTGGTGGTGATCATATTGCCAATGGCAGGGTCCATGTATCCACCGGTACAACTAGCTGCACAATCTCCATCAAACTAGCTCGAGGCCCTGATCAAAGTTGAAAATAAGCCAACTGGCTTTGTCCATATTTTGGTGGCATCAGGCCCTGTCATGTAGAACATTATGTTCAGTTCAATAAATGACACCCATACTGCCCATCCTTGGGTCCACCCTTGTGCCATTGTTAAATTAGCTGAACTGTCACAGTGCTGCATCCCTTGCCCCCTAGTGCTAGTTTGGCTGCATTGAGGGGGGGAACATTAGTAATGTAGGAGGAGCACCTTCCAGCACAAACAGAAACTGAAATGGCAATCTGCTAGGTCCATGTGTGCTGTGGAATGTAGCACACATACTCATACATCAACATGGGGAGCAATCAAAGGAAACTACAAAATTACGCTTTGGTAATGCCATCCCTAGGGTGGTGTAAGATTTTGATGCAGCCCTGTTGTATGAAAAATGCGTAAAACTGAGACAGAGGCAAATTTCAATGTGTGTTGGTGTGGCTTGACCACTGCAACACCCATTGCAAGACCCTACCATGAAAATTGATGCATATGAAGGGGCCACAATAACAAGATGGTGTCAAACCCCCAAAAGGAAATACATGGCACCTTTTAAATATGACACAGCCAATTGTGCCACCTGATCTTCCCTTTACGTGACAGTCAGGTGGGGCAAAGGGCTGAAAAATAGTACCAATAATGTACAAGAACAATGTTTGGGGTGTAAGTTGTCACTGAGCCTCTAATAGCAATTCAATGACATGACATGTCAAGTGCCACAACATAGAAAGACTGATTTTACACCATCTCTTTGCCGAGGATGATGGCTTTCCTGCTGATTTGCCTGTTGTGGAGTTCTTCGATGACCTGGATGACCAGATGACAACCACCAGCCAACAGACTCTCCAAGATGTCGTGCCAAACACCACCTCCAGTTGCAAGGAGGACAACCAATGTAGCAGCCATCCCATATGATCCACCCAATACCCAGAATTTACAACCTGCCAGTACGGACACAGCTCAGGACTCCAAGGACCCAGGGACAAGCTTCCACAGGACTGTGGAAGGAGTCCAGCGGGAGCTGGCCAAGCAGGTGTGATTGGGGTTGGAGACCATGGCAGCCAGCCTAGAGGGAATGCACACATGCCTTGTCACAGCTAATGAACACACAACTGCCAACGAGGCACACACTCACCACTGTGTGGAGTCCACCAGTGCCTGAAGGACATAGCTGCTGCCATGAGGGAGATGCTAAAACAACTGCCCTCCAAAACTGGCAGCAGCATGATAGAGAACAAGCTGGACTCCATTCAGCGTGAAGTGGTCTCCCTCAGGGAAGGCACGGCTGCCTACCACCGGGGTGTTGCTGCTATCCTGTAAAATCAGCAGTTCCTCCTTCCTGTAGTGATGCCATCTGTTATACAACAAATGGTGGCTGACGGGAATTGGGAATCCACATCTTAAACCATTGAAGTGTGTGTGGCCCCCTCTAACTCCCCACCACCTCCACCCATGGCACAGGAGACACCACACACATTGTAGGATGAAGATGTGGAACAGATCACCTTTACTCGGAAGAGTACTCGGTAGCACCAGTATATGCCACATGGGCAGTATTCTCCTTCTGTGCTAAAGATCATGCTAGTGTTGTCACAATAGTATGTGTGCACTCTTCACCCACCCACTGTTGACCTGTCTGCTATGGACTGTCCTTGTCTCTCACTTACCAATTGGCAATTTTTGTTCTTCCACACTTATTAACATTACTGGCTCAGGACATGTCCCTCGATCCTCGACTCTGATTGTGTCACAAAAATGTTATTCACAATTGGGGCTTCACACCTGGACATTGTTGATATATCAAGTAGACATTTTGACCTGTAAATAAACACTTTGTACACATTTCCCATGTCAACATTTTCTGTGATCCATCTACTCAGTGAAGCAATAGTATTGTGTGAATCCATGTCAATGACTTCAGAAGATCAGTACATGTGTGCTGAACTGTGGGGCCACAAAGCTACACACAAGGATCCAAACATGATAATGGTGTATGATGTAGACTTCTCATAAACTGATGGATACATATAGACTTTGGTCGAGATACATGGCAGGTCAGGCAGAAAACCAAGTAAAAGACAATGTAGCTAGCTGGGAGTACCAGAAGAACTCATTGGTGTGGTACAGAGGTAGCTAACCTCATTAGCCACCGGTCAGTCTTGCAGGATAGAGTTCCAATTGTTGCTGTTGTCAGATGTGTCAGAGTTCCCAACATTCCTACTAAAGGACTCCAAAACTGACAGCTGAAGTACCACACCTACCTGTCCAATACAAAGTATACATAGTCATCATGAGTGGTGGGTACACTGGATGGCAGATGAATGGACAAGTAGAAGCGATGTTGCAATCAATATGACAGTTCCATTGTCAATATGGATAACACATGGTAAATGAGGTTTCTGTAGGCAGGACGGATTCCCTAGACCATTTCCCCAATTTGGCCAGTACACTCATGAGGAGAATCCTGAGACTCACGCTGATTACACAAACTGTTTGCAATGATAACAAGATATTTATTAATAAGTTTGATCTACTCAAAAACAGCTAAAACCTACCCTATCCTAAACTAACCTATACTAACTATAATTATCATACAAATAAATCTATCTAACCTATGCTAAACTTAACTTAAACATAAAATATCACACTCTGAACATTGCCCCCCTTGAATACCCCCCCCATCCAACAACCCACCAAAAAAACCTAAGAATAGAAACCCACCCCAAACTATACTTATCCTAAATAATGGCTACACTACACTAACCTACCACTATCCAGATTAAACCCAAACTAAAATATGGTACAACCTTAAAAGGGAGGGGAAGGAATTTGGAGGTAGTCCATCACAGTACAAGTTCATTTTTGTGACTTCTTCACCTTCTTCTTGATATACTTCAGGAGTTTGCGGTCCTCCACCAGAGCCTCCTCCAACTTGTCCAAACGCTGAAGTATCAGGTGTATGTCCCTATGTAAGTCCTTTTCAAATTGTGATGTCCCAGCGGCTGGTGGTGATAAAGCTGGTGTGGGGTGGTGACTGGTGCTGCAGATGTGGATGGAGTGGATGCAGCTGGGAGCCCCTGCATCGTTGATGTACCTGCTCCATCTTTTGTCTTTGGTGAGTGAGTGGGTCCCCATGTGGGAATGGACGCCACTCCCCAGATGCTTTTTCCAAACAGAAATGGCATGCCATACAGCGGTAACCTGCATGCACCTCCAGAATGTGGCGGTAGTGTTCGTACCTCCGGCGCCTTTCATCATTGGTCACATTGGCCGCTGCAAAATGAGGACAAGCTACCATCAGTATCAGTATTGGGTAGAGTATGTACAGATGTGTAACTTGGACTGCTACAAATGACTACACATACAGTCCTACACACATGCTTCAAAAAATTGAATTGCACCTCATCTGCTTCTATATCCAACCATACATCACCAGTTTCTTGTACATGTCAGTGGGATGACGTCAACCCATTGTAAATCAATCAACTAACAATGGACTGTTCAACATCAATGACATCTACACTTTGAGCATGACGTCTCAACAAGTTCGAATTTCCTGTCTCCCTGAGCAGAAGTTGGGTTCGGCATTCAATCCATCAGCTCAGCACCCCTGGTGATGCCCAAAGGCATGAGCACTCATCATGGTGTGTAGGAGTGGGCCAACTGTAAGAGGACTGCTAACTACAAAGCTGGCATTCTATGTTGTAGTACATCAACATTAATGTGTCCAGGTGTAAAACCTGGCCTAAGCCTACATTCCTGGCATCCAGCTATATTTCCCATTCTGTGATCACATGTACAACTGATGCTACTTTGATATGAAAAAGGTTGGGCAAACCCTGACCTGCACATCACTGTTGTCAAGACATGATAGCACTGGAGCCCCCTACCTTGTGCCATGTAGTCCTAAATGTGTTCAATAGCACACACATGGCGGCTGTATGAATGCCCTGAAGGCTACAGCAATTGTGTCACAACTTTGTGTGCTGCAACTGAATCCAGGAGCATCGCACATCATCAGCAGATGCATGTCAGATATCCTCACAGCATCAGCTACACACACAGCATTGCCTTCTTTTACATCTGTGATGTGACCTACATCAGTCACAATTTACATGGTGACTGCACCATATTGGTTACACTGCTGACATCTGGTGTTAGGAGATTAGCAGACTTTGACCTGAAACATTGTGAATGGAGTTGTCCACACATTGTGTACACTGATTACTGCAGTTCAGGATATTATGGCTCCTTGCTGTACCGCTACCTCATCATCTCTGGAGGGTACTGTGGCACCTGTGGTGTGTGTATGTCTCCTACAGATTTCGCCTAGAGAGTAATGCAGTTGGTACCCTACATCTGTGCCATCTTGTTGTTAAGTGTGAGCTATGTGTGACACACATTGCTGATTATGGTGCTGTGACAAGGTTGTTTACAACACACATGCTATGTACATATACAGCTGGCCTGTGACCTATGATGGCATACATCCATAAAAATGTAGTCATCCATTATAATCCCTTTTACACACAATTTCATGCCAGCATACGTTGCCCTTAGAAATACATGCAAGCCAATCTCATTGAACGAACCTACAACATGCATGATGGAAAGGTGACGGAGCACCATGCGGACGGACAATTGGCAGCACAGCACTCCGCCAAATTCACAATGCAAGGATGTGCTGTATTGAACAGGAGAGGGCACATCACTGTGTTGTCACCTACGCCAGCACTAATCTTGCTTCCAGTACTTGACCCTGCCTCCCTTACCTCATGGTGCTTAGCTGGCTGCTTTGAGGGGGAGATAGTCATTGTCCATGAAGGGACACCTTCCTACACAAACAAAATCTTCAAAGGGACTTTGAACTTTAGAAGTGTGCTGCCAAATGCAGCACCCATTGAAAGAGCAAAATATGGAAGGCACAACAACATATATGTTAGCTTGTTGTGGCCTGCTAAAGCCATATCTTGGTGTGTTTTCAGGATTTGCTACAGCCTCTAGTGTCGGAAAATGTGTAGTTCTGGGACACCATCTAATTGCTATGGGTTTTGTTATGGCACAGCCACAGAAAGATCCATTGCATGCTCCTTCCACACAAAGTACTGCATGTGAAGGGGCCGTATTGACAAGTTAATGTGAAGCCACATAGTGGTGGTCATTCTGACCCTGGCGGTCTTTGACCGCCAGGGCGGAGGACCGCGGGAGCACCGCCGACAGGCCGGCGGTGCTCCAATGGGGATTCCGACCGCGGCGGTAAAGCCGCGGTCGGACCGGCACCACTGGCGGGGTCCCGCCAGTGTACCGCGGCCCCATTGAATCCTCCGCGGCGGCGCAGCTTGCTGCACCGCCGCGGGGATTCCGACCCCCCCTACCGCCATCCAGATCCCGGCGGTCGGACCGCCGAGATCCGGATGGCGGTAGGGGGGGTCGCGGGGCCCCTGGGGGCCCCTGCAGTGCCCATGCCACTGGCATGGGCATTGCAGGGGCCCCCGTAAGAGGGCCCCTACATGTATTTCACTGTCTGCTGCGCAGACAGTGAAATACGCGACGGGTGCAACTGCACCCGTCGCACAGCTTCCACTCCGCCGGCTCGATTCCGAGCCGGCTTCATCGTGGAAGCCTCTTTCCCGCTGGGCTGGCTGGCGGTCTGAAGGCGACCGCCCGCCAGCCCAGCGGGAAAGTCAGAATTACCGCCGCGGTCTTTCGACCGCGGAACGGTAACCTGACGGCGGGACTTTGGCGGGCGGCCTCCGCCGCCCGCCAAGGTCAGAATGAGGGCCAATGTGTCCAAAGCCCACCATGTATACACAGTCCAGGGCATAGCGTCCCGGAGCCTCTCAAATATAGAAGCTCCTGTCAGTGCTTGGGCCTCTTACACATGCCCCATGATGTCACCATCCATCCTCCTATGATTTCTAAAAATTGGTCCAGAAAACTACATCACTCATTGCATTCCACTCTACTCACCTACTCACACCAAACCCTGGAGTAGCTAACAGGAGCCACGATATGACACTTACTGGATGCATCGGGATCTTCAAATATTGCCTCCTCTCAAGTGGTGTAAGGGGCAGGTCTACCTCTGAGACATGAATGTAGAACATTGCTTAGTGTAAATCCTAGTTAATGCAAATGGACAACATAGTTCAGTGTATAGTTGTTAGGCTTTGTGAGGACGTCATCTTAATGGAAGATCAGTGAATCTGACAGACAACTATTTTTGCTCAATCACACATACTCTCTGATGGAGAAGACTCACACATCAGCAAACTATAACTGCCCATGACACTCCTGTGGTGCATTTCACAGCACCATGTCTACATGACATTGTCATAGCTCAACATCTCCATTACCATTTAGGACAGCTTGGACATGTATATCCCACCTGAGGGCTATACTATGTTTGTTGCAGTGGCTGGCCCATTATCACACACATAGCATGTCAGCCTGCATCAGATGTAGTATAGATCTATGTCATGATCATTGCAAACTGATGAACTGCTGCCCTGGGATTGTGTGGGTATTCCAAAGTGTTGAGGATTGACATCATACATCCTTCAGTGAAGTAAGTGAAATGTGTGTGGCATCACAAGGCAGTCACACAATGAAAATTGCAATTTGAGTAGACTCATGTGAAGACAGTTGTAACTACCTGCACATTGACTGATCTGAAAAATGAATGTATTGCCAATGGTGTGTGCCCTGCCATTGTTGCCATGTTATACCATTGTTGAACCAGTTAGGGACATGGTCATAGGAATATAGCTCAACACAGACACACTTGCTCAGTGGTCAGAGGATGCATCTGGTGTTGTAGGTTAGTGAGTGATGTGCCAGCAATGGAGCTGAAGTAGTGCAGTCTCATACTGTCAGTGAGGAGCAGCAGGCCCGTGAAACAGACCCAGCACATGTGTGTGGTAATGGAGACGGAATAGGCTGACTCTGATACACAATGCGCAGGTCAAATGGAACTGCCAGTAGTCTGGACCCAGTGCATGGTCAGTCTCCCTAACATGGCCTTGCATAATGACACCATGCGGCCAATAGAACCAGAGTATTTCAGCACAGATTGCATCTATACTGTCCTTGTGGACCTTAGTGCACCCCTTACTCACATCCATGTGTGTGCATAGTCATTATTGAGTCACAGCATGAAGGCAGTGTGGGCCACCATCATGTATACATGTGAAGGCCAATTATGGACTCAGCAGGAGATGCTACAGTTAACGTAAACGTCTGCTGAGTACATAGTGGCCCTTCGCAAACATTTCTATGCACACATTTCACACCTTCACTCAGCAGCCCTACAGAGTGTTTGGAATTCTTAAACTTGGAACATTTATTGTGACACTGAGGTCTGGATTCTGCCCTCCCTAACTAATTTGTACATACCCTTTCATGCCTGTTTTATGGCACAGGCGTCTTTCCTAGCTATATAATTAGGAAGTTAAACTGTGCATGCATCACTACACTTGGGGCCATATATGTGGAAGTAGAGCAGCACCTAGTGCTGGAATTGTTGAAGTGTGGGCCCCAGCGCACTCCTGATACCACCATGTCTGCACCGTCTCCAATAGACTGCTCACCATGAGGGTAGTTAGGGGGAGTAGGGTCAAAATTGTTTGGCAGTAGTCTGGCACCTTGCAGGATTAGCATCATCATTTTTTTCTCGAGTCCTGCTAAGTACCCAGGGGGGTGCTTATTTTTAACTCCTGCAAAGAGCAGGCGTTAGGAAATCTGCCACAAATGGGATGCAGCAGTCTCATTGACTTCTTTTTGTTAATATGCATGCATTGCGCCACTTTGTAAAGACTATGCAGGGTAAGTGGCAGGTTAGCGCTACCTTACCGTCAATCATATGACATTATGTCACCACCAAGGTTGCGCTAGGGGCACTTACATTTGCCCCTTCAAGATGGTTATGCAGGGTTCATCATATATGTGTCCTGCATTGCATGACATTTGAACTGCAGGCCTCAAGTGGGGCATAGACTCCTTATACAGGTTGCATACGACATGTTCACAAACATTACAAGCAGCATTCAGACTTATCTGCAACTGTCAGTCAAATGCTAAATGCAGCCAATTGCATGGCAATGGGAGACTTACCAACAGTTCTGCTGATTTCGATTCCCAAATGATCCAGCAGATCTCGCTCCCTTGCCACCAGTTCTGCCCACCGATGCTTCAGCTGGTGCTTGTTGCATCCGGTCTTGAATATCCTCGCTGGATGGTAAACAACCTTGACAAACAGCAGCCACCTTGCCTCGGAGGGGTAGCCCAGGACCCGGCCTCCCAGTTGCAGCATCAGGGGCAGGTAATGGGCCACCAACCACATAAACCCCCTAGTTCATCAGGTGACATTTTCCCCATCCTACCCTTCCCAGACATTACAAAAGGGTACAAGACATCACCCAAAATATTATTAAAAGGAAACTTAAACCCAACACCTAACCCAAACTCCCCAAATTACCCCAACAACTAAACTACCCCAGACAGACACCCCACAATACAATGACAAAAATAGTACACTATTTATACAAATAACAGGTAAATAGACAATTTATACAACAAGAACACAGGACATAGCACAAGGGACACAGCAAGACCTCCAAACTCACCACAGATTCACCAGCACCTTCAAAACACAACCACACACAGTCGCAGTGGAACAGACCATGAAGTGAAAGTGAAACTACACTTACTGTACCATGCTTGCAGGCAGGATATCCTTGTACATTACTTCCTGGGCGTGTGTGTCACGTTTTTAGCATCATGCGTGGGTTTTTTGACTCATGAGAGTCATGCGTTGATTGACCATGTGCCAGGTGTCTTTTTTGCAATGTTGCTGTGTGGTGTTGATGTATTAGCGTCTGTTTTTATTACGCATATCAGAATTGCGTTATTTTTTTCCATTGTAGACCTTGAATGCACCCTGATTCATTTCACAGGTTACATGGGCTGTTCTAGTATGTTTTATATGTTTTTTGGCTACATGTGCACGTCTATGCATTAATGTCATTGGTATGTGAAACCACTACGTGTATTCATGACTCAGCTGTAGGCACTCACTCATACTTTGTACATAGGTGCATGTGTCCTACACTGTGTCCACATGTATGTTGGCAAATGTATTCTATGTGTTAACATATGTGTATGACTAGTGAGTAGCAGGTGGAGTACATAGTTATGTCTGTGGGCAATACATGTCTACATACCTACAAACATATTTTTATTTGGGACCTGTGTCATACACATGCAAAGGCATAGGTTAACCATTACATTTTGTTCTCAGAGTATGCAGTGGACTGGGACTATGTTGAACACTCGTATTCCCTGTCAAGTTGAGTGTGCATGTGTGAAGTCCGATTGGGAGCACACTGCCAAACATTCCAGTAGAGTTCGCCCTTTGCATCCTGGTACAAGCAGTTTGAACAAATACCGCTTGCTTGAAAAAATCTGTAGTATTTCACTAAAGTTAGTGCAGACAGTACTGTTCATCTCTAGACACATGTTTCTGGGTTAGAGCACTTCATCAGTAGAGACCAAAGAACAACAAAAATATCTAGGGTTGCTGGAAATGCTGCCGATGTCGTCTCAGGTTTAGTACCACTCCCCAGCTCACAGGTGCGTCTCCAGAGCTCGTCAGCTCAATGGCTTGAGGGAGCCTTTTAAACATGAAGTCCAATGGGGAGCACACTGCCTAACATTCCAGTAGAGTTCGCCTGGAATTTTAGGCAGTGTGCTCCCAATCAGACCTCATGAGTGTGCATGTGTGTCTACTCACTGGTTACTTCTCATAATTCACTAGTTATAGGACAGTTACATATATGCCATGGATTTTCCTATGCATCTCAGTTGCTGCAGATGTTATGGACACGTGTGTTGGTGAACAATGCTATATGCCAGGTGTCTGTATGGACAAGTGTTGTGTCTTTTGCGTCATACTTTATGACACTGCTGTGTCAAGGAGGTGTGCAAGCGCACATTGACATCGTCCTGCATAGACAGACGTCATTTTACCTATTGCCTATGTAGTCACAAAAGTGGCACATATGTTCTGTAAGTCAGTATACAATTGATGGGTACATTTAGACTCTCACAGGTTTTGTAACACCTATGCCATTATGTTGCTGCTAAATTAGCTTTTGTACTGAATCCATTCACATTACCATGGCTGGCCCATTATGATGGTACATGTTTGCAGAGATCTTTGGGATATGTGTGCCTGCCTCCAAGTGTATTTTCTGATCTCTCAACATCATGTCAGTCATGACTGTCACATACAATGAAGTACCACTGTGTTGCAGTGAAGCATAGATGACAGGCCTACCCATCTTCATCAATATGTGAGTTTGTGTGGCAACACAAACCCATGATTGCATGTGAAGGTACAGGTTAATGGTGGTCCACTTCACTCTGCCCCTTGTGCACGTGCATCAAGCATTTTGTAGTGAATCCTAGTTCGTTTTAATGGGATAACAGGAGTTAGCTTAGCCTCTGGCTTGCAGACTCGTGCCCCCGTCACCTAGTGACTTTTAACCTACTTAGCTTGCTCTGTCTTAGCCCATATAATTATTTAATTCTTCTAAGATGGCCACTTTTTATGAGCTACATTATAAGTGTCACTGCGCTAAGACGTCAAGATCAAGCAACAAAGACAAACAAACAGTAGGTGTTCACACTTAGGGATTTTCCCTCTCTATACTTTTGAGGGATTGTTTATATTAATTGCCGTCCCAAGCATGTCTGCTATCTATTGTTTGGGAACACACCTAAGTCAGGAGTCTTTGTAGATCTGTATAAATACATCACACTTTAGACAGATTATCAGAGGGATTCCGACCAGAGGGCATCACCACCATCGCTGATATCGATGCTGCAGTCGTCTTGATGCTGACCCAGTCTTCGTGTCCCTGCAGAGTTTGAGATAGAGACCTCATTCCAAGGTAACGAGGGTTGGGGGCTGCTCTCATGGACATGACATTGGCAGATTAGGTTTAGCAAACCCAGCTCTCCTTTAGGTAGGAGGTTAGGCCTTTCACATTAGGGCATTAGGGCATGTTACATCTCCTATGTCTCTTCTATGCATTGCGAGATGGTGGGGGTCTTTGTAATAATGACTCTCGTCTTCACAATTCTGTTCCTTGCATTATTCATTATCCTAATCATTGCCGCCCTTGCAACTTATCCCAAATTGTAGTTATGTTAAATAAAAACTATTGAAACTTTACTGCATCTTTGTCATTGCCTGTGTTGGTATGAGACATGATATATCTGTGAGAAAGGGGTAATCTCCGTTTAACCACAACACTCCCTGAGATGTCTTATTCTCGAGTCCATGCGTAAAGGCTGCCACAAATCACCTTTTACTATTGTGTTTCTGGTGAGGTGCTGCTAGTGAGCCGGTAAGGTTGGGACAACAGTTACGACTTGTTGTAGGTAAGGCGTAGTCGCCTACAAGCAAAAGTACTGCCATCCTTTACAGCAGTCTTGCCCAGAGCAAGAGTCCAAACTACGACAATCTGACATTATCATACGATGATGTTGTCAGAGCAGTGATGCGTGGGTTTATTGAGCTGGAATCTCTACCATTTATGAGAGCTCATTTCCAGCCTGTGCACACTCCCTAGGAGATGGAGACACGCACAAATGTGGACATACAGGCCTGGTTGTGATTGATTTCAATGCAGTACGAGATATCAGCCTTTATCTCTCAGGTACAGCGGTCGTGTGCTTACACATGTAGGACATGTATGGATGTTTTGGAGTCAACATTTGTGTCCATGTTCAGCCTGCTTAGGGGTTGCATAACTGTTGTGACGTAAAGGTTGGACAAATGAAATGGTTCAGATGGAGTAGTATGTGACTGTCTCCTGTTCTTGTACTGTGTGAAGGGCAAGTACCATGGTAAGGTATTGGCAAACATGTCTGGGTCATGTACTAACATGCTCACCCTCTCTGTACATCAGTTAAAGTTTGACATGTGGACATCAGTGTCTTACAGTGTCTGTTTGGGTGTTTGTCTGGTCATTATCCCTTTTATCTGCCATGACTGGTGGGGCATGTTTGTGTCCTCCATTGCCCCCAGTCTTTTGTCTGCTAGCACCTTGTACACATCTTCTACAGCAACATTGTCAGATGATATTGGGACAGGATACAACATGTGACTTGTGTAATGGGAAATATTCCCTTCTCATACAACTGTCAAATCAGTAGTCAATGTCCCATTGGCAATATTAGTAAGATGTAATGAGTGACAGACACATGACATTGTACATGCCACAGCGCTTGAGTAGTCTCCATGTGACATGGTGTGTTGTATTAGCAAGAATTTGTGAATTTGTGGGTATATCAGAGCTGTACATCCACATCCACTGTTAAACATGGCAATGCAATTCTCCCAGCATGCCACAACCTAGCTGACTCTTACCATGACTGACTAATGTTGAGGTGTATCATCTTTTAAGTGCTGTATTTATCCTTTGCCAGATGCTAACAATATGGCTGTGTCTACTCCCACTCAGTGTGAAGTGGGTCTCTGACTTTATAGGAGAATGCTGTACATGTTTGCACAAGCCACACTTGATTGTGATATCGGAGGCCAGTACTTGTCTGAGCTATTTAGTTACATTTGATACCATGCAATGGATCTGTCATGTCAGTGACAATGAGTGGTTTGTATTGCTCTGTGCGGTGTAATGTTTTTATACAGGGCATACTGTGTAGACATGCAGGCACAAGTCAATCATTGTTCATAATGGCATACCCCTTGCTATCAATGAGCAATTCCAGGATGGACAATTTGGAAATAGCCTACTTGTGGGTAAGTCAACAAATCTAGTAATGTACACACAACACACCAACCCTGTCGGACACACAAGACATACACCACTACAGTAACATATGGCCAGGGTTACACACACATGTGCAGGTGATAACACATATGCACCATACTGCAGTACAGCACAATCAGTGCACAGCACTAATATATACACCCATATGTACGTAACACACCCACAAGGAAGGACAGGTGCAGACATGTATCCTTTGATAACAGCAGAACTACACAGACCACTACAAGTTCCCTCAGGTTGCCCACTACATACACATCACACACACTACACAAACAAACAATAACACAGACATGTCAAAGGCAAACCATACTATGCCCATGTCATGTAACTTCCAAATAGGTACAGATGCCTCAAGTCATGCTGCCCATATCACTGCCAGAACTAATATCACACCACACAACTTGCACCTATATCAACTACATCTCATCTACACATACCTAACTTACCTTAAGTGTACACAGACATCTGCCTGACGCATTGGCTTATACAAATAGGAATACAAGATCAATGCCCAACACATACCATGTGCCAGATGTGTGAGAAGTGAAACCACACTTACTGTAGCGCAACCTCACATGCAACACCCACTGACTCACAACACCATCATGTCTGTACCAGAAACAAGAAATAACTTAACAGGGGGCAGAGACACAGTCAGGCAGTGCAGATCATCGATGTCATAGTGGGACTCAGTAAAAGAAAACAGGACATCACTGACCTCACGTGCTCTGTGCCAAGGGACACATTTGCTAAGTAGCTGAACTACATCCCATAGCCTGCCCTGTGCATGTGTCAACATTAGAAATGCACATTAATGTTTTGGAAGATAGGAGAGACACTGCTAGTTATGTTGATCATCCTGTGACAATGGGATACACACCCTTCGAAACCTCATGGCTGACACAAACATTAGCTGCTACTCAGGAACACCAAGGGAACAATGTTTATAGCCCACAGTTCCATAGTCATGGCCTGCACTGTATGTACCTCTTGGCAGATGATCATTTCATCATTACTTGAAGCTACATTGTAAATTGGCCGCCCTCCCATACTGTATGTAGCGTGGAAGGGGTGTGCAATGTTTCTCGCTGCAGGTCTGTCACCACAAGATACATAGCATGATGATGCAGACTCACATGTAGCTGTCACCTAAAACCTGAGGAAGTGCCAACAACAAATACCACCCCAGTGGTAAAGTATGCAGGTCGCAAAAAGGAAGTAGACTGCGCTATGAACTCAGATGAATGTGGCACAAATGCATGCTGTAGACTGCTGCACACTGCTGCACACACAGAAAGAGCCAATTGGCCATCAAAAAAGCATATGTACAGGGCGGTGTACCATCCTGCACAGATAAATCCACCTCCACAAGGAAGCTAGCCAAGTACCCTAGTGCAGGGTATGTAATGTTGGTGAATGGCTACACATTAGAAACTGGCGTAGAGGACAACAAAGGGTTACCAAGTAACATGTCACACATGCAGGCATTCTTGCATAGTTGAAATGGTACAGGACACAGCAGACAATTTTGGAGACATGTAGTGCATTCTCACGAACCAATTTCAAAGGCCCCAAAGGTCACACCTCATCTGGAATGACACATGTCAAAAGGGATGGGATTTCCAGGCACTGTAATGCTACCATATTGCCACCACATCTGACCCCATTGTGTTGTGAGGATGTGTCATGTCCCCTCTAGTGATAGCACACTGATACAAAGGTGCACTACACAATGGTTGGTGGATACATAATGACCATCAGTGTGGAATCCAAATTATATGTTCCAGATCCTTGACCCAAACACAAGATTGTCATGTCCAACAACCTAGTGCTGAGAAAAGATCACGCAATGATAGGAGCTCAAACCAAACCACAAATACATATGGTCCACAACCAGCTCCTAATATCAACTGCCATGCTACATGACATACCTGTTGCAAGCCCTAACAACAAATTACTCCTGTAATCTTTTGCAGCAGATCAGGGTTATGGCATACAGCCATGGATAATGACCCCATTTCACAACCCAAGCACAGCAGCAAAGCATGCATATAATGAGGGACGTTGGAGGACATGGACCATTGTGGAGAGGACATTTGTCATCCTGAAGTCCTGATTCAGGTACATCACAGGAGGCAGCCTCTTATATGCCCCACAAATGGTGTGCAAGATCATATTGACTTGTGCTATACCGCACAACAGAGGTTGATGACCTGCCTTGGGAGGAGGAGGAAGATGGTGGGGAAGAAAATGAGGGGGAAGACCACAACACAGCTGCTGGGATGTGCCGCAGACTGCACATTGTACAGAACTTCTTCACATAATAATCACGTAACTCACCTTGTAAATCTTGCCAATAAACACCTCACCTATTCACACAATCTGGCTTTTAGTGCCTTCGATCTCTTAAACATATACTTTAGGATTATGAATCTAACCTCAAGGAGCATGTCACACATACTAATCTGAAGAGTACTGTAGCAACTTCACAAGTGAAGTGTAAGAGTGAACAGCTACCATCACACACATCACACTCATCGAAATTAGCCTCATCAGTTGAATGTGACAACTGAAGGACACAGTTTATGGACCACAACATATTAATTACATCCATGTTTCCAACTTGTGTAAAAATAGCTCATCACACACAATAACAACATGTCCAAAAATGAGCTGAATAAGGGGCCCACACATGAGGCAATGGATGTCAAAATATGGTGAGACTGTAATGTTTGAATAGATCACTAACACAGCTCAGTGTGAGAGTTGCAATGGTTGCATGGAGCATATGTGACAAGGTGGGGACATCATTGGTGGCAATTCTCAACATGATTAGCCCAGGTATGACAAGCAATGGGAGAAATGGAGTCTGCGCAGTACATCCCTAGAAATCACTCCTGCCACTGCCATGGGCCCAATCCTGTCACAGGGTATACAGGACCTCACACTTTGCACGGACATGTCTATGGAATGCACATCAGAAAGGATAAGAACATATGCAGCTAGGGTTGCAGGTCCACAACAAAGTAATTTTAATTACAAAGCAAAATGTTATGATTTTGAACTGTCTATTGTGTTCAATACATGATATGATTGGAATGTAGGCAGAGTGTGTCAATCACAGTATGTACCACATATGTACATGTCAGATATATCTGTAGTCCACACACAAGTCATCCATATACTCAAGATCAACATATGGAGACAGTTGTTGGGTAACATTTGCCAGATTGCAATCATCAGCCATCATCAACAATGCCTGAGCTGTGTATGTTGTCTGAAATGTGATGCTCTGTAGGACAACTACAGACAGCACATAAGTGAACACAGTTCACAATCACAATCACATACCATGACTCTTGCATAGTACTTACTGCCATACATATGTGGATACACTGTTGTCACACATACATACAACAGACCAATCACAGACAAATCACATTGTACAATGGACTACCACATGCGGCCATACACAAAATGCCATACTGCAGCCCAGCATACTCAATTTGTATGTTGAAACAGGGTCCATTAACAAATGACAAAATCATGCAATCAGGAATAGAGTGATAAAAAAAGCGCACATGCGTCAAAAATATCTGCAAACGCAAAGTACATGACTCATAGGCCCTTAGCGTGATTTCCACCTTCACACTCATCGCAATGCTGATTTACTGTTAAATCGACGCATAAAGGTAATACGTCAATATAAATAGACGCACGTAAGTATGCATCAGAAATACACAAATATCAGATGCTTCAGAAAATACACACATAACATAAAACCTGACACAAGGGCACAGGAAGTGATGTAATAGAATATCCTGTTTACAGGCATGTTACAGTGGGTGTACTTTTACTCTCTGTTTACAGCCTGACCCTCTTTTGACTGTGTGGTTGTGTCTTGGAGTTAGTGGTGTCTTCTTGTTCTTTTTTTAATCTTGTGGTGTCCCTCTTGTTGTGTTTTCTGTTATATGTGATTGTTATTTGTCCCAGTGTCTGTGAATCTGTGTGTCTACTGTATTTTCCCTTGTACCTGTGCTGTGGGGTGTCTGTCTGGTTTAGTTCTATAGGTGGGTTAGTTGGGTTAGTGATTTTTTGGGTGTTAAGTTTCTTTTCCTTATTTCTGTTTATTACTACTACAGTTTACTTTTTTCAACCTGTACCCCAGTGCAATATCTGGCAGGGGGAGGCAGACCAGAATGGGGGAGGAGGAGCTGGGAGGCTTTATCTGGCTGGCAGCCCACTACCTCCCATTGATGCTAGAGGTGGGTGGCTGTGTGATCGAGTGCTACCGCACAGAGTCAAGGCGGCTGCGGTGAAGCAAGGTGCTCCACCACCTGAAGAGGGTGTACCACAGCAGTCACAATGACCACCAGATCAAGCATCACTGGGCTGACCTGGTGGGCAGGAAGTAGGATCTTCTGGACTGGTGATTGGTGGCCCTGTTAGTGAGTACCCCATTGGCAAACTAATTACTGTTCACTGCACTTGAATGACAGTAGCAGATGTGTTTGCGTGCAGCATGCAATGCTTTTGGAAAGGTTGCATGCAACCAGAATGAAGTGTCACTGTGCCAGTATAGACATGGGCTTCACATATCCTACCATTTTACCAATGCAAGTCAGATGTTAGGTGAGTCATGCAAATCCATCACTATTTTAGGGGCCATGACAACATCTGTGCTCCAGCACTGTGTCATGTATGATATGCCAAGACACTGCCTGCATACCAAATGTAAGTGGATTGAGATAATAAAGTACGACAATCCATGTATGGTGCAGCAATGTCAGATTTCCACATACATCATCCCTGCCATTATGTTTACAAAGGGTGCATACCCGACTTAGGGGGTACTGTCAATGGGGCAGTTGATGCTCTCACCCAACTGTGACACATCAATCATGGATTACTCAATGCATGAAAATTGCAGACTAACTATTTTGCTGCTTGCCCTCCACAAAGTGCCTCTGTGTGCCTTGCAGGACAGGTCGGAGTACACAAGTCAGTTGTCTTGCAGATCACAAGGGTAGTGTAATTTATCTATCACCCAACTCCCTCTCATTCCATGGAGCTCCGTCTTCTACAGATTGGCCACAAATGGATGTTGCACGGTGGAGCACTACATGAGTCTCAGTGTAAGAGTGCAGATGTATGGCTCTCATTCACCTGAGTGTCAGTCTTATTGTGAGTTTGCAGTGGTATGTCTGTTGCACTGTCCACAACCTGGATAATTACTCAATCCTCTGAAATAGTACATACTGCCATATGTTGTCCACTAGTAGTGACAGTAATGTGATACTAACCATGGTTTTCCATCCATATATTTCAGGTGGACCTCCCCCCACACCATAGCGAAGTGGCAAGATTTGAGGACCCAGATGTATCCAGAAAGTGTGATTTTGTCCTGTGTAGTGTTGAAGTGTTTTGTGTGAGTGAGTCATGAGTTTTGCACTCAATGCTAGAAGTGATGAGCCGTAAAATGATCAGAAATCAAAGTAGGCTGGATGGTGACACTGTGTCACATTTAAGTATTTCCCCATGCACATGCAGAGAATCATATCTTGTGAGGCTTCTGGCACGCAATGGCCAGCATTGTGTAAACAAGGTGATGACAAGCCACATGTAGCTCCATATGTGACTTAGATGTGCACCGTTGTGTATATAATGACACTGGAACACACCTTCATTCCCACAGCACAGTGATGCACCGTTTTGTAAGGAAATTGGTGCATCCCTGTGTTGGAAAATGGGTTGTTGGTAAGGGCAGGTAAGTACCTACACTTAGCAATAGGCCACTAACCTCCACTTAGGTCCAGTTAGGTCTCAGTAAATTAAACCTAGCTCAACCCTTGGTAGCTTGGCAACGAGCGACAAGGCTTAACTTAGGAGACAGAGGCCCTCATTCTGACCTTGGCGGGCGGCGGAGGCCGCCCGCCAAAGTCCCGCCGTCAGGTTACCGTTCCGCGGTCGAAAGACCGCGGCGGTAATTCTGACTTTCCCGCTGGGCTGGCGGGCGGTCTCCTTCAGACCGCCAGCCAGCCCAGCGGGAAAGAGGCTTCCACGATGAAGCCGGCTCGGAATCGAGCCGGCGGAGTGGAAGCTGTGCGACGGGTGCAGTTGCACCCGTCGCGTATTTCACTGTCTGCGCAGCAGACAGTGAAATACATTTAGGGGCCCTCTTACGGGGGCCCCTGCAATGCCCATGCCAGTGGCATGGGCACTGCAGGGGCCCCCAGGGGCCCCGCGACCCCCCCTACCGCCATCCGGATCTCGGCGGTCCGACCGCCGGGATCTGGATGGCGGTAGGGGGGGTCAGAATCCCCGCGGCGGTGCAGCAAGCTGCGCCGCCGCGGAGGATTCAATGGGGCCGCGGTACACTGGCGGGACCCCGCCAGTGGTGCCGGTCCGACCGCGGCTTTACCGCCGCGGTCGGAATCCCCATTGAAGCACCGCCGGCTTGTCGGCGGTGCTCCCGCGGTCCTCCGCCCTGGCGGTCAAAGACCGCCAGGGTCAGAATGAGGGCCAGAGTGTAAAGCATTCAAATATCACAAAACAGTAATTAAATAAAACACAGGAAACAGTTTAAAAATCCAAAATCAATTTATAAAAATAGATTATATTTCTATATTTAAAATGACACCTAAACAAATAAAAAAGGATGAGTGGAACCGGAGATATGAATTTTTAAAGAATTAATGCTTTCTAGCACATAGAAGCAACTAGCGCTCAAAGGGTTAAAAAAGGTCACACAGGAAAGGAGCAAAGTCCAGAGTTCAGGCCACCAACAAGGTAACACTGTCACACTTACTTTCAGAAGTGTTTGATTTAGGAAAGTGGTCCACAGCACCAGCCAAGGGTTCAGAGCCTCTGGTGTGCCTCTTGGGGTCTGGGACTACAACTCCCACAATGCACCTCTTCAACTTATGGAATTGCTCCAAACATCTCCAAACTTCTGGATCTTCTTCCAGAGGTCCTTTGTGTGTCCTTGAAGTGTCCACAACTTGATCCAAGGCTCCAGAAGCTCTGAGATGCTCCTTGGGATTTGGGACTACAATTCCCACATATATTCACATACATCATCCCTGCCATTATGTTTACAAAGGGGGCATACCTGACTTAGGGGGCACTGTCAATGGGGCAGTTGATGTACTCACCCAACTGTGACACATCAATCATGGATTACTCAATGCATGAAAATTGCAGACTAACTATTTAGCTTCTTTTCCTCCACAAAGTGCCTCTGTGTGCCTTACAGGACAGGTCAGAATACACAAGTCAGTTGTCTTGCAGAGCACAAGGGTAGTGTAATTTATCTACCACCCAACTCCCTCTCATCTTCCATCTTCTACAGATTAGCCACAAATGGATGTCGCATGGTGTAGCACTACATGAGTCTCAGTGTAAGAGTGCAGATGTATGGCTCTCATTCACCTGAGTGTCAGTCTTATTGTGAGTTTGCAGTGGTATGTCCGTTGCACTGTCCACAACCTGGATAATTACTCACTCCTCTGAAATTGTACATACTGCCATATGTTGTCCACTAGTAGTGACAGTAATGTGATACTAACCGTGGTTTTCCATCCATATACTTCAGGTGGACCTCCGCCCTACACCATAGCGAAGTGGCAAGATTTGAGGTCCCAGATGTATCCAGAAAGTGTGATTTTGTCCTGTGTAGTGTTGAAGTGTTTTGTGTGAGTGAGTCATGAGTTTTGCACTCAATGCTAGAAGTGATGAGCTGTAAAATGATCAGACATCAAAGTAGGCTGGATGGTGACACTGTGTCACATTTAAGTACTTCGCCATGCACATGCAGAGAATCATATCTTGTGAGGCTTCTGGCAATCAATGGTCAGCATTGTGTAAACAAGGTGATGACAAGCCACATGTAGCTCCATATGTGACTTAGATGTGCACCGCTGTGTATATAATGACACTGGAACACACCTTAATTCCCACAGCACAGTGATGCACCGTTTTGTAAGTAAATTGGTGCATCCCTGTGTTGGAAAATGGGTTATTGATAAGGGCAGGTAAGTACCTACACTTAGCAATAGGCCACTAACCTCCACTTAGGTCCAGTTGGGTCTCAGTAAATTAAACCTAGCTCAACCCTTGGTAGCTTGGCAACGAGCAACAAGGCTTAACTTAGGAGACAGAGTGTAAAGCATTCAAATATCACAAAACAGTAATTAAATAAAACACACGAAACAGTTTAAAAATCCAAAATCAATTTATAAACTTCGATTATATTTTTATATTTAAAATGACACCAAAACAAATAAAAAAGGACGAGTGGAACCGGAGATATGACGTTTTAAAGATTTAATGCTTTCTAGCACATAGAAGCAACTAGTGCTCAAAGGGTTAAAAAAGGTCAAACTGGAAAGGAACAAAGTCCAGAGTTCAGGCCACCAACAAGGTAACACTGTCACACTTATTTTCAGAAGTATTTGATTTAGGAAAGTGGTCCACAGCACCAGCCAAGGGTTCAGAGGCTCTGGTGTGCCTCTTGTGATCTGGGACTGCAACTTCCACAATGCACCTCTTCAACTTATGGAGTTGCTCCAAACATCTCCAAACTTCTGGATCTTCTTCCAGAGGTCCTTTTTGTGTCCTTGAAGTGTCCACAACTTGATCCAACGTTCCAAAAGCTCTGAGATGCTCCTTGGGAGTTGGGACTACAATTCCCAGAATGCACCTGGTCAGACTCATCAAATGGCCACTGGACGCTGGTCAGCTGGGTTCTGCGTGAAGGACTTGAGCAGGAGACTCTGGGCAGCTCCTTTGTACCTGCATCAAACAGGTAGTCCCTTCTTGAAGCAGTAGAAGACAGGTAAAGTCCTTTTAGTGGTGAAGCCCAAGTGTGCAGCTGGTGCAGTCTTCCAGAGTGCAGTGTCCAGGTACAGGGCAAGGGTCCAGCAGGGCAGTCCTTCTTCTCCTGTAGTTCTTCCTTGTTGGAATCTGATAGGGATCTGTGGTTTGCAGGGTGTGAGGGTTGTTGCTGGGTTGCTCCAAATGGCTTTCCCTGCCTTTGCAGACCAGTTTGGCAGCCCTCCCCCTTCCTGCTTCACCATCTGCTGAGGGGAGATCTCCTCCCCCAGGCACATCTCTTTGTGTGAAGCCAGGCCACTTCACACCTCATCAAGGCAGCCTGGCCAGGCTGCCAGAGGCTGGCCAATAAGAGCACAGCAGCAAAAACACTGCAGGGCTGAAGTTGGCAGCTTTTCAGGTGAAGTTTAAAACTCTTTACCTGAACAAGTTATATTAAATCCCACAACTGGAAGTTGTGGGATTTATTATAACAAATAATTTGATACCAAACTTCTGGTATCTGTTACTTAAGGGGACTTTTAAAATTAAAATAAAGTCTCCCCATTCTAGCCTATGGAGGACATTCACTACAATGAGGGAAAAACAAATTTGGCTGTTTTACCTCACCAGGGCTTATAGTTACATGGCACCCAGCCCTAGGAGCACATAGGGCACACCTTAGGGGTGACTTATATGTAAAAATAAGGTAGTTTAAGACTTTGGAACTACTTTTAATTCCAAAGTCGAATTTGCATGTAACTTTAATTTAAAAGCAGCCAGCAAGGCAGGTCTGCCTTTAAAATGACACTGGGCACCTCAGCAGTGCACTTATGGGTGCACTACCTATGCTGGGGTCCCTAAACCTACATGCCCTACCATATACTAGGGACTTATAGGTAGGTTGACTTAGCCAATTATAATTAGCCTAATTTGCATACTGATTTTACACAGAGCACAGGCCCTGGTTAGCAGTACCCAGGGCACCATCAGAGTCAGGAAAACACCAGCAAAAAGTGGAAAATGTAGGCAAACAGTTAGGGGGGCTCTGCAATCAGCCCTGCTCTCTCACACCCTGTATTGTTATGTACATGTAGGATTGGGTGGCCAATTTTTCCCCAGCATGGTGCCACTAATTTTCTGCTCCACTTATGTGACACTTATATGGAATTTAATAGGTGTGCACGCAGGACAAGTCCAATCGTGTGCTGGCATGTTTATGTGTGTGTGTGAGGAATGGTATTAGTTGATCAGGTATTGATGGGTGTCTACACCTGGACACATGAATGTACAGTAGAAGTGAGAGACCTATGGATTCTAGCTTCATTTTTGTCATCACCTAACATATGGTCCACTCCCTGACTCCATGTATGAGTGGCCATGTATTGGTGGATGACCTGGACAGTTGAGGTGTTGATCTGCATGGCCATAATCCCTGAGGCACAGGGGGTGGGAACAACAAATTTGTAGATAGATGTGATGCTCACAGTGTAGGTGGCAGTCCTTTTGATCAGACTTGCATGTGTACCTATCAACTTTGAACCCTTATGGTTACCAACAGCATCCCATACTCATAATAACAGATGCAAGTTTCTGGTGATGTATGTTAGAAAATTTGACGCATATAAAGAGAAATAGTGGCCCTGATCAATGTGAATTTGATGCATGGTACAAAATCTAAGCAGATCTAATTTGGTTTGTTTCCTAATCTTGTTGTGGGTGGCTATGGTGTCAAGGAAGTGATGCTAAGGCAGCGCTGTTGTTTCATCCATCAGGGCCATTGTATCATCCCGAATGTGAGTAAGAGTGCATGTGCAAATCTATGTAGATAGTAAGCTAATTTACTGTACATACTCCACACAATGCTGACACTGATGTTTGCCTGTCTCATTTTCACAGCTGCCAACATGAATAACAACCAACTCCATGTCTTTCAGAAGAGGGCAGTGTGCTATAGGCACATATTGGCATTGGAATCTGGGTTCAGGAGGATGGCACGCTGCTATCGCTTGGAGATATCCACTGATGAGTTGCGGGCATTCATCCAAGGGGGAAACACACTGCCAACACAGGCTGGACCAAGCATCACAGCTGTGCATGGGCCCACAGCTGCCACCATAAATATTACTCTAGCTGCTGCACCCTCTAGTACCATCACACAGCCAACCAACACCTGCTGCCATGGACATGAGTGCCATCACTGATTTACAGAGGGAAGCACAACAGGTCCTCCATAAGTTGGACTCCATTGAAAAGGAGGTGGCAAATAATACAAAGGCCCTCAAGAACAGACTGAAAAAGGACAATCTCTGAATGCATTATGTCACTCCTTCCAAGTTCACTCCCCTCCCTCCTCTTTTTTCCAGGTTTTTTGTGGGTATGAGGGGGTTAGTTGTAGGTTAGAGTAGGTTATTGGGTTAGTTAGGATAAGTAGGCTTGTTGGTGGTTTTCTACTTTTTATGTTTTATTATGTTGGATGATGTTGGTGCTTTTATGTGTTTATAAAAAAAGAAATATATATATACAAAATATATATATATTTGTTTAGTCATAGCTAGTAAATATGTAGTTTACTGGATTGATATTGGGAGGGGAGGCATTGTTTAGAGTGTGTCAATAAATGTGTTAGGCTGGTGTAGCATAGAGTAGTTAGTGTCTGTTATGGGTTATATATAGTTAGGATATGTTAAATTATGATTGGTGTAAATAACTTTTTTTTTAAATGTATTTCATTATCATAATAAATAATATTGGGTACTCCCTTACTTCATGTGTCATATGCTCAGGTCTCAGGGTCTTCCCATGGGTGTACAGTGAAAATTGTGTGTTGTCCTGGGAGTCGGTCCTGCATCCAAATCCCTCTCTTGACATGTTCAGCATCTCCTTATGACTGAGCTGTCACACTGGCAGCTACAACACATCTACTTACCTGTGCACCTGCCACCCAGTGTACCCACCACTCAAGCTGATTATGTTGACCATGTATAGGACAGGATAGGTGTGGGAATTCAGCTGACAATGTATGGGTTTTGTTTTGGAATGTTAGGCACTGTGGGACATTTTACAACAGCCTACATTTCATTCCTATCCTGCTAAACTGATCAGTGGCAATATTAGATGAGTTTGAGTCCCTCTGTTTTACAACAAAGTGTGGTCTACTGGTGCGCCCAGCTGACAATATTGCCCGATTACTGTTTCACACCCATTCCTGCAGTATGTAGTGTGTGTAGCATACATGTGTTCAACATGTATCACATATTCAGTGAATCGCTTGTACGGGATGAGGCCAACATCGACATACAACATGTAGGTACCATGTGTATAGATATGTGCCCACATATTCATGCACTCTTGAACTGACACTCTGTGACTTGAGATGTTACACACATCACAAATAATAGGCATAGTTGTGTAGGTGGTGTTTATTATCAAGTGTAACAGTGTTAAATATATCCAATGTCCAGGTCTGTGACCCCATTTGTGGAATCCATCCAATTGGGACACAAGTCCAGGGTTGAGGGACATGGCATGGGACATGTTTGGGAACAGTAACTTTCAGTGCAAGAGAACATAAATTGGCAGTTGAAAAGTTAGGGACAATAGCAGTCCATAGCAGAAAGGTCAACAGTGTGTTGAGGAAGAGTGTATATCTGTAACAGCGCTAACACTGGCATGATGTCAAGCACAGGACTATGGAAAGCACTGCCCATGTGGCATGGGCTGGTGCTACTGGGAACTCCTACAGGTGAAGATGATCTGTTCAGAAGATGATCTGCTCCGAGGTGTGTGGTGCCTCCTCTACACTTGATGGTGGTAGTAGAGAGGTAGAAGAGGCCACACACACTTCAGTGGTTGCAGATGTGGAGTCCCAATTCCCAGAAAGTGCCATCTGCGGCACTACATATGGCATCACTGCAGCAAGGAGGAGCTGCTGTTTTTTTAAGTCTAACTGCAACATCCCTGTGGTAGGCAGCCATGTCTGCCCTGAGGGAGACCATTTCCCAGTGCATGGATTCCATTTTGTCCTCAAGCATGCTGCTGCCAGTTTGGGAGAGCAGTTGTTGTGGCCTCTCCCTCATGGCAGCAGCTCTCTCCCTCAGACACTCCTGGACTCCACACATTGGGGGATGTGTGTCTGTTCTGTTGCCGTGATCATGCACGTCTGCATCCCCTCAAGGCTGGTTGCCATAGTTTGCATCCCCACCCGCACCACCTTGACCACTGTCCTCTCAAGGCTGTTGCCTGGGTGCTCAGAGTCCTCTGCTGTGTCGGTGCTGGCAAGTCATACTAGCAGGGCCTGTGGGGTGTCTGCTACTTCAATACTCCTTCTTGCGACTGGAGGTGGTGTCTGTATTGACAAGGTAGTGGTAAGCCACTTTTTGTGGCATCACGTAATCTTGTAAATAGGAGGTGGTGTCTGCAGGTTTGCAAGGACTTTTTGGAGGTTCTCTTGGCTGATATTTGCCAGCTTGTCATCCAGGTCATCAGGGTGCTCCAGGGCAGGCAGATCCGCAGGACAGCCATCGTCCTCTGCAATGAGATGGTGTAAATTCCATCTATCTGTGTTGTGGCAGTTGACAAGTCACATCACAGACTTGATATTTGAGGCTCATTGTCATATTAAGCCCATGTTGATGTAAATGTGGTGCAGCATGGTGCTGTGCAAAAATATTCACTTTGGGAATACAAGGATGCTCTGTATGTAAGTGAACACGGGGCACCCTTGTGTTGTCTCCCAGGCTGGTGCATGATTCAGCTGCCAGCATCATTGCAGGCATCCTTGTACCATCATTCAAGGATGTATGCGCTGAGGCACTTTGGCACTTCTGAATGAGCTGTAGAATGCAGCACATACAGGAGAGACAAATCATCATTTACATATGGTTGTTTATATGCATTAAGGAACACCTTCATGCTCATAAACAATCATTTCTGGCATTTTGCTCTTCCTATGCATGCTGTAGAATGCAGCAGACATTGGAAAAGCAGAAAAGAAGGTGGTATAAATGTAGTTCTCCTCGGGGCACCCTGCTAATGCCACCCCTGATGCTGGTGTTAGAGTTTTGGCCATACCTCAAGTTTACAATATTCCATTTATCTGAGGCAGCATCAAAATGTATTGGGTGTCGCTGTCGCACACCAATAGCAACACCCATTGCACCACATTCCATGCACAGTCATGATCAGGGTACATATTTACAAGATTACATGATGCCAAAAAAAGTGGTTTAACGCTACATTGTCAATACAGTGCAGTACTTAGCGCCACAGAAGCATCACTGAAAGTGACGCTCCTGTGGCACTAGGTGCCTATGATGCGTCCATTATTTTCAAAGGATTGTTCCAGTACATCATAGCTGCAGTCTACAGCCCTATGCCCCACCTGCATGTCACATGAATGGAAGCCCATTTGCCACTATTGGCTGCGTCATATCTTCTAAATGTGTTGTCTATCCTTTTTGTGTCTTGATGCCCTCTTATCTTGTTCTACCCTCCCTGTTCATCCATCTGCATGGTGAGGCCTTGCAATGTGTGTTGCTGTGCTCATGCCACAGCACCACACATGACTATGTTCAACTGTCACAGTCTTACATGTTTCACATACACCCATGCTGTGCTGAGACCTTTCACCACCCCAGGGATGGCATTGTCGGGGCACTGTGCTCTTGTTGCCATTGATGTCTCCTCATGTTGTCGTTTGTGTTGGTGTGCTACTTTGCATAGCACTCATGGACCTGGCAGAGCACTGTTTGAACTCCTGTCTGTGTAGGTTGTTTACCTTACTAAACACTGATGTCCTCCCCCTCAATGATGACCTCCTTGCACCATGATACATGAGTGCAGCATGGTGACAGCACAGCTCATCTGACAAAAGCACATGGTTGGGCAGTATGGGTATGACATTTCTGCTGTGTACATCATTCTGTATGTGACAGTGCCTGATGGTAAATGTGTCTATGGACATAGCCAATTTACAGGAGTTGTCCAAGGGGTACCTGTCTGCCAGTACGTAATTGATCACCCCCTACAGCACAGGTGGTAGTGGCAACTGTTGTCAATGTATAATGCCCCATGGGCCAATGGCCTGGACAAGGCAGGTTACCAGCAGTTTACAGACTAGCTATCCTGGCAAGTGATACGTTCAACACTACCCTCCAGGTATGTTTCCACATTTCCTCCAGGCTTTGTATGGCGGTGTAACCCCCATGAAATGGTTGTTGGTGAAGTGGTGTGGTGTGCCCCTGGGTGCCCCTGCACAGCCCATACACTTGGTATGGGCAGTGCAGGGTGTCCCATACCTTGGCCCTTTCCACTGCCTGATTGAAGGGCTGAGTGCAGCGTGTCCTGTTACACCCAGTGCAGGCCGCAACTGGCACTGACTCTATTTGATCCATCAGTAATGTCTAGTAAGTGCCCCACAGAGCTACCATGTGCAGACATATTTCCAGACACCATCCCAACATGTGACTCATACTGCCAAGTGCAATGGGTACACTGCACCGTCAGTCTTTCCAATACCATGCTTACCCATGCACCATCCCACACCCGTTGATGTGGAATTAACCACCATTATGTGACAGCCATACCTCATGTGTTGTACGTGTATGTTTATTTTCACATTACCCTGTGTCTGACATGGTTGTGTCCAAATAGTTGTTGGCTAAGCCTGTCACATGGGTAGCTTACGTTGGCATGGTGCAACTTGCTTAATGTGCATTGTATCCCTCTGTGCTCCTTTGACATCCATTTTGTGAGTCCTATGGGCCTCCCTCTTCTTGAACTTGACATCTAAGCATATATTTCCCCCATGCAACTTGCCCTGCATTTGTGGTGTTTCCTGGTATTCTGCGCTGTCTTGTCCTTGTATCCCTGTGACTTCAGGATGACCACTGCAACCATCTCCTCCATCTCATCCAAGTCCTCTAGTGGTGCTGGACTCCCACCTCCAGTTTGCAGTGCTGCTTTCCTGTTCCATGCCATTTTTTCCTTGGTCCTTCTCTTGCAGTCATGCCAGCATTTCTTGCACTCAGTCATAGTTCTCCTGACTCTGCCACACTGTTGATCTTATCCACAATCTGCTGCCAGATTGCCTCTCTCCTTCCAATTGGCAATTTTGAGGTGACGAAGAGCTGATTTTGATGCTCCATCACCTCTCTCACCAATATTTCATGCTCCTCTGCGCTGAAATAACACTTTCCCTTTTTTTTCTCCCTAACCTGGGTCTTGTCTGTGTCCTTCTGGCTGGTTCCTGGTTGAATGGGATCTCCCTGGGGTCTCTCCTGGCTTCTGGGATCCATTTTGGGGCTCCTGTGCACTATTTGCTCTGTTACCGTCTGTTTTTGATGCTATTGCGGGCAAAAATGCTGCATTTCCGTTTTGAGATGTGTTTACATGTTGTAAACCGGATTAGAGTCATTTTTCCTCCGTTAACGTCATTTTTGCCTTAAGGCAAGGCGCAATGGTTAATGTGGGACAAAATGACTCTAAACATTTTTAGTGCCACCCAGCGTCAAAGTATAAATTTGATGCCTGAGTGGCGTTAGAAAATGGGGCTAGTCAGCGCTAACTTTTTTGATGCAAAACTGCGTTAGCGCAGTTTTGCGTGAAAAAGTATAAATCAGGGCATTTGTTCTTAGAGAAAGGAATGAGGTAGTGTGAGGCCCACTGAATGTCCACATAAAAATTTGAAGCTCACAAATCAATAATAGCTGGCGACAAAAGAACTTTGGGCTAGAGCAAAAACTCTCCTTGCGAGAGAATGAAATTGGAGGATTTCAGAGGTATAGGCAGGAATGTTTAATTATCACTTGCCTCTATTCTCTGCATGAGGGGCGAGCTCTTTAGTTTTGTGTTCTCTCTGATTTGTGAGTAGGGCATACAGGAAAACAAGTCAGAAGAGGACAACTTTGACAGCAGTACAAACACTATCCAAGCTTTTGCCTTCTTGCTCTTTCTTCCATAGTAGGAGGACCTTTAGCAAAACCCACCTGCGTAGGTTCATCTTCAGGTGCTGAAGATTTGGGAATGGGCTTAAATGTTGATTTGTAGATTGACTTGGATGTGGACAGTCCTCGCTGCTGTATATGTCTTTTTGTGGATAACTATCATTTTGGATGGTTACCTTGGGGAGATCTTGGAGGAGAAATGAACTTTTACTACTTCATCTTTAATCCATCATTTAACCCTTTCTGAAAAAAGATTAAGAGTGTAGAGTCAATCCAATCAAGTTCCTTTGTCAGGCACTTGAATCATGAGATGTATGAGTGAAGATTCAATGAACTGTGGCCAATCTCCTGAATCTGTTCTTGAGTAGAGAATTTGTGGTCTTGCTGGTCACATGAGAAAGGCTGCAAAGTTTTCCTAGAAGGGACAGGCACTAGATACTAATGGTATGCCCAATTAGGGGCCACAGTCCTAGTCAGGGTAAGTTACAACACAACCCAAATGATCCTGTGCTCACCCTCTGGTAGCTTGGCACAGAGCAGGCAGGCTTAAATTAGAAGGCAATGTGTAAAGTATTTGTGCAATAACTCATACAATAACACAGTGAAAACACCACAAAAATACACCACACAGGCTAAGAACAATACATAATATTTAACTGAATACAATAAAGGTTTAAATGAGTCTCAATCTTTAAGAATCTGAGGTTATAGCCTTGTAACACACACTCATCAAAAATAATGGCGCACAGGCAGCACAGAGGAGGTGGTGCATCAAAAAATAAGTCGCTGCCTTGGATTTTCCTGGGCGGCACAGTTGGTGCGTCGTTTCTTTCCACGCTGCAAGGTGATGCATCAGTTTCCGGGAGGGCAGCTTTGATTCCTCACTGGGATGCAGGGATATTTGACGCTCAGGGACAATGTGTTGAAATCCTTGACACAATGGTAGAAGGAGCAGGCAATGCGTCGATCCGGTAGGCCACGAGGCAGGCACTGTGTCGATTTCTGCAGGCATTGCGTTGATTTCTCGATGCACATGCATTTTATTCTTTTTGGTGAAGTCTTTGTAGCCCTGAGACTTCAGACCAGGTGCCAAGCCCTTTGAGAGCACTTGCGGTGAAGGCAGAGTCCTTCCAGCAGAGTCAGAGGCCAGCAGGCAGCAGGGCAACAAGCAGGGCAGCAGTTCTTCTCAACAAAGCAGTCCAGATGAATCATTTGGGCAGCCAGGCAGTCCCTCTGACAGAGCCCTAGTGTAGATACAGATGTGTCTGATATGGTGGGGTCAGAGACCCAGTATATATACCCAAAATGTGTTTGAAGTGAGGGAACCTTAAAGAGTGGTTGTGAAGTGCACAATTTCCAGTTTCAGTCCAGTCCTGTCTGCCAGGTCCCAGTGGGGCGTTATCAGACCTTTGTGTGAGGGCAGGCCACTGGCCTTTGATGTGTAAGAGAGAGCCCCTCCACCATTCCTGCCCAGGGAGACCCACTCAGTATGCAGAATATTGCAGATGTGACTGAGTGTCCTGTGTTTATGGCTTTCTGGGTGGAATGCACAATGGGAGCTGACAACCAGCACAGACCAGACATGGATTGGAGACAGACTGTAAGGCACAGATTGTAGTAAGTGCAGAGAAAAGCCCACTTTCTAAACATGCCATTTCTAAAATAGTAATATTAAATCCAACTTCAGCGGTAAGCAGAATGTTCTATTACTATTCCGGCAATATTATACATGACAGGGCTACTCCTTCCAGATCAGAATCTACCACTTAAAAGTATATAAGGGTAGTTATAATGCTAGTATATGAGAAGAGCAGGCCTCACAGTAGTGGAAAATGAATGTATGAGTTTTTCACTACCAAGAGATGTAAATCACATAACTACAAGTTCTGCCTTTACTTACATAGCACCATGCCCTCGGGCCTACCTTAGGGATGACTTATAGAGGAGTTTAAGGCTTGGCAAGTTGTTTTAAAAGCCAAGCAGAAGTGGCAGTGAAACTGCACACACAAGCCTTGCAATGGCAGGCCTGAGACATGGTTAAGGGGCTACTTATGTGGGTGGCACAATCAGTGCTGCAGGCCCACTAGTAGCATTTAATTTACAGGCCCTGGGCACTTGTAGTGCACTTTACTATGGAATTACAAGTAAATTAAATATGCCAATTGTGTATGAGCCGTGTTTACCATGCTTCTAGAGAGGGAGCACATGCACTTTAGCACTGATTAGCCCTGGTAACGTGTCCAGAGTCCTAAAGCCAACAAAAATGAGGTCACAAAAAGAGGAGGAGGTAGGTAAAATGTTTGGGGTGGCCCTTCAGAGAGGGCCATTTTTCAGCAGTATAGCTGAAGCCAATGTATTACCGGTGATATTACTTATTATAAGCCCCACCTTAGAACTGCAGAAGTGTAGATGTGGGGTTTAAAAGTGAGTTAATGAAGGTCTTTTACTTCCTGGAGCTAACGTAAAATGTCATCTCCACCAAGCCAGTCAAAGGAGGAAGTAAAAAACCCAACAACTTATAAGGTGAAGCATTCTCTTTGGTCAGGTTTTGAACTTGCAGTGCTAGGTTCTTAAAAGCTGCCACAAGTTCTTGAATTTGAGGCACGTCTTGGACCTGAATCATTACTAAAAGATGCTGGTGTTACAACCTGCCAAGTGCAGGTGTTCTGGGCAATGCTTGTAATGTCTTCTTGGTTCAAATAAAGGGCTTCCTATTCTTAGAGGGAGTACTAGACACCGGACTGGAGCAGGAAGCCCAGCAATCCTCCAGAAAATAATTCAGTATGATGGGAAAAAACTTGAGGCCATAAAAAGCATTCAGACTAACCAGGCCAAAGAGAAAGGTGATAAAGAGAGTAGAACACAGGAACTGGAGAGAACACAAGGTCTCCTAGGTTTACTGATCGGGCAATGGCACAGAACTAATTGTTTCACAACTGGACTTAAAAACGGAGCTCTTATATAACAGATAATAGAATATAGCATCATGCAGTACTTTTGTCATTAAATGAATCCAGCGTTTCATTTAAGACTAATTATCTCTTGACTCTAAAATCCTGATTATGTAGATTGCTTTAATTTGCAGTCCCTGCTCCAGCACAAGTTTGTGAGGGAATCACAATTATTAAATTCCCACTACATATTCTGTAGTAAATCTCTCGAGAAGAGGTTATTTCAAGTACTTTATTGCCAAGGTACCGGACAGAGATGACATACAACCTTCAGCAACTCCTTCTCTGTCCCACACTCTGCATAAAATCTATAAATTAACCCTAAACACATCCACCTTTCTGAAAAAAAACTTGTTTTTGCTGGTACAGCAAAACAAAATATAGAAAACAAATAAAGGAAAGAAAAAAAGAAAGATTAACAAAAATGTTAATTTCCTCATGCTACATCAATGAATATAATCTTCCAACCACTTGGGTGCTTTTCTTATCCTACTATGAGTATCCTCATCTAAAGTAGATCTAGTAGCTTCATTACACATAGATGCATTGCCTTCTACTTATGCATTTTCAGTACCCACTGCACTTTGTGAAACAATGCTTAACTCATCTTGAGTATCTTCATCATCCACTGAAATGTTTTTGTATTTATATTCTCTTCAGTGTTACACAAAGCAACTCGCTTAAAATTGTATACTTTGCTATTGCTTATACGTACAGCATTGTGTAAGACTTCTACCACTTCCGCTGGGTCATAAAATTTACTTTTGCCTTTAGCTACAAATCAGGGTTTCTTTATAGAACTCAATCACCAACATGAACATTTGCTGGTTTGCTGCTGTGCTTAAAATTGTAAAAATCTTTGCTCTTCAATTGGCTTTTAGTTATCTTGTCCCTGACTTCCTCAATGGACCAATTTTCTACATAAACTCTAAATAACCATCCAGGGTTGTTCTGGGATTTCTTCTTCTCATTATTAGAAATGGTGATAACCATATTGCATCGTTCTTTGTGACGTTATAAGCCCATACTTCATTCAAAACCTGTACTTCCCAATCTTTACCATTTGCACATGCTGCTTGAATTACATGTTTTATAACTCGGTTAAATCTTCCTACCATTCCATTGCCACCAGGACTATAAAGAGATGTAGTTCTTGTTTTTACTCCCAGTTTTGTTTTTTTGCAGTACTGTGCAAAAGCAAGTGACTTGAATTGTACACCATTGTCACTTAAAGTAGTGGTATGAATACCTTGTGAACAAAAAATCTGGTCTAGTGCGCTAGTGTCCATATTTTGTACAATTTTGATTGTTAGCCACCTAGAAAACATGTCCATTACAGCAATAACGTACTTTTGTGATACACCAACAGGTCCCATAATGTCAATTGAACTGGAATCTCAGGGAGAATGTGGACCCAAGTAATCAGTCATAGGAGGCCGAGGTGTATGAAACAATTTGCCTTCCTTGAAACATTCTATGCATTCTCTGATCATGCGTTCAACATGTGAATCTACCCCAGGCCCCTAAAAAAGTTTCTTAACTACATATTTTGTGCAATTTATACCAACGTGGCCTTCATGACATAAAGGTAAAATATCAGAATTCAAACTCTGTGGTGGAATTATTCTTTCAGTTCTCTAGATCAATCTCTAGATCAATCCTTTATCAATAGATATTTTAGCTCACGGTTCCCAAACCGCTTGCACAGCTTCGGCAAATCAAAAGTGAATTGTGATGTTTGTGAGAGTTTAGAGAGTCTGCGTACTCCAAATGAAGTTGTTGAAGGTGCTTGCATACTCCGAATGAGGTAGTTGAAGGAGTTTGCGTACTCCGAAGTGTGAGAGTAGGGAAGTTGTCGAACTTCACATGTGTGTGGCGCTTATCCACTGATCAGTTGAGAGTAACATTTGCAGGTCAAATTTAGCTTGCAGATCAGGGAAACCGAGAAAGAAACAGTAGATTCAGGAGTGAAAGGCCAACAGTGAAAAATCCGTAAGGTTTCTGAAGCGATTGTGTTACGCTACCCGTAGTAAACAAACAAATTGGGTCTGATTTTGTTTAGTGCTTGCAATAATTCTGCATTAATTTAGTGTGAATCTGAGTTTAGGAGGACAAGCCACAGGACTTTGTCAGCTGCTGTACATGTGAGTGTGATGCCATTAGAGCCACATGGGATAGGTTGGTTAGTGAGAAGGGTCGCGCACGGATTGGTGGACAACCGCGTGAAGCACAATTGGTTGAGAAGGTCGGTGAAAAGGACTCTCTGGGATTGAAAGTCACTTCCTGATTTGATTTAGAATAACATAAAGATCACAGAAAATATTTTTTTCAAATCTGTAGAGTGCCCTAAGGGGAGATACATATATTACAACGAGTATGTGAGACATTGCACCACCAGAAGGAACACCTGCTTATATTGTATTCACAGAAAAGGGTGCTGCACCATGTCTTTGACTGAAACTATGGTGCAAAGTGACAGAGAAATATGGGAGTTTAGTGTTTCCTACCCATGGAACATTTAGTTTGAGGAGCTTAGAGAATTTGAGGAGGGTGCTATACGATTTGAAATCCCCTCCGAGACCAGCACAGTTCGACGCATTATATGGGAATTAGTAGACAGACAGCAACAGCAACAGAAGTTTGAGAGGCGAATGAGAAAGGCAGAAAAGACACCAGCAGAGGCTAGATGGAACAGTTATCAGCAATTTTGGAGAACCGAGACTTTACAGGGAATTAGGTTGTTTCCTACAAATACACAGGACAGCGAGAGAGAAGAAAGGAAAGCTACCAGAAAGTCAACAGAAGTCCCTCCGAGAGTAGGGAGCGGAGATCAAAAGAGTCTAGGAGATCTTTAACACTTGATGAAGAGTCAGATGATGATAAGTTCATTTTACAGTTACTGAGAAATCGTCCCCCACCACATGTAGCACAAGAGAGCGGTCCTAGCACTAGTGTACATCCTTCAGGACCAACACCTCTTGACATGACGACAGTCGGAATCAACACACTGCCTGTCTGGTAGTGAGAAAATCACTGCATCATCGAAGCGAAACAAATGCAGCCTGGCTCCCCGAGTGGAGATCGACGCAGCACCAACGTTGCTAGCGGAACTTCGAAGGACAGCTCATCGGATTGAGGCATTGCCGAGCTGAAACAATGCAGTTTGACTTCCTGCAAGAGGAGTCAACGCAGCGCCAGCCGTGTGGCAGATATTCTACTGCATCACCCACTAGATTGGAGCAACAGCTGTGACTCAAACCCATAGGCCCACGATTTCCACACATCGTCTACGGGCGTCAAAAGACCCCACTTCGAAAAGATGATTTAAGTCTGTGCGCCAGAAATCAATGCAAAGCCTTTGCCGTGTGGAAAAGAATGGACACATTGTTTGTGTGCGCCCGGAAGACCGACACACACCTACCCTTTTCCACGCATCTCCTCTTCTGAGGTCCTCGTACATGTAATTTTGACACAAAACAGGGACTTTCTGCTTGCAAGAGACGATTGTTGGTTTTAAGAACTAAAGACTACTTATCATTACAAAGGTGATATTTCAACTTGTGATTATCAAATCTTGATCATTGTGACCTTAATTTAATCAGATAAATATTGTATACTATGCTAAACCTGTGTGGTGTCTTTTTGTGGTGTTCTCACTGTATTATTGCATGATTTATTGCACAAATACTTTACACATTGACTTTTAAGTTAAGCCTGACTGCTCAGTGCCAAGCTACCAGAGCGTGGGCACAGGATAATTTGGATTGTGTGTGACTTACCCTGACTAGAATTGTGATCCCTTTTTGGACAAAGGTGTATACCTCTACCAACTAGAGACCCCATTTCTAACACACACTTTGATTAAATTGAGATTCCTTAGAAGATTTGGTCAACCAGAATTGTTTCTGTATGTGTATCATTTGATTTTGAGACTAAGTTACGTGATATTAGCATTGTTAATATAGGGAAATATACTTTCTAACTTTTACATAAAGGTGTTGCTATTCATGGCCAAGGGGTCATGGCGTGTTGCAATTACTGACTCCCAAGATTATTGCTGTTATTGATTGGTATAGCTATTTCTTGGTATTGAAAATGAGTCTTATGGTGGAAACTACTCTAAGCGCAGTCAAAAGGTTCATTGAATCTCTAACGTGTCCCCTTATAGATCAATGCGATGAAACCAAATAAGGTCAGACGCATGCAATGTATACGTGCACCAAAATAAAAATTGTGTATGTCATCGATATATGTTCTATGCAGGTGTGTCTACAATGATGGCTGACACAGATTTATGTTCTATGCAGGTGTGTCCACAATGATGTCTGACACAGATGTCTTACAGACATATGCGAGGTGCCTCGCTCAACCCCAGAAAGGAAAGGTGATTTGTGGCAACCTAAACATAAGCTGTGGTACACAGATCATACCCATTTAGCTCTGTTACTCAGAAAACTCACACATGCCAAGGCAGAATGAGAGATGCAAAATAGATTTATTGAAGCTAGTGCATCTGAGTATAAAAAGCATGGGCTGTGATGATTAGGTATATGGAACATAATACTTGTACATTGTTAGCATCAGTTTGAAGAGGATAAACAACCCCATCATTTTTGTATGATCTTAAAAAATGAAAGATTCCTCCTACACCCTATATCTAAAAACTGAGAGCATAGCGATGGTACCCCTTCTGCCTATCCTATTCTAAGGGAAGGACCCCTCTGCCCCATACTAGAATGTTTGGAAAGGGTCTGCCTGTTGCCTGGATGACAATCTTCTCGAGTGGCTGAAGAGCCAAGTCCAGGATCAGCAAATCTGTCAATAAAATGATGTTCATCACAGGACGGTCATGACTGGAATGCCCTCTGCCCCTCTTAGGCCTTTATGGTGTTTATATAACAATTCTTGCAGTTTTCTGAGAACAGGCCCGATGTGCTAATATGTCTAGAAATTAGGGACTGATAAAATGAACATCCGAACAACTGTCTTCTCAGAAGGAAAAAACTAACTAAAATGTAAAAACAATAAGCTAAAATCTGGCTGTGCTAAAAAAATATAAATTAATTGAAAATGTGTCTGTGTATAAGGCACATGCTAGTGGCCTAATGCTAAATTAAGGGTGTCCCCGGCACTAAGGAGAACCCACAACAACGTATACTAAGCATAGAAGACTGCTTATTATGGGATATTCTTGTGTCATCAGGTATTAAAGCCATTCTCTTTGGAACAAAAGACCTTTCCAAAGTCCCATCCCACACCTGGAGGTGATTGGTATAATTCACAAGAGTAGTAGAGAACTCTATAAACACGTACTTAAAAACTCCATTGGGGAAAAAAAGATAAAACAGATAAAGATGAAATAAGGTCCCATATAGAAACAGTAATCTCAAACATGCCTCCACTATAGATGCCATTCCACCCCTCCCATCTCTCCTCCTTCCCCCATGACCCTCCCTACCTCACACCCATATTCCCGACCCTAACACCTCCCCCATTTCCTTCTTTTTCTTTTTCTCTCTACTCTACTGGTCTCCCTTCACTTTTTCTCTCACCTATCTCTCACCCAACCTTTGATACTAGCCGGGGTACTCCATCTCATGTTTGCTGAACTATTCCTCCACAAGTCTCTTTGCTCTATTCCACTTAAGTATCAAGAATACACGCTTTATTACCCTCACCAATAAACACCCACAACTGGATATTTCTCCTCCATGAGACTCCTTCAACTATACATCTGCTAATGTACTCCTAAGTATATCTCATGTAACCTACTGCACACTGGTCTTTCTCTACTTGTACTATTTATGTATTCATCAGCTTGTATAAAAACTTTAATAAAAATGATAATGAAATAAAAAAGGATGAGGGTGGGAGATGGTGGTAAAGGCTGTAAATAGATTCAGTAGAATGAGGGTGACGATTTCATTGCTGCCAATGATCATCTGGATGACACCAGTATCAGCAATTAGGGTGATTTCTATGCCATGGCTGGACCTGAGTCTGGATTGAGTGGTGCTGAGAGGTGATCGCCAGTGAGGATGGCTGGCTAGGCATTTGTTTATCATCTTTTCCATGACTTTTGCTAGATATGGTAACATGGAGACAGGATGGTAATAAGCTATTGTCTTCGGGTCTGCAGGGAGTTTCTTGAGGAGTACTGTGGCATGCTGTGATTATTGATGAATTGAGGATTGGGGGAGGGCCACAGTGATGGGGTCCTGTCCTATGCAGATGTGAAGAGGGCGGAGATCCGAGAGTATGCCGTAATGCATTGATGTTCATGAGTGACAATTGTAGACTAGGTGGTCTGTGTAGTCCTCTGAGTATTCTTATAGTTGGGCAGGAGGGCTGCGAGGGTGTAAGAGCCCAGTTGTGGCTTGAAATTTTTGTAGATGTTAGTGATCTTGTTGTTTAAGAATAGAGACAACTAGGTGCAGAGTTCCTTGGAGAGGGCTAAACTGATGGATCTTGCTGCTGGAGAATTGAAGTCTTTCACTTTGGCAAAGATTTCCATTACATTTAGTGCACCGTTCAATGTGGTGGGTGAGCTCAGAGTGTTTAGTGGTTCTGATTGGCTGGTGGTACCATTTGAGGACAGATTTGTAGCTTCTCTTTTTGGTGTTGTTCTTTTTATCCATTTGTGTTCAAGTAGCTTGGAGTGGTTTTTGGTGAGCATGGGCTCTTCTTTGTAGCAGCTTGCTTGCAGGTTTGGTTACATGGCTTTGTTGACATTAAGAAACATCAGTGTATATCCGAAGGTGGTTATCCAGGCACTGAAATTAGAGATTGATTTGGCGAGGTTGCTTTCTGATGAGGCCAATGGTGTAGGAGATTGGAACACCAAAAAACCTTTAATGTATTGTTGAAGTGGTGTTGTGAAGATTTGGTGATAGTGTATGTGGTGGTGTGGATAGGTATTCTGAAGCTGATGAGGTGTGGCCTCATGAGGTGATTAGTGTGGGCTTGTCTATTGTGATAATACTGAAGCAGTGAAGATGGGCTTTGTTAGAAAGGGAATTATTAGTAGGTGGGGGTATTGACCCTCAGCAAATAGTAACACAACAGCACTAAAGTCACAATAAATTAATCCTTGCTCTGTCCTTCATAGCTCAGCAAACAAGCACTGAAGCTTAAATTAGGAGACAGGTATGTGTAAAGCAATTTGAGGCATATTTACAAGAAAGTGGCGCATCAGCATTGATACACCACTTTTCTTGCTCCCCCCATAACGGCACCATGGATGCACTGTATTCACAATACGGTGCACCATGGCACACAATACTACAACAGGATCAACATTTTTCACGGCATTGTGGCGCTTTGCTGTACTGGCACCAAAAATGTTTATGCTAGTCTAGCAAATCACAGGGAGACCTATAGGAGATTATGTGTGCGTCATTTTAAGGCCTGCCCTGAGCAGGCATTAATTGTGAAGCCAGAAATGGCAGAGTGAAATCTAGTAAATTTCACTGCACCAATTTTTCGGGGCCTCCCTGCATGGGCATGCCCCCTTTCATACATTATGCCTGGAGCAGGCATAGTGTGGTGCAAGGGTTTACAAAATGGCGCAATGCATGCATAGTACCACTTTGTAAATATTGCACAGGGAAATTGCCACTTCAACGCCACATTAATGTAAAACAAAATGATGTAGTGCAGTCCAAGCAGGCATAAGGGGCTTGTAAATATGCTCCAAGGGGCTTGTAAATCTGCTCCTAAGTATCACCAAAACAGTAAATAGGCAAAAGACACAACACAACAAAATAAAAATCCAACACCACCTTATAAAAATAGAGTATTTTTTTATCACTAAAATTACACTAAAACGGCAAAAATCCATTGTAGGGAACTGGAGATATGAATAAAAGAGCTACTCATGGCCGTCTGATTATGCTGGACCAGGACAAAAGTCAAAGTTTTTGGCTGACCGCAATGAAGCGCACGTCGAATAGGGTGAGCACTAGGTCCTGGTCAAAAGTTTACCTTCGGACTTAGGAACATATTTACAAGTCCCATGTACCACCAGTGAGTCACTTTTTGTGAAGCACTGGCAGCACATAGTGCAGACTGATATCGACAAGGCCACACTAAGCCACTTTGCGTGGCTTTTCATGGTATTGTAGATATAGTGTAAGGCAAGTTGCTTTGTTGCCTCACACTGTGCCAAGGAGGCATTACATGGGCATTGAGGTGGGTACCTGGGTTTTGACGCAGTCCCACATTTACAAGATTCTGTAAATCTGAGAATGTGTCAAAACTGTACACAACCCCAGGACAGGCACAACAAAGAAAAAAATTTGGGTGCGGGAAGGTGTCCCACCTTGCATAAAACAATCCTGCTGACAATGCAGACACCCTTGCAATATGATGCAAGGTTGTCTGCGTTGGCGCAAGGCAGCAATTTGGGGACCAGCACAATGGGAAAGGACAGAAATGCAGCATATCTTGTAATTCTGGTACATTTCTGCTCTTTCCCTGTGGCACAGGGCAGGGCAGCTCTGTGCCAGGGGGTTTGTAAGTATGCCCCTTAGTCTTTTTCACTGAGTTTTTCTCTCAAAGTCAAGTTCTCAAGTTCCTCAGATGCAGAGTTCAGTTTGGCAACAGCAGCTTGCTGCAGTGCAAAGCCTTGGTGAGCTCCTTGAAGTCTTTGTCCTAGGTGTCAATGACGAAGAGTTCTAGAGAACAAACCAGTGCAGTCAAGTTGATTTGCAGTTCGACTATGGCAGCTTCACTCTCGACATTGAGTCAGTCTCCTCTTGGAGCTTTTTAGGAAAACTTTGTAGAAAGTTTCCCAACTTTCAGCTCTTGTTTCTGAGTTGCTTTGGGGGGAAACAAGGGTCAAGTACCTCCAGTCAAGGGTGCAGAGACTTTGGATTGCTTCTTGGTGGCAAGGAATCCATTTCCCACAATCCACCTGCATAGTCCAGCGAAAAATCCAGTTACCACTGGTCAGCTGGAATGATCCTCTTTTTCAGCTTGCAGGTAACTTCTTTCCAGCTCTCTTGTACCTGCTGCTGATCAGGGAGTCCACTCCTTTCTCTTTGAGTCAGACACAGTGCTTTCTTTGTGGAACCTTGAGAGTGGAGCAGATGCAATCCTTTTGAGTGCAAGCTTTATGTGGTGCAGCACAAAGGTGGATCAGGACAATCCTTCTTCTTTTGATGTTCCAGGCAGTGATCTAAAGAACTCTTGCATCTCTCTTATATTTATTCTCCATTCTGGGCTGGCAAGAGGAGGGGACCCCTCAACCAATGGGGATAAAGTTACCTCCCTCTGCTGTGACCACTCCCTGTGAAGCATGGCATATTTTTTTACCCAGAATGCACTGTTTTAGCAAAAATCTAATTAGAGAAATTATCTCCTAGAAGTGTGTGTCTGTGTAACCCAGAGGTGTGACTAACATCTGACTACAGTCCCCTTCCAGCCCCTCTCCCAATTCAATTAGGGGGGGCTCCCATCTGACTAGGAAGCAAGGAGGTGGCAGCTGGCCTGGGTCCTGTGGGGACTGTTCTCTGGCCTTTGAAGTCCAATTCACCTCCACAGCCCCTTCCTCTTTCTGGCTTCTCCGGGAAGCAAATCTCTTCCCATCAAATGGCTGTATTGTTTCAGATGTAAGAATCTTCATACCTACACAGAAAACAGAAGAGGCTGCCATAGGGCTGATTTAGATAACTTTAGGAATATATGTTCTAAAACTACTTTCCTGTAATAGTTATAAGAAACATGAACTTGGCAAGTGATACTAAATTGGTTATATGTGAGCTCCCACTCCATAAAATTTCCGAAAAATCGCCAGCGTGTCCTGCGTTCAATGGGCTGCAGCGATTGAACGCAGGACAAGCTGGCGATTTTTTGCCGATATTCTACCGTGCCTACAACGTTCTCAGATTTCTTTCGATAATTGTGACAATTGATGTCAGAAGTTTGTCATTATGTTCTGAATTGGCCTTGAGAAAGCCCCCGCCTACTCGCTTATGGGGCGAAACACATGTTGGCTGTTCTTTCATCGAATATTGTTCTTCCCATCCTTGATAACAGTTGCTTGGACTCTTTATCTGCTGACTCTTGGAACTTACTTTTAGCTCTAGGATGATCATTAACTAAACTGGATCACAAGCCTTTGGAATTGGTGTTTCTGCTGCAAATAAATAACTACTGAAGCACTGTGCTCGTTATCGGAAATTTTATGGAGTGGGAGCTCACCTATAATCAATTTAGTATCACAATTACTTGGGAGGTTTAGGGTCCAGGCCTCCGGTTTGGAGTTCTCACAACAACCTTATTAATTCGGCATTCTAAGGAAGTCAACTGGCTGGACTCTTTCTTTGCACTCCTTGAACTTGGCAAGTTGTTGGATTTATTGTAACCATTATTTTTATAATTTGAATGACATTGCAAGCTAGTTCAAGAGTGGACATAGACGTTATTAAAGGTTAATAAAGCCTTCCCCTTTTTGACTATGTGGCTAGCAGCACAAGAGGGAAATCAATTTTAGCTGTCCAGGGCATATAAAACATATTTTATATTTGCCCTGCTTTTTATAACAAGGCATCCTACCCTTGGGGCACCCAGGTCAGACCTTGGGAGAGGCATACATTATAAAAAAGGGTAGCTTTTGGTACTGGAAACATTTTTAATTCCAAAATCAAATTTATACATAGTTTTATTTTAGTTTAAAAATAGCCTGGAAGACACTGGTGTCTCTAGACTTAGATGCCTACCATATGTTACAGAATTACAGGTACCAATTACCATATATCTTTAAAGGACCAAGCACTGGTCCTGGGCAGAGCTCAGGCTACAATCAGAGTCACTAACCACCATCATCAGTCAACAAATGTGGGTGCTCAGGGCAAAAAAGTGATTTTGCTACAGGGTCCAGTAGGTGTCTGGCTATGTCTGTGTGTGGCCTTCCACTCGCTGGATGAGTCAGAGGTAGGACAGATCCTCATGGAGGAAGGTAGTGTTGGAATTGGTAAGGTCCTAGTTGAGGTTACTGAGGAGGGTGAAGGCGCTGGAATCGAGGATCATGGGAATGATGAAGTCCACAATGGTGCTGCTGAAGTTGGTGCATGGTCCAGGAGAATGGTACATGAAGGTGCCACTTAGGGTGCACTTGGTGGAGAGGAGGAGTTTGAAGTGAAGTGTTCCATGTTGCTGGTGTTATTTTCCATGGTGGTGAAGAATTGGTTGGGTTCTATGAAGATGATAGTGATTCCGCCTCTGGATCTGTTTGTCCTGTCCTGTCTTACGATCTTGTATGTGTAGGGGATTACTGTGGTGATGCCGACGAGGGAGTCAAGCAAGGTCAGTGAGAAGCTGTACAGCAGATCCCAAATTTTGGTGGGGTGTTTAGTGGGAAAGTGCTGAGGAGCATGCAGGGCAGGGACGGATGTGATGCAGTGGGAAACAGGTGTGTGTTCGGTTTGTTTTGTAGAGTGTGTTGGCTGGATGCCGTGCATGAGGGAAGTGAGATGGGCACAGGGAGGAAATAGCAGGTGGTGCAGGAGAATGCACCTTCACTGTTGGGATGGGAAGCTTGGCAGCACTGCTGGGAGATGCAACTGGGGTTCAGGATGCAGTGGGTAGAGGCAGAGTAGAGCTGGCGGTGAACTGGGTTGGAGGAAAATGAGGCATCCTGACCCTAGGAGCTGGTAGTGAGGATGGACACACAAGGGATTACCTACGGGCACCTTGGGCACCCCTGCAATGCATTATATGCATGTATCTGCTATGCATCTGCCTTGCAGCCTCCATTGGGTGAATCCAGTTTTGTTGGGAAACCATGATGTGAAATAAAGTGGTGTAATTCCCTGTTCAAATAGATAATGGAAATCCCACTGATGTCACTTCCCGTGCAGAGGGATCATGGAAAATAAGTCCTCTTAGTTGGACAGTTGTGGTGGGAAACCAGGGATGTCACTTCATACGAAGATGGATGATGGGAAATCCACTGATGTCACTTCTGATTCGGATGGATGATGGGAAGTCCAGTGATGTCACTTCCTTTGTAGAAGGGTGATGGACATTCCAGTGATGTTGCTTCCTGTGGAGATGGATGATATGAAATGAGCCCTCTTCATTGACTTCTTCTTTTAAAGGCAATTTTACCTGGAAACTAGTAATGTCACTTCCTGTGCAAATGGATAATGGGGTAGGGTGACCAGATTTTTAGGAGTAAAAATCTGGACTGGTCAGACATTAAAGAAGGACTAAAGATTTTACACTCACTTTTATATCTGGCCTGTCCCGTTTTTTTTGCGTAGCTTTCTGAATGTGTGCCTATACATGTGTGTGTTTATATATATATATATATATATATATATATATATATATATATATATATATATATTGCCAAAATAAATTCCAGCTTTTCTTCCTGACTTTGCAGCACAATGTCGGTGCACCGCTATGGGCACAGGACCCGTCGATAATTGTAAAAGTAACAGAATAGTTAAACGCCGGCACTCCAAACAACTACAATGTTTATTTAATTATTTAATGGCTATTAGAATCTTTCAATGGTAACAAAGTATCAACTTGTGTCGGCTACGCGTTTCAGCTATTGCAGTCTTCTTCATTAGCCCAAATCTTAACAGAGGCCCCATCTCCCAAGAAAATATACCATTTGCTTTACTAAATATAAAAAACAGATTAATGTATGAAAAAAATACTATATAAATCCAACATATAATTCTAACCTGACCAAAGTAATGTATAAAGCACAAATGTCTGAACCAACATATTGTAGATCCCAACCCATTCTGTTTCCAAAATTCAATTCCAGAATTGGTTTTTATATCATAACATGCCAAGTGGCATCATGGTCATTACAATTACCAGCCAAGTGGCCAACCTGTCATTTAACCAACATAATGGGGGTCATTACAACCCTGGCAGACGGTGTTAAAGCTGCGGTAATACCGCAAACAGGCCGGCAGAAAAAAAAGGGAATTATGACCGTGGTGGAAACCGCCAACATAGACAGACACTTTAACACTCCGACCGCCAGGGCGGTACAGGCAAGCAGCCAACAGACAGGCGGAAGACAATGTACCGCCCACAGTATCACAACCCGCCAATCCACCACATTTTCCGGGGGCGGATTCACCATGGATAAAAACACGGCGGAAACAGCTCTTACAATGGGAAAACGCTCACCTAAACACACTCCACGAGGAATACTCCCTGCGCTTGTCTTCCTGCTCCTCTACGAACACCAGCAACGTAGGCGCCGAAGACAACGGTGAGTACGCACCTACGACATAGGGGAGGGGGCAGGCAAAAGTCAGGGGGACACACACGCAACACCCCCACCCCCACCCCCAACCCGACCCTCACCCACTACAACACACACACCAATGCATTTCCAAACAGCACAGTAACAACCCCCAAACCCCCCGGAAGAATGCAAAGACAAAGGAAATGAGTGCAACCATTGTAATGTATCAAAATACATTAACCAAATATACACATATATATATAAACAATCGAAAAATCATACATCACGATTAGTACTGCAGGTATGCACATATCAATGTCCGTGGACCACTGGGCCCACAATGCATGGGCGAGGCCCACACTAGATACCTGTCCACAAACGGAGAGAACACTGCAGGGGCATCAGATAGAAATACAACAGGCACCTCAGGGGGAAGAAAAGGGAAGGGGGCGCACCTCAGCCAGATTACAGCACCACACCAGATCCACGACGGGGCTCCATGCCCATTGATGTATCCTGGGGAGTGCAACGCCACAGTCTCTCAAGTCACTCCAGTGGGTGGGTTGCCCACTGCTTTAGCCTGGGGAGTGCAAAGCCACAGTCTCTCAAGTCACTCCAGTGGTCGGGTTGCCCACTGTACCATCCTGGGGAGTGCAAAGCCACAGTCTCTCAAGTCACTCCAGTGGGTGGGTTGCCCACTGCTTTATCCTGGGGAGTGCAAAGCCACAGTCTCTCAAGTCACTCCAGTGGGTGGGTTGCCCACTGATTTATCCTGGGGAGTGCAAAGCCACAGTCTCTCAAGTCACTCCAGTGGGTGGGTTGCCCACTGTACCATCCTGGGCAGTGCAAAGCCACAGTCTCTCAAGTGAATAACAGTCTCCACTGGTTCTGAAGGGGGAATGGTGCCCAGAGTGCATCACGCTCCCCGTGACGGTCCCAGTTCCGTCACTGTCCCAGCTGCACATGGGCTAACAATGCTTGATTTGGCGGTGTAGGAGGCTGGACTGGCTTGTAGTGAGTACCAAGGGGTACTTGCACCTTGCACCAGGCCTAGTTATCCCTTATTAGTGTATAGGGTGTCTAGCAGCATAGGCTGATAGATAATGGTAGCTTAGCAGAGCAGCTTAGGCTAAACTAGGAGACGAGTGAAGCTCCTACAGTACCACTTAGTGTCATATGCACAATATCATAAGAAAACACAATACACAGTTATACTAAAAATAAAGGTACTTTATTTTTATGACAATATGCCAAAGTATCTCAGAGTGTACCCTCAGTATGAGGATAGCAAATATACACAAGATATATGTACACAATTCCAAAATATGCAGTAATAGTATTAGAAAACAGTGCAAACAATGTATAGTTACAATAGGATGCAATGGAGACACATAGGGATAGGGGCAACACAAACCATATACTCCAAAAGTGGAATGCAAACCACGAATGGACCCCAAACCTATGTGACCTTGTAGAGGGTCTCTGGGACTATTAGAAAATAGTAAGGGTTAGAAAAATAGCCCACCCCAAGACCCTGAAAAGTGGGTGCAAAGTGCACTAAAGTTCCCCAAAGGACATAGAAGTCGTGATAGGGGAATTATGCAGGAAAGACACAAACCAGCAATGCAACAACGATGGATTTCCAGTCGAGGGTACCTGTGGAACAAGGGGACCAAGTCCAAAAGTCACAAGCAAGTCGGAGATGGGCAGATGTCCAGGAAATGCCAGCTGTGGGTGCAAAGAAGCTGCTACTGGACAGTAGAAGCTTAGGTTTCTGCAGGAACAACAAAGGCTAGAGACTTCCCCTTTGGAGGACGAATCCCTCACGCCGTGGAGAGTCGTGCAGAAGTGATTTCTCGTCGAAAGACCGCCAACAAGCCTTGCTGGCTGCAAATCGTGCAGTAAGGGTTTTTGGATGCTGCTGTGGCCCAGGAGGGACCAGGATGTCGCCAATTGCGCCAGGGGACAGAGGGGGCGTCGTGCAAGACAAAGAGCCCTCTCAGCAGCAGGCAGCACCCGCAGAAGTGCCAGAAACAGGCACTACGAGGATGCGTGAAACGGTGCTCACCCGAAGTCGCACAAAGGAGTCCCACGTCGCCGGAGAACAACTTAGGAGGTCGTGCAATGCAGGTTAGAGTGCCGTGGACCCAGGCTGGACTGAGCACAAAGGATTTCCGCCGGAAGTGCACGGAGGCCGGAGTAGCTGCAAAAGTCGCTGTTCCCAGCAATGCAGTCTGGCGTGGGGAGGCAAGGACTTACCTCCACCAAACTTGGACTGAAGAGTCACTGGACTGTGGGAGTCACTTGGACAGAGTTGCTGGATTCAAGGGACCTCGCTCGTCGTGCTGAGAGGAGACCCAAGGTAGCGGTGATGCAGTTCTTTGGTGCCTGCGGTTGCAGGGGGACGATTCCATCGACCCACGGGAGATTTCTTCGGAGCTTCTAGTGCAGAGAGGAGGCAGACTACCCCCACAGCATGCACCACCAGGAAAACAGTCGAGATGGCGGCAGGATCAGCGTTACAGAGTTGCAGTAGGTGTCTTTGCTACTATGTTGCAGTTTTGCAGGCTTCCAGCGCGGTCAGCAGTCGATTCCTTGGCAGAAGGTGAAGAGAGAGATGCAGAGGAACTCGGATGAGCTCTTGCATTCGTTATCTAAGGAATCCCAAGAGACAGAGACCCTAAATAGCCAGAAAAGATGGTTTGGCTACCTAGGAGAGAGGATAGGCTAGCAACACCTGAAGGAGCCTATCAGAAGGAGTCTCTGACGTCACCTGAGGTCACTGGCCACTCAGAGCAGTCCAGTGTGCCAGCAGCACCTCTGTTTCCAAGATGGCAGAGGTCTGGAGCACACTGGAGGAGCTCTGGGCACCTCCCAGGGGAGGTACAGATCAGGGGAGTGGTCACTCCCCTTTCCTTTGTCCAGTTTCGCGCCAGAGCAGGGCTAAGGGGTCCCTGAACCGGTGTAGACTGGCTTATGCAGAAATGGGCACCAAATGTGCCCATGAAAGCATTTCCAGTGGCTGGGGGAGGCTACTCCTCCCCTGCCTTCACACCATTTTCCAAAGGGAGAGGGTGTAACACCCTCTCTCAGAGGAAGTCCTTTGTTCTGCCATCCTGGGCCAGGCCTGGCTGGACCCCAGGAGGGCAGAAGCCTGTCTGAGGGGTTGGCAGCAGCAGCAGCTGCAGTGAAACCCCAGGAAAGGCAGTTTGGCAGTACCAGGGTCTGTGCTACAGACCACTGGGATCATGGGATTGTGCCAACTATGCCAGGATGGCATAGAGGTGGCAATTCCATGATCATAGACATGTTACATGGCCATATTCGGAGTTACCATTGTGAAGCTACATATAGGTAGTGACCTATATGTAGTGCACGCGTGTAATGGTGTCCCCGCACTCACAAAGTCCGGGGAATTGGCCCTGAACAATGTGGGGGCACCTTGGCTAGTGCCAGGGTGCCCTCACACTAAGTTACTTTGCACCTAACCTTTACCAGGTAAAGGTTAGACATATAGGTGACTTATAAGTTACTTAAGTGCAGTGTAAAATGGCTGTGAAATAACGTGGACGTTATTTCACTCAGGCTGCAGTGGCAGGCCTGTGTAAGAATTGTCAGAGCTCCCTATGGGTGGCAAAAGAAATGCTGCAGCCCATAGGGATCTCCTGGAACCCCAATACCCTGGGTACCGCAGGACCATATACTAGGGAATTATAAGGGTGTTCCAGTAAGCCAATGTAAATTGGTAAAATTGGTCACTAGCCTGTTAGTGACAATTTGAAAGAAATGAGAGAGCATAACCACTGAGGTTCTGATTAGCAGAGCCTCAGTGAGACAGTTAGTCACTACACAGGTAACACATTCAGGCACACTTATGAGCACTGGGGCCCTGGCTGGCAGGGTCCCAGTGACCCATACAACTAAAACAACATTTATACAGTGAAAAATGGGGGTAACATGCCAGGCAAGATGGTACTTTCCTACACAACCCCCCCCCCCCCCCAAACGAAGGACAATAAGACTAGCCATGACCTGATGAGTCTTCATTGTCTAAGTGGAAATATCTGGAGAGTCCATCTGCATTGGAGTGGCTACTCCCAGGTCTATGTTCCACTGTATAGTCCGTTCCCTGTAGGGATATGGACCACCTCAATAATTTAGGATTTTCACCTTTCATTTGTTTTAGCCAAAGTAGAGGTTTGTGGTCTGTCTGAACAATGAAGTGAGTGCCAAACAGGTATGGCCTCAACTTCTTCAGAGCCCAGACCACAGCAAAGGCCTCCCTCTCTATGGCAGACCAACGATTTTCTCTAGGGGTCAACCTCCTACTAATAAAAGCAACAGGTTGATCCTGGCCCTCAGAATTAAGTTGTGATAGGACTGCCCCTACTCCTAATTCAGATGCATCAGTTTGGACATAGAATTTTTTAGAGTAACAAGGGCTTTTCAGGACAGGTGCAGAGCACATGGCATGCTTCAGCTCCTCAAAAGCTTTCTGACAGTTTGCTGTCCATAATACCTTTTTAGGCATTTTCTTGGATGTGAGGTCATTAAGAGGGGCTGCAATGGAGCCATAGTTCTTAATGAACCTCCTGTAATACCCAGTGAGGCCTAGGAAGGCTCTCACCTGAGTCTGAGTAGTAGGGGGAACCCAATCTATAATAGTTTGGATTTTCCCCTGAAGTGGTGCAATCTGTTCCCCACCAACAAGGTGTCCCAGATAAACCACCTTCCCCTGCCCTATCTGGCACTTTGAAGCCTTGATAGTGAGGCCTGCCTTTTTCAGGGCCTCCAAAACTTTCCATAGGTGGACCAGGTGATCATCCCAGCTGGAGCTAAAGACAGCTATATAGTCCAAATATGCTGCACTAAAAGCTTCCAGCCCTTGCAGGACTGTGTTCACCAACCTTTGAAAAGTGGCAGGTGCATTTTTCAATCCAAAAGGCATTACTGTGAACTGGTAATGGCCTCCAATGGTTGAAAATGCAGTTTTAGGTTTAGCATATTCTGATAATTTGATCTGCCAATACCCTGCAGTCAAATCAAAAGTGCTTAGATACTTGGCAGATGCCAGTGTATCTATGAGCTCATCTGCCCTGGGTATAGGGTGAGCATCAGTTTTGGTTACCTGGTTGAGACCTCTGTAGTCTACACAAAACCGCATTTCCTTTTTTCCATCCTTGGAATGAGGTTTTAGTACAAGTACCACAGGAGAAGCCCATGGACTTTCAGAGTGCTCAACCACTCCCAGTTCTAACGTTTTCTGCACCTCTTGCTTTATGCAGTCCTGACATGGTCAGGCTGCCTATAGATCTTACTTTTGACAGGCAAGCTGTCTCCAGTATCTATAGTGTGCTCACACCAAGAAGTGGTACCTGGCACAGTAGAGAAGAGTTCAGAAAACTGACCCAGGAGATTTATGCAATGGTCTTTCTGCTCAGCAGTAAGACAATCAGCCAAAACTACACCTTCCACTAGAGCATCTTGTTCTGTGGAAGAAAAGAGATCAGGTAGAGGATCACTGTCTTCTTCCTGTCCCTCATCAGTTGCCATGAGCAGGGTGAGATCAGCCCTGTCATAGTAGGGTTTAAGGCGATTGACATTGAGCACCCTAAGGGGACTCCTGGCAGTGCCTAAGTCAACTAAGTAGGTGACTTCACCCTTTTTCTCAACAATTGTGTGGGGTCCACTCCATTTATCTTGGAGTGCTCTTGGGGCCACAGGCTCCAAGACCCACACTTTCTGCCCTGGTTGGTACTGAACCAAAACAGCCTTCTGGTCATGCCATTGCTTCTGGAGCCCTTGGCTGGCCTGAAGGTTTTTACTGGCCTTTTTCATATACTCAGCCATCCTTGATCTGAGGCCAAGTACATAATCCACAATATCTTGCTTTGGAGCTTTTAAAGGTTGTTCCCAACCCTCCTTGACAAGTGTTAGTGGACCCCTAACAGGGTGTCCAAAGAGGAGTTCAAAGGGGCTGAAGCCCACTCCTTTCTGGGGTACCTCCCTGTAGGCAAAAAGGAGGCATGGTAACAGGATATCCCATCACCTGCGGAGTTTTTCAGGGAGACCCATAATCATGCCTTTGAGAGTTGTGTTAAATCTCTCCACCAGTCCATTTGTTTGTGGATGATAGGGTGTAGTGAACTTGTAAGTCACACCACACTCCTTCCACATGGCCTTTAAGTATGCAGACATGACATTGCTTCCCCTGTCTGATACTACTTCCTTTGGGAAGCCCACCCTGGAAAATATTCCCAGGAGGGCTTTTGCCACTGCAGGTGCTGTAGTGGTCCTTAAAGGAATTGCTTCAGGATATCTTGTGGCATGGTCCACTACCACCAAGATAAACCTATTGCCTGAAGCAGTAGGAGGGTCAAGGGGGCCAACTATGTCAACCCCTACCCTTTCAAAGGGAACCCCAACCACAGGCAGCGGAATAAGGGGTGCCTTTGGAGTGCCACCTGTCTTGCCACTGGCTTGACAGGTTTCACAGGACTTACAAAATTCCTTTGTGTCCTCAGACATCCTAGGCCAATGAAACAGGGGAACAAGCCTGTCCCAAGTTTTCATTTGTCCCAGATGTCCAGCTAGGGGACTGTCGTGGGCTAGAGTTAGGAGGAACTTTCTGTACTCCTGAGGAATCACTAACCTCCTGGCAGTTCCAGGTTTAGGATCCCTTGCTTCAGTGTACAAGAGGTTGTCCTCCCAGTAAACTCTGTGAGAGTCACTGACATCCCCATTAGCCTGTTTGACAGCTTGCTGTCTTAGACCCTCTAGTGTGGGACAGGTTTGCTGTGCCACACTCAGCTCCTCCCTGGCAGGCCCCCCTTCACCCAAAAGCTCAGCAGTGTCTGCTTCCAGCTCCTCTGGTGTAGGTTCTGCACAGGGTGGAAATTCTTCTTCCTCAGAACAAGAATCCACTGTAGAGGGAGGGATAGTAGGAAGTGCTTTACTTCTACTAGCCCTAGCTTTAGGGAGCACTTGGTCCATTGTTCCAGGATCCAAGCTTCCCTGTCCTTTTTGCTTTTTGGCCTGAGCCCTGGTTAAAGCAAAAATATGCCCTGGGATGCCCAGCATTGCTGCATGGTCCTCCAACTCCACATCTGACCAAGCTGATGTCTCCAAATCATTTCCTCGTAGACAGTCTACAGGTAAATCTGTGGCTACCACAACTTTCTTTGGACCAGTAACCCCCCCCCCAGTTGAGATTTACAACAGCCATGGGGTGGCTAAGTGTGTTGTTGTGAGCATCGGTTACTTGGTACTGGTGACCAAGTAGGTGTTGTTCAGGGTGGACCAGTTTCTCTATGACCATAGTCACACTGGCACCAGTGTCCCTGTAGGCCTGAACCTCAACACCATTTATTAGGGGTAGCTGCTTGTACTTATCCATATTAAGGGGACAAGCAACTAAGGTGGCTAAATCAATAGCCCCCTCAGAGACTAACACGGCCTCTGTGGTCTCCCTAACGAGACCAACCCCAACTAAGTTACCAAAAGTGAGCCCAACTACTCCCTTGGATTGGCTATTAGTAGGTTTGCTCCCACCACCACTGCTATTAGTAGGGACACTAGGTGTAGCAGTAGGGGTTGTAGTGGTAGGAGGCTTGGTGCTTTTCTTTGGACAACTGGGATCTGTTGTCCAATGGCCTTTTATTTTACATAAATAGCACCATGGTTTCTTTTCTTTGTTTTGATTAGAAGAGGATTTGGGCCCACCACCCCCACCAGAGTGTTTTTGTGGGCCTGATGAAGACTCATTTTTAGATTTGTCCCCACCCTTGTCAGAAGACTTACCGTCCTTCTTCTTGTTGCCATCTTTGTCACCCCCTGTATGAACTTTTCTGTTCACCATTGTTCTGACCCATTTGTCTGCCTTCTTTCCCAATTCTTGGGGAGAGGTCAGATCAGAGTCCACCAAGTACTGGTGCAACAAATCAGACACACAATTATTAAGAATATGCTCTCTCAGGATCAAGTTATACAGGCTGTCATAATCAGTAATTTTACTGCCATGTAACCACCCCTCCAAGGCCTTCACTGAATGGTCAATGAAATCAACCCAGTCTTGTGAAGACTCCTTTTTGGTCTCTCTTAACTTTATCCTGTATTGTTCAGTGGTTAAGCCATAACCATCCAGGAGTGCATTCTTAAGAACTTTGTAATCATTGGCTTCACTTTCTTTCACAGTAAGGAGCCTATCCCTACCTTTTCCACTAAATGATAGCCATAGGATAGCAGCCCACTGCCTTTGAGGGACATCCTGTACAGCACAGGCCCTCTCAAGTGCAGCAAACCACTTGTTAATGTCATCCCCCTCCTTATAAGGGGGAACTATCTTGTGCAGATCCCTGGAATCATGCTCTTTTGCAGGATGACTATGGGGAATACTGCTGCTGCCACCATGGGTTTCTAAACCCAACTTCTGTCTCTCCTTCTCTACTTCTAAGGTCTGTCTATCCAAATCCAGCTGTTGCTTCTTGAGCTTCAGTCTGGTTTGTTCCACTCTCAATCTATTGAGCTCCCTTTCTAACAATCTGTCATCAGGGTGGGTGGGAGGGACATGTCTTGAAACAGAAGTATGATGAGAATGGACAGAAGGAGACATGTCCCTTACAGAAGGCACCCTAACAGCTTGGTTAACAGAAACATCACTTCTACTGTGGTGAGAATGAATGCTCTTGCTATGATGTGAGACAACACTATCTGTATGGTGTGACTCTACATCAGTACCAACTATGCTAGACTGTCTAGTAATGGGCAGGCTCTGAATTTTCTTTCCTGAATCTTTTCCTAGGGGGGTCCCTGGATCAGATTGGGAACCATTAGCTGCTTTTTCAACAGATGGGGCCCTTCTGGCCTTATCTTGTTCTCTAAGCATGTTAAGCAATAATTCCAAGGAAGGATTCTTCCCTATACTCAAACCTCTTTCTTTACAGAGACTCCTTGCTCCTTTCCAGCTAAGGTGGTCATATGCAAGTTTGGACAGATCAACATTTTGGCCTGTGCCAGACATTTTAGAAAGAGTTTAAGTGACAGAAAAAGTGAGAAAAAGTTTTTAGAGCTTTTAGAAAGACAGAAAAAAAACTTTTTAAACTTTTAAGAACTTTTAGAAAGTTTTAGAAGTACTTTTCAGCACTTTAGAAAAGAGTGAAAAGAGGAAATGCAAAACTTTTTGGTTATGTGTACATACACTGAACTTGTTTTGTATATTTTTCTCTTATGAAAAGTACAATGACAAGAGTGGTAAGTAGTCTCAAAGCACTTATCCCACTGCTGCACAACCAATGTAGGAGGCTGGACTGGCTTGTAGTGAGTACCAAGGGGTACTTGCACCTTGCACCAGGCCCAGTTATCCCTTATTAGTGTATAGGGTGTCTAGCAGCATAGGCTGATAGATAATGGTAGCTTAGCAGAGCAGCTTAGGCTGAACTAGGAGACGAGTGAAGCTCCTACAGTACCACTTAGTGTCATATGCACAATATCATAAGAAAACACAATACACAGTTATACTAAAAATAAAGGTACTTTATTTTTATGACAATATGCCAAAGTATCTCAGAGTGTACCCTCAGTATGAGGATAGCAAATATACACAAGACATATGTACACAATACCAAAATATGCAGTAATAGTATTAGAAAACAGTGCAAACAATGTATAGTTACAATAGGATGCAATGGAGACACATAGGGATAGGGGCAACACAAACCATATACTCCAAAAGTGGAATGCGAACCACGAATGGACCCCAAACCTATGTGACCTTGTAGAGGGTCGCTGGGACTATTAGAAAATAGTAAGGGTTAGAAAAATAGCCCACCCCAAGACCCTGAAAAGTGAATGCAAAGTGCACTAAAGTTCCCCAAAGGACATAGAAGTCGTGATAGGGGAATTCTGCAGGAAAGACACAAACCAGCAATGCAACAACAATGGATTTCCAGTCGAGGGTACCTGTGGAACAAGGGGACCAAGTCCAATAGTCACAAGCAAGTTGGAGATGGGCAGATGCCCAGGAAATGCCAGCTGTGGGTGCAAAGAAGCTGCTACTGGACAGTAGAAGCTTAGGTTTCTGCAAGAACGACAAGGGCTAAAGACTTCCCCTTTTGAGGACAGATCCCTCACGCTGTGGAGAGTCGTGCAGAAGTGTTTTCCCGCCAAAAGACCGCCAACAAGCCTTGCTAGCTGCAAATTGTGAAGTAAGGGTTTTTGGATGCTGCTGTGGCCCAGGAGGGACCAGGATGTCGCCGATTGCGTCAGGGGACAGAGGGGGCGTCGAGCAAGAAAAGGAGCCCTCTCAGCAGCAGGCAGCATCCGCAGAAGTGCCAGAAACAGGCACTACAAGGATGCGTGAAACAGTGCTCACCCAAAGTCGCACAAAGGAGTCCCACGTCGCCGGAGAACAACTTAGGAGGTCGTGCAATGCAGGTTAGAGTGCTGTGGACCCAGGCTGGACTGTGCACAAAGGATTTCCGCCGGAAGTGCACGGAGGCCGGAGTAGCTGCAAAAGTCGCGGTTCCCAGCAATGCAGTCTGGCGTGGGGAGGCAAGGACTTACCTCCACCAAACTTGTACTGAAGAGTCACTGGACTGTGGGAGTCACTTGGACAGAGTTGCTGGATTCAAGGGACCTCGCTCGTGATGCAGTTCTTTGGTGCCTGCGGTTGCAGGGGGACGATTCCGTCGACCCACTGGAGATTTCTTCGGAGCTTCTAGTGCAGAGAGGAGGCAGACTACCCCCACAGCATGCACCACCAGGAAAACAGTCGAGAAGGCGGCAGGATCAGCGTTACAGAGTTGCAGTAGTCGTCTTTGCTACTATGTTGCAGTTTTGCAGGCTTCCAGCGCGGTCAGCAGTCGATTCCTTGGCAGAAGGTGAAGAGAGAGATGCAGAGGAACTCGGATGAGCTCTTGCATTCGTTATCTAAGGAATCCCAAGAGACAGAGACCCTAAATAGCCAGAAAAGAGGGTTTGACTACCTAGGAGAGAGGATAGGCTAGCAACACCTGAAGGAGCCTATCAGAAGGAGTCTCTGACGTCACCTGATGGCACTGGCCACTCAGAGCAGTCCAGTGTGCCAGCAGCACCTCTGTTTCCAAGATGGCAGAGGTCTGGAGCACACTGGAGGAGCTCTGGGCACCTCCCAGGGGAGGTACAGGTCAGGGGAGTAGTCACTCCCCTTTATTTTGTCCAGTTTCACGCCAGAGCAGGGCTTAGGGGTCCCTGAACCGGTGTAGACTGGCTTATGCAGAAATGGGCACCAAATGTGCCCATGAAAGCATTTCCAGAGGCTGGGGGAGGCTACTCCTCCCCTGCCTTCACACCATTTTCCAAAGGGAGAGGGTGTAACACCCTCTCTCAGAGGAAGTCCTTTGTTCTGCCATCCTGGGCCAGGCCTGGCTGGTCCCCAGGAGGGCAGAAGCCTGTCTGAGGGGTTGGCAGCAGCTGCAGTGAAACCCCAGGAAAGGCAGTTTGGCAGTACCAGGGTCTGTGCTACAGACCACTGGGATCATGGGATTGTGCCAACTATGCCAGGATGGCATAGAGGGAGCAATTCCATGATCATAGACATGTTACATGGCCATGTTCGGAGTTACCATTGTGAATCTACATATAGGTAGTGACCTATATGTAGTGCACGCGTGTAATGGTGTCCCGCACTCACAAAGTCCGGGGAATTGGCCCTGAACAATGTGGGGGCACCTTGGCTAGTGCCAGGGTGCCCTCACACTAAGTAACTTTGCACCCCTAGGTGACTTATAAGTTACTTAAGTGCAGTGTAAAATGGCTGTGAAATAACGTGGACGTTATTTCACTCAGGCTGCAGTGGCAGGCCTGTGTAAGAATTGTCAGAGCTCCCTATGGGTGGCAAAAGAAATGCTGCAGCCCATAGGGATCTCCTGGAACCCCAATACCCTGGGTACCTCAGTACCATATACTAAGGAATTATAAGGGTGTTCCAGTAAGCCAATGTAAATTGGTAAAATTGGTCACTAGCCTGTTAGTGACAATTTGAAAGAAATGAGAGAGCATAACCACTGAGGTTCTGATTAGCAGAGCCTCGGTGAGACAGTTAGTCACTACACAGGTAACACATTCAGGCACACTTATGAGCACTGGGGCCCTGGCTGGCAGGGTCCCAGTGACCCATACAACTAAAACAACATATATACAGTGAAAAATGGGGGTAACATGCCAGGCAAGATGGTACTTTCCTACAGGCGGCCTTTGCCCTGTTCAGCGGTCTTCACCATGGCGGTCCTTGCCCTGTTCAGCGGTGCTTGTCTTTGCTGTCTCTGACCTGTTCAGCGGTCTTCACCATGGCGGTCTTTGCCCTGTTCAGCGGTGCTTGCCTTTGCTGTCTGTGACCTGTGCAGTGGTGCTTTGCCCTGTTCAGCGGTCTTCACCGTGGCGGTCCTTGCCCTGTTCAGCGGTGCTTGCCTTTGCTGTCTCTGACCTGTTCAGCGGTCTTCACCATGGCAGTCTTTGCCCTGTTCAGCGGTGCTTCATTTTGCTGTCTCTGACCTGTGCAGCAGTGCTTTGCCCTGTTCAGCGGTCTTCACCATGGCGGTCCTTGCCCTGTTCAGTGGCGCTTGCCTTTGCTGTCTCTGACCTGTGCAGCGGTGCTTTGCCATGGCGCTCTTTGCCCTGTTCAGCGGTCTTCACCATGGCGGTCCTTGCCCTGTTCAGTGGTGCTTGCCTTTGCTGTCTCTGACCTGTGCAGCGGTGCTTTGCCATGGCGGTCTTTTCCCTGTTCAGCGGTGCTTTGCCCTGTTCAGCGGTCTTCACCATGGTGGTCCTTGCCCTGTTCAGCGGTGCTTGCCTTTGCTGTCTCTGACCTGTGCAGCAGTGCTTTGGCATGGCGGTCTTTGCCCTGTTCAGTGGTGCTTTGCCCTGTTCAGTGGTCTTCACGATGGCGGTCTTTGCCCTGTTCAGCGGTGCTTGCCTTTGCTGTCTCTGACCTGTGCAGCAGTGCTTTGCCATGGCGGTCTTTGCCCTGTTCAGCCGTGCTTTGCCCTTTTCAGCGGTCTTCACCATAGCGGTCCTTGCCCTGTTCAGTGGTGGTCGCCTTTGCTGTCTCTGACCTGTTCAGCGGTCTTCACCATGGCGGTCTTTGCCCTGTTCAGCGATGCTTGCCTTTGCTGTCTCTGACCTGTGCAGCGGCGCTTTGCCCTGTTCAGCGGTCTTCACCATGGCGGTCCTTGCCCTGTTCAGCGGTGCTTGCCTTTGCTGTCTCTGACCTGTGCAGCGGTGCTTTGCCATGGCGGTCTTTGCCCTGTTCAGCGGTGCTTTGCCCTGTTCAGCGGTCTTCACCATGGCGGTCCTTGCCCTGTTCAGCGGTGCTTGCCTTTGCTGTCTCTGACCTGTGCAGCGGTGCTTTGCCATGGCGGTCTTTGCCCTGTTCAGCGGTGCTTTGCCCTTTTCAGTGGTCTTCACCATAGCGGTCCTTGCCCTGTTCAGTGGTGGTCGCCTTTTCTGTCTCTGACCTGTGCAGCAGTGCTTTGCCATGGCGGTTTTTGCCCTGTTCAGCGGTGCTTTGCCCTGTTCAGCGGTCTTCACCATGGTGGTCCTATCCCTGTTCAGCGGTGCCTGCCTTTGCTGTCTCTGAACTGTGCAGCGTTGCTTTGCCATGGCAGTCTTTGCCCTGTTCAGCGGTGCTTTGCCCTGTTCAGCGGTCTTCACCATGGCGGTCCTTGCCCTGTTCAGCGGTGCTTGCCTTTGCTGTCTCTGACCTGTGCAGAGGTGTGTGGCATGACGGTCCCTCAGTGCCCAGCGGGGCTGTGGCTGCCGGGGACCTCCAGGGCACTGACGCTGGCGGTGGTCTCCGGACCAGTGACGATACTGCTGCCCTCCAGGGCACTGACGCTGCCGGTGGTCACCGGACCAGTGACGATATGCTGCCCTCCAGGGCACTGACTCTTGCGGTGGCCTCCGGACCAGTGACGATACTGCTGCCCTCCAGGGCACTGACTCTGGCGGTGGTCTCAGGACCAGTGACGATACTGCTGGTGGTGGCGTCCCGGCCGGCGGGGAGGATGGCGCCCTTCTCCGCCGTGCTGCGCTTACCCGACTTTGGAGACTTCTTCTGCCCCTTCACCACCTTGGGAGGAGTCACAGCTGACTCGGCACTCCCCCCGGGACCCTTGTGAGCTGTTTTGCCGGCAGGAGTCTTCACCCTCTCCCGTCGGGCACTTTCTAACTTAAGGTGCTTTACAGGGGGTGGAATGGCAGTGCTTTGGCTCTGTGTCACACTGGCTGCCCTGGTGGCCGGTGCACTCCACAGACCTTTAGCACGCACCACTGGTACTGGACTTTTTTTGGCTGTGGTGCTACTACGGAACCTATGAATTGGAGGGGTGGGGGTGGTGAGAAAGAGGTCAAGGTTGCTCAGGAAGAGTTTCTGACGAACACTGGGATGGGTAGCTGGAGGGGGTCTGGGAGTGGAGGAAGAGGAGGTGGTTGTAGGAGGTATAACTTTAGGTGATTTGGTTGCAGGTGCAGGCACTGGAGGCTGTCGTGAGGTGGATGATGTTGGATGTGTGGGTGCCTGCGTTTGTGTACTTTGGGAGGGGGCATCACAGACACACTGGGAGTGGACACAGGGGAGGTGTAAATGGTAGTGGGGGTGGTGAGTGCAGGTGAGCGGGGTGTGGTGCTGGGTGTTCTGGTGTGAGTCCTAGTGCCTGTAGATGTAGTGCATGCAGGTGAGAGTGTAGACAAGACTGGGAGGGAGGAGGGAGACGACGAGGAGGGGGACACAGTGGAGGCAGTGGATGTTGCTGTTTCTGTATGTGGGTGATGTTTGTGTGAGTGCCTGTGGGATGTGTGGTTCCTATGTTTGCCTGAGCTTCTTTTGTGTGTTGAGGTGTGTGCATGCTTGTCTGATGGTGTGGTTGGGATAGGCTGGGGTACAGAGGATTGGGTCTGGGTGGAGGAAGTTGGAGTGGGGAGGCTAGACATAGGGACAATAGCTGCCATCAGTGCTGAGGCCAGAGATTGCAGGGTTCGATGATGGGCAGCCTAACCAGAATGAATGCCCTCCAGGAATGCATTAGTGTGTTGCAACACCCTTTCTACACTCTGGATGGCATTCACAATGGTAGACTGCCCAACAGTGAGTGACCTGAAAAGGTCAATGGCCTCCTCACTGAGGGCAGCAGGGGTGACAGGGGCAGGGGCTGAGGTGCCTGGGGCAAAAGAGCTGCCCACCCTCCTGGGTGAGCGGCCACGGGGCACATGCTGAGGGGCTGCTGGGAGGGTGGTGCTGGTGGGGGGGGTAGTGGCTGTACCTGTAGATGTGGGGGGCACAAAGTGGCCCACCACCGCAAGAGAGCTCCCATCAGAGGAGGAGTCCGTGTCGCTGGTCTCAGCTCCTGTCCCCGCTGTGGAGCTTCCCTCGCCCTCCGTCCCACTGGTGTATTCAGAGTCTGTGGTGTGGCCCTCCATGGCCATGTGGGATGCAGCTCCCTCGTGCTCCGGTGCCACTGTACCTCCGCCTGATGATACTGATGCACAAGAGAACAGGGAGAGCACAAAAAGGGTGCGGGACGACAGAAGAAAGACAGGTTGAGTGCATGGCTTACCGCTACCGTTGGCGGACAATACAGACACAGCAGCCCCCTGCACTACACCGTGCTCTTGGCCTCTACTGATGCAATTCCTGGGATATGGCCTACATGGCTATGAGTGTCATCTGTCCACATAGATGACACAGGGGCATGTATACCTGTACTTGGCACTCTACAGAGGTGGGGTGGGGGGCCACAGGGCCATGCCTTACGAAGGGGCCTAGCCTACGTAACTCGCCCTGGCCTAGGGAAACCCACAGCCCTCCTCCCCCACCCAGACACCTCCACTGCGCGCAAAGTCCACAGAATTAGAGTGTTCTCACCCCCTTGTGTCTGCTGTGATGCCCTCAAGCGCCCATCCAACTCAGGGTAGGCCACCGCCAGGATCCGGAACATCAGGGGGGTCACCCCTCCCACGTTGGGAGGCCATTCCCAGCTGAGCCTCCGCCGTCTTCTTGCTCCAGCGGCGAATGTCCTCCCATCTTTTCTGGCAGGGGTGTCCCGTCTCTGGTGGACCCCCAGGGTCCGGACGTCCTTGGCGATGGCACGCCAAATGTCCTTCTTCTGGTGGGTGCTGACCTACATGACATGTACAGGGGAAGAAGAGAAGTCATTACCAACTGCACCGTCGAAGTGAGTGGCCCCCATCCCTAACCTTGCCATGTGGCACATGCATTCACACTCCTTCATGGTGGCAGACCTGTGCCCTCTTCCTACTGACATCCAGCCCTCTCCATCCAGCATAGCCCATACAACGTGCTCCCTGTGTACTTACCTGTTGGTCTGGAGGACCATAGAGTAGTGTGTACTGGGGGAGGACCCCGTCCACGAGCTTCTCCAACTCCTGAGCAGTGAAGGCAGGGGACCTTTCCCCAGACGCAGCAGCCATTTTCTCTTCCAGACCGAGGTCACAGCAGCACTTGCAGTGTAGGTCCTCTCCTGTCGAAGATCAGGTATCGAGTGATTGAACAGATAGAAAATGGCGGTCACGTCCGTGGCGGTGACGTCCGCGGCGGTGCGTATCATCACCGCAGCGCACTTCATCATTCGCTCCTGGGACCCATACGGTCCAATGTTAACCAATGCAGCATTGCGCCGCGGTCTACGACCGCCAAATATGACAGTGTACAACGCCAGCGCAGATACCTTACATCACATTGTCCCAGTTTAGAGGTCAGGCAGCCGCCATTTCAGGGGCCCACATGGCTTCATTTACTACTGCATCACACATACCTAGGCCTACACTCAACACACATACAGGAAGAGTTTTGTATTTGGTGTCGTGTTCTGTGTAGCTGTGGGTACATACCTGAGAATTTGATTACTCTGTGGTCGCTGCTGTCCTTCTTAGGCACTGTCAGCTGGGACATTTGAGGAGATGGCGGAATCCTCCGGTGTACCGACCGCTGGTGGACCTGTTGACAATGGAGGAGAGACATTTGATCATCACCTACAGCTTTGACCGTGCCACAATCCAGAAACTATGTAGCAAGTTGGAGCCAGACCTGATCTCACCAATCCGCCATCCCACAGGAATCCCCCCTCAAGTGCAGGTGCTATCAGTGTTCCATTTCCTTGCAAGTGGGTCATTTCAAACAACAGTGGCCATAGCATCAGGGATGTCCCAGCCTATGTTTTCCAACGTGTTGTCCAGAGTGCTGTCTGCCCTGCTGAAACACATGAGGAGCTGCATCATTTTCCCTCAGGTGGAGGATTTGGCTACAGTAAAAGGTGACTTCTATGCCCTGGGACATATCCCCAACATCATAGGTGCTATTGATGGCACCCATGTAGCTCTGGTCCCCCCCGCAGGAGTGAACAGGTGTACAGGAACCGGAAGAGTTATCATTCCATGAATGCACAGATGGTATGTTTGGCAGACCAGTACATCTCCCAGGTAAATGCTATGTTCCCTGGCTCTGTGCATGACGCCTACATCCTGCGGAATAGCAGCATCCCGTATGTGATGGGTCAACTCCAGAGGCACCGTGTGTGGCTATTAGGGGACTCTGATTACCCCAACCTGTCATGGCTACTGACCCCAGTGAGGAATCCCAGGACCAGGGCAGAGGAATGCTACAATGAGGCCCATGGGCGGACTAGGAGGGTGATCGAACGCACCTTTGGCCTCCTGAAGGCCAGGTTCAGGTGCCTCCATATGACAGGTGGTTCCCTATTCTACTCACCAAGGCAGGTGTGCCAGATCATCATCGCCTGCTCGATGCTTCACAATCTTGCTTTGCAACGCCAGGTGCCTTTTCTGCAGGAGGATGGTCCAGATGACGGTGTTGTGGCAGCTGTGGAGCCTGTGGACAGTGATGAGGTGGAAGCTGAGGAAGAAGACATAGACAACAGGGAGTCAGTCATAAGGCAATATTTCCAGTGACACACAGGTGACAACAATTTTTTTACTATTACATTCACTTTCACACTTCTACCTCTATCCTGTCTGTCAATTAGAAGCAGTACTTGGTAACTAAGTGATACATTTCCATTACGGTTTCACAGGTCTGGTTACCAACGTGTGTCTTCTACTTGCATTCTTCATGGACTTGTGATGTTTGACATAGGTATGTTGGCATTACATTTGAAAACTGATTTTGTCACTGTCATTGCTAATACACAATTTAAAAATCACAGACTGACTCCAGATTGTCTTTTGGTTCAAGGGTGTTTATTGAAGTGCTAATTATTGGAGTGGGTGGTAAAATGGTGATGGGTGATGGTGGAGGAATGTCCATGGCAGAGTCCAGTCTATTAGTCTCACAGGTGCACTGCCCATATAGGCATAGGACGTGGAGCTGGGGCAGTTCCAATCTGGACAGGGTAACAAAGTGGGACAGTGGGATGACAATCAGGGTGGTCTCATTTCCTGGCGGGGGTCTTGCCATCTTGCTCTGTCCTGTTCCTGGATCTCAGGGACCGCTTGTGGGGTGGTTCTCCGTCTGCAGGGGGTGGGGTGCTGGTGTGGCGGTCCTGTGGCGGGGAGTCCTGTCCACTAGCGCCGGCGGAGGTGGTCGGCAGTTTATCATCCAGGCTAGTGTCAGGGGCCCCTTGGAGTGCCAGGTGTCCCTCATGGTCTTTTGTATGTCCTTCAGCACCCCTACGATGGTGCCCAGGGCGGAGCTGATAGTTCTGAGCTCCTCCCTGAACCCCAAATACTGTTTGTCCTGCATGCGCTGGGTCTCCTGAAACTTGGCCAGGACCGTAGCCATCGTCTCCTGGGAGTGGTGGTATGCTCCCATGATGGAGGAGAGGGCCTCGTGGAGAGTGGGTTCCCTTGGCCTGTCAGCCCTCTGTCGCACAGCAGCCCTCCCAGTTCCCCTGTGTTCCTGTGCCTCCGTCCCCTGGACCATGTACCCACTACCACTGCCCCCAGGTCCCTGTTGTTGTTGGGGTGGTGGGTTATCCTGGGTTCCCTGTAGTGGTGGACACACAGCTGATTGACTTGTCCTGGGTACGGAGGTATGGGCCCGCTGGGTGGGTGCTGTGCTGGTGTTACCAGAGGGTGGAAGGTCAGTGTTGGGCTGTGCCTGTGCAAGGGGAACCAACTGTCCCGAGGCCCACGATGGTCCGGGCTGGTCATCTGGATCCAGTTGGCCAGAGCTGCTGTCATCACTGTGGGCCTCTTCTGTGGGTGGAGTGGAGATGTCTGGACCCTCCTGTGTGGTGACGTTACATAGTGGTCCTGCAGGGGTATAAGAGCATGATTATTGCATGTCTGTGTGTCATGGTGTGCAATGGGTGCGTGTGCGTGTACCCCAGTGCAAGCATTCCTGTGTGGGGGCTTGTGTGATGATGGTTGGGGGGGTGTTATGGGTATGTGTAGTGAGCATGCTTTAAAGATGGGTGTCCATGCTTAGTTGTGTCATGCAGGGCTTGGTGTTGGGATGTGTGGTTTGTGTTATCAGTACATTAGTGAGGAGTTGGATTGATAGGGGAGGGGGTGAGGGTGGCGGGTGTGATAGCATGCAGGTAGGGTGGGGGATATGATAGTTAAGATTTGACTTACCAGCGTCCATTCCTCCACCGACTCCTCCGAGGCCCTCTGGATTCATGATGGTCAAGGCCTGCTTCTCCCATGTTGTTAGTTGTTGGGGAGGAGGTGGGGGTCCGCCGCCAGTCCGCTGAATCTCGATGTTGTGCCTGGAGACCACGGAACGCACCTTCCACCGTAGGTCGTTCCACCTCTTCCTGATGTCCTCCCGATTTCTTGGATGCTGTTCCACAGCGTTGACCCTGTCGACGATTCTTCGCCATAGCTCCATCTTCCTGGCTATGGAGGTGTGCTGCACCTCCAAATAGCTGCGGCTCTACCCGTACGATTTCCTCCACCATGACCCTGAGCTCCTCCTCGGAAAACCTGGGGTGTCTTTGGCATGACATGGAGTGGTGTAGGTGATGTGTGGGGTGGTGTATGTGTTGATGAGTGTGGTGATGTGTGGTGGGGTGGGGTGTTTTGAGCGTGGATGTTGTATGGGTGATGGTGTTGTGTGCCTCTGTGTAGTGGGGTTGTCTATTGCTGTGGTCTCTGTCTGTCGCCTTCGTCTCTGATTTTTGGTCATAGGGGTTTGTGGGTGATGTGGGTGTGTGTTTCATATTGTGTTGGGTGTGTGGGAGTGGTGTTTGTATGTGTATCAGGTGTGTGTATTTTGAATTGTCCTATGTGGAGGTGTTTTGGAGATGTGTGTGTATTTTGAGCGCAGCGGTGTGTACCGCTAATGGAATACCGCGGTTGAAAGACCGCCGCGTGGATTCGTGTGTCGTGATAGCATGGGCGTGTTTCTGTTGGCGTGACGGTGGAGGAATTGTTTTCGCCAGTTTATCACTGACCTTTGTTGTGGCGGACTTGTGTGGGTGTCTGAATTTCGGCGGATTCCGTGCTGTGGGTCATAATAGCTGTGGCGGAATTCCGCGGCCGCAGCGGTGTATTGGTGGTCTTCTGCACGGCGGTAAGCAGCTTTTACTGCCAATGTTGTAATGACCCCCAATATCTTTTAAACTCATCAAATTAAAATCTTATCTATGTATAATCTCGGGAGTACAGACCAAAAATTAAATGCAAGTCAAAAATAATCACATCATTCCAGAACCCCAAAACGAATTCCAAATAACACAATTTGAAATATAATCAAATGTGACACTATTCGCATACTATGAAGGTTAGCCTATACGAACATAAAATTCCTCTTCCTTGTTCAATCCCCACGGATGTCTACTATTTAATTGAATTATCTACTCGGATTCCATTTTCCTAAGAATCCGTTCCCTATCACACCCTCTCAGGGTTAGCAGCACCCTATCAATTCCAAAAAAATAGATTTTTTAAATTTTCCCTTCATGAACCAAGTTACAGTGGCGGACCACCAGATAGGTCACATCATTATTTCTGATGGCACGGCAATGTTCCAAAATTCGTTTCTTCATAGGAAGAATTGTACTTCCCACATATCGAAGCCCACATGGGCAAGTAATTACATAGATGGCAAAATCAGAGTTACAATTCAAGAATTGTTTGATCTTGACTTCCTTTCCTGTGGGTGATATGTATGTTTTACAGCTCACAATGCTTTCACAGGCCTTACATTTTGCACATTTGAAGAAGCCTTGTAGTTTACCTAAGAAAGACTAAATTTTTTGATCTGATAACTACGTACTAGCATAGCCTGCAGGGAGCTGCTCTTTCTATATGTTAATCTTGGATGTGGACTAACAATTTAGCCATTCACCGTGACTTTTCTCACAAGATGCCAATATTGTTTCAAAATTTTCCTCACCTGGTCCGAGTAAGCACTATAAGTGGTAATACATCTCAGAGTGTTCTTAATTTCCTCTTCCTTTTTGGAATTAGAAGACTTTCCCTTTGTACCCATGCCACCTTCTGGCAAGCATCTTTGATCACTTTTATTTGGTATCACCTGGATTTCAATCCCCTTATCATGTTCACTTGTTCACTCTGAAAACTCTGGGGCGTACTACAATTTCTTTTGGCTCTGAGTAATTTACCATAAGGTATACTTCACTTCAATTTCGGTGAGTGATGGCTAAGGCATGTAAGATGCTATTTCCTGTCGTACCTTTCTTAAAAAGCCTGGTCTGAAGAGTACCCCCTCAACTGTGACCTCAACATCCAAAAATTCCATAATTTGCCTGTGTGTTTTATATGTGAAACTCAGATTTAACTCATTATTAGGTAACCAGTCCAAGAAATCCTGTAACGTTGCCCCTGGACAATCCCAAATTTCAAAAATATCATCAATAAATCTCATTCAGAGAATTATGTGTTTCGGCTATTTCTCATTTTCATCCAGCATCACATGTTGTGTTTCCTACCACCCCAAAAACAGACAGGCATAGCTTGGAGCAAAGGAACTCCCCATCACAGTCCCTGTAATCTGCCTATACCATTGATCTTCAAATAAGAAAAAATATTCTCCAAACAGAACCTCAACATTTTCAAAAGCAATTTAGAATGATCATATAACCTGATGGGCTTGTCCCTAAAAAGAATTGCTGACATGCCTAAATACCTAGATCATGTGGGATGCAAGTATACAAGGATACTACATCTATAGTCACCATAATATAGTTACGTTTCCACGGGATGGTTTGTATTTAGTAATTAAATCCATGCTATCTCTGCAGTATGATACTAGGCTGAGTACATAGGAACACAAAAAATAATCAAGGTATGTCAAAGTGTTCTCTAATAAGTTGCCTCTCGCTGATACTATTGGTCCGCCAGGGGGTTCCTACTGTCAGTGAATTTTTGGCAACATGTAGAAACAAGGTGCCACTGGTTTCTTGACTGTCAAAAATATCAACTCATCATCAGTGAGAAGACCATAATTGTAACTTTCTTCAAGTAAGTCATAAAATAATGTTAGTGAGGTCCGAGATGCTGTCACTGTCAACCTCTCTTAACAATCTGAAAATAACAACTGTCTCCTCGCTTCCCTTTGGTATTTCTCCAAATCCCATAACACTACATTCCACCTCTGTCTGCTGGTTTGATCACAAAAGAAGTAGCCTTGTTTAATGAAATTAATGCTCTTCGTTGCCCTTGTGTTAGATTACTAGCAAACGTATCCCTACTATTCTTCCATAGTTCAATCAGATAAAAAAACGCCGCTTCGTGGAAAGCATCAATATTATCATGTGGGGTCGTGGGATTAAATTTAGATTTTGGCTTGAATTTGATGTCACTCACACCCCCTGTTTCCAATCCCAGTTCTTTCAACAAGTCAATTTCAGTGTCCCACAATCTTTCCTCTACTTCCAATTCTCTAAGGGTAGCTAAACCCCCAATGTCGCCTATAATCAATTCTGTGGAGAAGTCCAAAATATTTAAATTGGTCTTTGGATGCTGTGGGACATGCTTATTGTTGGACATTTCTGCTTATGCAGGGTCATCCCCAATCTTTTTGCCTCCTGCCTTCTATTTTGTCTTACCTGTTGCTATTGGCTTTTTAACTCTGAGCACTTTACCACTGCTATCCAGTGCTAAAGTGCATATATTCTCTGTGTAAGCTGTAGGGTTAATTGGTTCATCCATGATTGGCATATTTGATTTATAGTAAGTCCCTAATAAAGTGCACTAGAGGTGCCAGGGCATGTAAATCAAATGCTACTACTGGGCCTGCAGCACTGGTTGTTGCACCCACATGAGTAGCTCTGTAATTATGTCTCAGACCTGCCACTGCAGTGTCTGTGTGTACAGTTTTAACTGTAAATTCGACTTGGGAAGTGTACCCACTTGCCAGGCTTAAACCTTCCCTTTAGGTAGGCCATAGGTAGCCCCAAGGGTAGGGTGCAGTGTATGGTTAAGGTAGGACATATAGGCCCTCATTACAACCATGGTGGTCGGTGTTTAAGCAGCGGTAAAACCGCCAACAGGCCGGCGTAAAAATAATTGAATCACGAGCATGGCGGAAACCGCCAACATAGACAGCCACTTTAACACTCCGACCGCCACGGCAGTCCAAAAAAACACCGCGGCGGAAACCGCCAACAGACAGACGGAACACAATGTACCGCCCACAGTATTACAACAGGCCAATCCGCCACCTTTTCCAAGGCGGATACACCACGAACAAAAACACGGCAGAAACAGGACTTGGAAGGGAAAACACTCACCTCTACACACTCCATGAGGAACCAGGATGCCATGGAGCCAGAACTCCATATTATACCTGCCTTTGTCTTCCTGCTCCTCTACCAGGAGCACGAACGCCGGCGGCGAAGATCACGGTGAGTACTGCACCTACGACACAGGGGAGGGGGGAGGAAAAAGAGAGTGACACACACACGCAACACGCAACACCCCCACCCTCACCCACTACAACACACACACTAATACATGTTGATACATTACAGTTACACCCCCAACCCTCCCGTAAGAATGCAAAGACAAAAGGAAATGATTGTAATGATTGTAATCAATTAAAATCTAGTACTGAAAAATATATGTACACTATTAACAAATATATATACCAAGAATACAAGTCCAGGTACTGCACCATTTATAGTCCGTGGATCACTGGGCCAAAAATGCATGGGCGATACCCGATCAAAATGGAGAGAACACTACAGGGGCATCAGATAGAAATACAACAGGCACCTCAGGGGGAAGGGAAGGGTGGGCACCTCAGCCAGATGAGTGCACGACGCCAGATCCACGAGGGGGCTCCATGCCCACTACTGTATCCTGGGGAGTGCAAAGCCACAGTCTCTCAAGTCTCTCCAGGGGGTGGTTTGCCCACTGCTTTATCCTGGGGAGTGCACAGCCACAGTCTCTCAAGTCTCTCCAGTGGATGGTTTGCCCACTGCTTTATCCTGGGGAGTGCAAAGCCACAGTCTCTCAAGTCTCTCCAGTGGGTGGTTTGCCCACTGCATTATCCTGGGAGTGCAAAGCCACAGTCTCTCAAATCTCTCCATTGGGTGGTTTGCCCACTGCTTTATCCTGGGGAGTGCAAAGCCACAGTCTCTCAAGTCTCTCCAGTGGGTGGTTTGCCCACTGCTGCATCCTGGGGAGTGCAAAGCCACAGTCTCTCAAGTCTCTCCAGTGGGTGGTTTGCCCACTGCTGCATCCTGGGGAGTACAAAGCCACAGTCTCTCAAGTCTCTCCAGTGAGTGGTTTGCCCACTGCTGCATCCTGGGAATGCAAAGCCACAGTCTCTCAAGTCTCTCCAGTGGGTGGTTGGCCCACTGCTGCATGGTGGGGAGTGCAAAGGCACAGTCTCACAAGTGGATAACAGTCTCCACTGGTTCTGGAGGGGGCTTTGTGCCCAGAGTGCTTCATCCTGCCAAGGACAGAGGTAGTGGATGCCTTTCTCCACTGGTTTTGGAGGGGGTTTTGTGCCCAGAGTGCTTCATCCTGTTCGTGGTGGCCTCAGTAGCGGCGGTGCTTGCGATGCTCATTAGCCTGCAGTGCTGGTGGGTGGCTCAGTGAGCGTGCTGCTGTCGGTGGTGTCCTGGGCAGCGGTGCTGCTGTCGGCGGTGTCCTTGGCAGCGGTGCTGGTGGCGACGGTGTCCTTGGCAACAGTGCTGCTGGTGGCGGTGTCCTGGGCAGCGGTGCTGGAGGCGGCGGTGTCCTGCACATCGGTGCTGGTGGCGGATATGTCCTTGGCAGCGGTGATGCTGGCAGTGGTGTCCTGGGCAGCGGTGCTGGTGGTGGCGGTGTCCTTGGCAGCGGTGCTGGTGGCGTTCTTGTCCGACGTGCAGGTTGGCAGCGACTTCCCTTTCTTTCTGTGCCCCTTCCCCACCTTGGATGGTGGCACAGCTGTCTTCCCACTCCCAACTGTAGTCCTGGGAGAGCCCATGGTGGCAGGTGTTTTGCACTTCTCCTTCCGGGCAGTGGCCAACTTCTTCTGCTTCTGAGGTGGGGGACTGTCTGTGGTCTCGCTACTTGGCACACTGGCTGCCCTGCTGCTTGGCGCACTCCAGAAGCCGGTTACTGCTGGCACCACTGTTCCCGCTGAGGTGCTGGGTTGGGACCTGGAAAGGCATGCCCTAGGGGACTGAAGGGGTGGGGGAGGTGAGGGGGAGAGGTCAAGGTTGGACAGGAAAAATTTTTTAGACACACTGGGACGGGTAGATGGAGGGGGTTTGGGAGTGGAGGAAGAGGTAGTGGTTGCAGGAGGTGTACGTTTGCTGACTTTGGGTGAATATGCATGGGCTGGAGGCTGTCATGAGGTGGATGGCTGTTGGGTGGGTGTGTGACTGTGTTTGTGTACCTTGGGAGGTGGGCTCACAGAAACACTGGGAGAGGACACAAGGGATACATGAATGGTAGTGGGGGGTGGTGAGTGCAAGTGAGCGGTGTGTGGTGATGGGTGTGCTGGTGATGGACGTAGTGGATGAAGATGTAGTGCATGCAGGTGTGAGTGGAGACGAGACAGGGAGGTAGGAGGGACACGAGGAGGAGGGGGACACAGTGGAGGCAGTGGATGTTGGTATGTCTGCATGGGTATGATGCTTGTGTGAGTGTCTGTGGGATGTGTGGTGCTTATGTTTGCCAGAGCTTCCCTTGTGTGTTGAGGTGTGTGCATGCTGGTCTGGGTGCTTGGGATAGGCTGAGATACAGAGGTTTGGGTCTGGGTGGAGGAAGTTGGAGGGGGGAGGCCGGACACAGGGACGATGGCTGCCATCAGTGCTGGGGCCAGAGTCTGAAAAGCTCGCTGTTGGGCTGCCTGACCAGAAAGAATGCCCTCCAGGTATGCATTCGTCTGTTGCAATTGCCTCTCTACACCCTGGATGGCATTCAGAATGGTAGACTGCCCAACAGGGAGGGATCTGAGGAGGTCAATGGCCTCTTCAATGAGGGCAGCAGGGCTGACAGGGGCTGAGGTGCCTGGGGCGAAGGAGCTGCCCACCCTCCTGGGTGAGCGGCCACGGGGCACATGCTGAGGGGCTGCTGGGAGGGTGGTGCTGGTAGGGGGGGTAGTGGCTGTACCTGTAGATGTGGGGGGCACAAAGTGGCCCGCCACCGCAAGGGAGCTCCCATCAGAGGAGGAGTCCGTGTCGCTGGTCTCAGCTCCTGTCCCCGCCGTGGAGCTTCCCTCACCCTCCGTCCCACTGGTGCCTTCAGACTCTGTTGTCTCACCCTCCAGGGCCATGTGGGATGCAGCTCCCTCCTGCTCCGGTGCCACTGCTCCTCTGCCTGATGATGCTATTGCACACAAGAACAGGGAGACCAAAAAAAGGGGAGGGAAAGACAGAAGAAAGACATGTTGAGTGCATGCAATAAGGCTACCGTTGGCATACACTACAGACACAGAAGACCCCTGCACTACACCGTGCACTTAGAGTTCCCTAATTAATCACAGGGCCATGGTGTACAAGGTCTATGCCCGGTTGCTGCACACATGGAAGTCACACGAGCCTGACTAGGTGTAGTTGGCCCTGAACACTGGTCGGGTGGCCTGCCTTAAGAAGGGACCTTGCCTACTAAACTCGCCCTGGCCTAGGGGAACCCACAGCCCACCTCCCCCACCCAGACACCTCGCAATGCACGGTGATTCCGCTGAATGAGAGTGCACTCACCCCGTTGTGGCTGCTGTGATGCTCTCAAGCGCCCATCCAACACCAGATACGCCACCACCAGGATCCGGAACATCAGGGGGGTCATGGTGCGACGGGCACCCCTCCCACATTGGGAGGCCAACCCCAGCTGGGCATCTGCCGTCTTTTTGCTCCAGCGGTGAATATCCTCCCATCTTTTCTGGCAGTGGTTGCTCTGTCTGTGGTGGACCCCCAGGGTCCGGACTTCCTTAGCGATGGCACGCCATATATCCTTCTTCTGGTGGGGGCTGACCTACAGGAACAGTACAGGGGAAAAGGAGAAGATATAACCATCCGGACCGTCACAGTCATTGGCCCGCGTTCCTATCCTTGCTATGACGTACATGCACTCACCGTCATTTCATGCACGCCTCATTCTCCCCCCCCCCATCTTCCATCCACACCACTCCACACAGGCATTGCCCATACAGCATGCTCACAGTGTACTTACCTGTTTGTCTGGAGGACCGTAGAGTAGCGTGTACTGGGGGAGGAACCCATCCACTAGTTTCTCCAACTCCTCTGTGGTGAAGGCAGGGGCCCTTTCCCCAGACACATGAGCCACTGTCTCTTCCAGACTGAGGTCACAGCAGCACTTGCAGTGTAGGTCCTCTCCTGTCGAAGATTAGGAATCAAGTGAGTGAACAGTGAGAAGATGGCAGTCACGTCCGCGGCAGTGCGTACCGTCACCGCCGGCGTACATCGTCATTGGCTCCTGGGACCCATAGGGTCCAAAGTTAACAAATACAGGATTGCGCTGCGGTCTTCGACTGCCTACCGCGACGGTGTACAACGCCAGCACAGTTACCTCATATCCCCTTGTCCCACATTACAGGTCAGGCAGCAGCCATTTCAGGGGGCCACGTGGCATTATTTTTAGATGCGTCACACATATCCAGGCCTTGCATACACATTAAGACAGGGACATAGCAGATTGAAAAATGTGTGCAATAAAGTTGTGTTTTCGTACCTCAGTGTTGGCTGACCCTCTGCTATCTGTTCTCCTCCATAGAGCACGTCCGCTGGGGCAGGTGAGGAGATGGCGGCATCCTCTGGTGTACAGACCACTGGTGGACCTGTCAACAATGGAAGAGTGACATGTAATTGTCACCTAGAAACTGGACCGTGCCACAAACCAGGAACTGTGTGCCCAGTTGGAGCTGGACCTGATGTCAGCTATCCGCCATCCCACAGGTATCACCCCCCTAGAGCAGGTGCTGTCAGTACTCCTGACAAGTGGGTCTTTTCAGACGACAGTGGCCATAGCATCAGGGATGTCCCAGCCTATGTTCTCCAACGTGTTGTCCAGAGTGCTGTCTGCCCTGCTGAAACACATGCGCAGCTACATCGTTTTCCCTTAGGTGGAGGATTTGCCTACAGTGAAAGGTGACTTCTGTGCCCTGGGACATATCCCCAACATCATTGGTGCCATTGATGGGACACATGTGGCCTTGGTTCCCCCCTGCAGGAGTGAACAGGTGTAAAGAAACCAGAAGAGTTACTATTCTATGAATCTGTGCAGATCTCCCATGTGAATGACAAATTTCCTGGCTCAGTGCATGACGCTTACATTCTGAGGAATAGCAGCATCCCTTATGTGATGGGGCAGCTCCAGAGGCACTGTGTGCGGCTATTAAGTGAGGACATGGACCCTATACAGTGTGACTAGGTGTCTGGGTCTGGGGTTGTCCCTAAGGGTTAGTGTGTGCCTAACAGTTGTCCCTCGACATTTGCAGGTGACTCTGGCTACCCCAACCTGTCATGGCTACTGACCCCAGTGAGAAATCCCAGTACAAGGGCAGAGGAACGCTACAATGAGGCCCAAGGGCAAACTAGGAGAGTTATAGAGAGGACCTTCAGCCTTCTGAAGGCCAGGTTCAGGTGCCTCCATGTGACAGGTGGTTCCCTATTCTACTCACCAAAGAAGGTGTGCCAGATCATCGTGGCCTGCTGTATGCTTCACAACTTGGCTTTGTGACAACAGGTGCCTTTTCTGCAGGAGGATGGTCCAGATGGAGGTCTTGTGGCAGCTGTGGAGCATGTGGACAGTGAAGACGAGGAAGCAGAAGAGGAGGATATCGACAACAGAAACACAGTGATTCATCAATACTTCCAGTGAGACATAGGTAAGAAGACATCACTGCCTGCTACATCTGATACACTTTTTCTACCTCTCATCTGTCTGTCACTTTCACCCAGTGTATGGACCCTGAGTTGTCACTTTCCCTTTCAATTTCACAGATGTGGGTCCCACTGTGTGACATCTGTTTTGTTTCCTCATGGACTAGAGCTGTGTGACAGAGGTATGTTGACAATACAATGGATATTGCAATTTTCCTCAGTTATTGCAAATACACATTTTCGAAAGCACAGACTGACTTCAGACACTTTTGTGATTTAAGGGTGTTTATTTAAGTGCTAAATAGTGGATGGGGTTGTAAAATGGTCAGGGGTGATGGTGGAGGATTGTCCATGGCAGAGTCCAGGCTATTAGTCTCACAGGTGCATTGTCCAAAGGGGCATAGGAAGTGGAGCTGGGGCAGTTGATGGATGGAGACAAAGTGGGACAAAAGGATGACAATCAGGGTGGTCTCATTTCTTGGCGGGGTTCTTGGCATTGTTCTCTGTCTTTGTCCTGGATCTCAGGGATGCTTGCAGGGTAGTTTTCCATCTGCAAGGGGTGGGGTGCTGGTGTTGTGGTCCTTTGGAGGTGCTTCCTGTCCACTAGCGCCGGCGAAGGTGGTAGGCAGTTCATCGTCCAGGCTAGTGTCAGAGTCCTCTTGTTGTGCCACAGTGTCCCTCCTGGTGTTCACAAGTTCCTTCAGCACCCCTACAATGGTGCCCAGGGTGGTATTGATGGTTTTGAGTTCCTCCCTGAACCCCATATACTGATCCTCCTGCGGCCGCTGGGTCTCCTGAAACTTGGCCAGTACAGTTGCCATTGTCTCCTGGGAATGGTGGTAGGCTCCCATGATGTTGGAGAGGGCCTCTTGGGGAGTGGGTTCCCTGGGCCTGTCCTCCCCCTGTCGCAAAGCAGCCCTCCCAGTTCCCCTATGTTCCTGGGCCTCTGTCCCCTGAACCGTGTGCCCACTGCCACTGCCCCCAGGTCCCTGCTGTTGTTGGGGTGGTGGGTTAGCCTGGTTCCCTGTAGTGGTGGACACACTGCTGCTTGACGTGTCCTGGGGACAGAGGTATGGGCCCGCTGGGTGGGTTCTGTGCTGGTGTTTCTAGAGGGGGAGGCTCTGTTGTGGCTTGTGCCAGTGTGAGGAGAACCGACTGTCCCGAGGTTGGTCATCTAGATCCAGTTGGACAGAGCTGCTGTCATCACTGTGGGCCTCTTCTGTGGGGGGAGTGGACATGACTGGAACCTCTTGTCCGGTGACGTTGGGTAGGGTTCCTGCAGGGGTGTAAAGGCATAATTATTGCATCTGTGTGCCATGGTGTGCAATGGGTTGGTGACCCTGTACCCCAGTGCTTGCACTCTTGTGTAGGACCTTGTGTGATAATTGTTTAGGGGTGTGTGTAGGTATGTGCAGTGGCCATGCATTGGTGATGGGTGTCCATGCTTTGGTGTTGCATGCAGGGCTTGGTGTTGCATGCAGGGCTTGGGATGGGTGGGTTGTGATAGTGGGACATGAGTGATGGGGGTGAGGGCGATGGTGGGGGTATGTGATAGCATGCAGGTAGGGTGGGGGATGAAGTAGTGAAAGATTTGACCTACCAGAGTCCATTCCTCCAGCTACTCCTGCGAGGCCCTCAGGATGCAGTATAGCCAAGACCTGCTCCTCCCATGTTGTTAGTTGTGGGGGAGGAGGTGGGGGTCCGCCGCCAGTCCTCTGAACCGCGATATGGTGTCTTGAGACTCTTCTGGACTCTTCCTGTCTTGGGACTCTTCCTGATGTCATCCTAGTTCTTGGGTGCTGTCCCACTGCGTTGGCCCTGTCCATAACTCCATCTTCCTAGCTATGGTGGTGTGCTGCACCTGTGAATAGCTGTGGCTCTACCCGGATGATTTCCTCCACCATGACCCTGAGCTCCTCCTCAGAAAACCTGGGGTGTCTTTGCGGTGCCATGGAGTGGTGTGGGTGATACGTGAGGTGGTGTGTGTTGTGATGTGTGAGGTGATGTTTAGGGGTGTGTGGTGTTTTGTGCTCGGATGTGAATGTGTGATGGTGTTGTGTGCCTCTGTATGGTGGGGTTGTCTTTGCTGTGCTGTCTCTCTGGCCTTCGTCTACATTTTTGGTCATCAGTGTTTATGGGTGATGTGGGTGTATGTTTTATATTGTGTTGAGTATGTGGGAGTGGTGTGTGTATGTGAATTAGGTGTGTGTATTTGGAATTGTCCAATGTGGTTGTGTTTTGTAAATGTGTGTGTATTTTGAGCGCGTCGGTGTGTACCGCCAATGGAATACCGCGTTGAAAGACCGCCACGTGGGTTCGTGGGTCGTGATAGTGTGGGCGTATTCCTGTTGGCGTGACGGTGTGGGTTTTGTTATCGCCAGTTTATCACTGACATTTGGTGTGGCGGACTTGTGTGGGTGTCTGGATTTTGGCAGATTCCGAGCTGTGGGTCGTAATAGCTGTGGTGGAATTCCGCGGCGGTGTGTTGGCGGTTTTCTGCACGGCAGAAAGCGGCATTTACCGCCAATGTTGTAATGCCCCCATAGTAATGTGTTTTATATGTCCTGACAGTGAAATATTGCTAAATTTGTTTTTCACTCTTGCAAGGGCTGTCCCTCTCATAGGTTAACATGGGGGCTACCTTTAAATCTAATTAAAGTGTAGATTCCCTTTGGGAGCGGATGGACATGTGGAGTTTGGGGTCTCTGAGCTCACAATTTAGAAATACATCTTTTAGTAAAGTTGATTTCAAGATTGTGTGTTTGAAAATGCCATTTCTCACTCTTCTCTTGCATATACCATTTCTGTGACTCTGCCTGTTTGTGGATTCCCTGTCTGGGTCAGTTTGACAGTCGGCTAGTTGCACCTCACACTAGACAGTGACACAAAGGGAGCTGGGGTGTAGTCTGCATTTCCTGATGAGCCATCTGTGCTAGGAGGTAGGGGAGGAGTGGTCACTCACACCTGAAAGGGCTGTGCCTGCCCTCACACAATGCAGTCTCCAACCCCCTGGTGAGTGTCTGGGGCCTGGCCTGGTAAAGGCGGGATTTCACTTTCAAAAGAGACTTTACTTTGAAGTAGGCCTACTTCAAAGGAGAAATTGGGTATAAGAAGGGCACCCAAAACCACAGACTTTAGAACACTTCTGGAAACAAGGGAAACCCCTGCCTGGAGAAGAGCTGAAGAGCTGAGAAAGAAGAGCTGCCCTGCCTGTGACTGTGCTTTGTGGAGCTATCCTGCAGTTGCTGCTTTTGCCAGACTAAGAGGGAAAAGACTGGACTTTGTCTGCCTTCCATCTTGAGAAGAACTCTCCCAGGGCTTGATTTAGAGCTTGCTTCCTGTTGTTTGAAGTCTCAGGGATAGCAAAGACTTCTCTCTGCCAGCACCTGGAGTCTCTGGAGAGACTCCTACTCTGCCCTGTGGTGCCATTCCAGTTCCTGGGACGCTGAAAGGAGAAGCTGGCAGCCTAAGAGGAGGAAATCTATGCACAGAGCGCCTTGCGGGGAAAAGATCAACGCAACTCTGATATGCGGCTGAAGAAATGACGTGCCACGTCTCCGTGGCTGAAAATCGACGCTCGCCCAAAACGCGACCAAAGAATTGACACACAGAGCAGGAGAAATGAGGCGCAGCATCACTGATGGAGGCTAGGAGATTGCAACCCGCGCTGCGTGGTTTTTTAATCATCGTGCAGCTGGATTTCTGATGCAAGTACCACTGGGTGTGTAAAAACAACACAAGGCCTGCCCGGACCGTAGCGTGCTGACCAGATCAACGCATCGCTCTCCTGTGGTGAGAAGAAACGACGTGATCGACCCGACGAAAAGAGAAACAACACAAAGTCTCGCACGTGATTAAAATCAACGCATCCCAAGCCCTTTTTGATGCACACTCGCCCATGCGGGGTCATTTTTGACACACCCAATGTACATTTTCACGCTAACAGTGTTAGTGTGTGTTTTAAACTACATAAAGACTCTTTTTGCTTTTTAATTGATAACTTGACTTGTGTATTGTGTTTTTTTGTTGTTTTGGTCTTGTTTTGTTTAGATGAATATTTTCTATTTTTCTAAACTGGTGTTGTGTCATTTTGTAGTGTTTTCATTAAGTTACTGTGTGTGTTGTTACAAATACTTTACACCTAGCACTCTGAAGTTAAGCCCATTGCTCTGCCAAGCTCTCAAGGGGGTAAGCAGGGGTTGGCTGAGGATGATTCTCTTTTACCCTGACTAGAGTGAGGGTCCTTGCTTGAACAGGGGGTAACCTGACTGTCAACCAAAGACCTCATTTCTAACACGTATCATTCTGTTGGGTAAAGATTTTTAATAGCTTCAATTTTCTGATAAACTGAAAAATGTCAATACGGGTTGTGGTAAAATCAAAATTAGCAACAGGACAAAAGGATAATCCCAATTCCAATACAGTACGTTCATCATGGGATAATACATGGGAAGAAATATTCACAATTGTAAATTTGTACTCATCCATCTTCTCTTTCTCCTGCCCTGTTGTGTGTTTTTCCCATATAGATTCTCGGTTTCTTGTTGCCGTTCCTCCTCTAATGTTCTTTTTGCATCTCCGCCTTCTCCCTTTCCTTTTGGGGGCTTCCTTTGCAGTCGTTGATTTAATTGTAAAAAATGGTACTCTTCCTTTGTTGTAAATGGTTGTCCTGAGGAGCTGCTGGTACCAGGTTTTTCCTCAATATCTGTGGCATTTTCTACACTTGACTCAGATGAGCGTATCTCTAGTTGTCTTAAGGCCTCATTTTGTCAGAAATCCTTTCTTCCCAAATCAAACTTCCTACCAAATATATATATACAAGACACTTTAGCTATGGCTTGACCTATCACCCTGCACCCCCAACCTGCCCCCACCCACCTCTCTCTGCTCCCCACTCCTCCTCTCTGCTGGGAGCAGACAGGGGACTGTGTTGCCTGACAGTAACAGATAAATTAATTCAATTATTGCAAAGGAGATCATACCTTTAATTTATGCTTCCCTAGATAATCTGACCTTTGTCCCAAAAAACTGGATATTTGTTTAAAATTAAGAGAAGCGTCGGGACACCGGGACAGTCCTCTAAAAACCTAGACTGTCCAGGGAAATCAGGGACTTCTGGTCTCCCTATAATTGGGACTTAAGTGATGTCACTTGCTGTGCACATGGATGAGGGGAAATCCAATGATGTCACTTCTTGTGCAGATGGATGATCAACTCCACTGATGGTGATTCCTGTTCAGATGGATGATGGGAAACGTCCTCTTCACTGGCTTTTTCTAAGGCAGGTTTTGCTGAAAAACAGTCACGTAATTTCCTTTGCAGATGTATAATGGTGAATCAAATGATGTCACTTCCTGTGCAGATGGATGATGGGACAATTAGGTTATGTCGCTGCCTGTGCAGATGGCTATTGGGAAATAGACTAATGTCACTTTCTCCTGCGGATGGATGATGGAAAGTTAGCCCTACTGCTTCTTTTGAAGAGGCATTTCGAAAGGAAAATGCCTCAGACGAAGATGACCTGCCCACTGTGTGACATCAAACAACAAATGTGAAGTCTCACTGTCATGTGAGGATTCGTTGCTGACAGCCGGGTAAGCATTGCTCACGGTGCAGCAGCCATCCTGGATCAAGTACAAACCCGAAGACTCGAGAGACTGCGTTTTGAGTTCAGATTATTTCCATTTTGGTCCTCTCAGTTCTAATTCATATAATTCCGTTTGTTGTCACACTTTAAATAGCAAGACGTCGAGCTGATTGTTGTCTGGTTGTCTATCCATCCCATCATATTTTATGATTCAACGCGATGTATGTCGCATAATGTTCATCAATTTAGTCCATGAACGGTGTAATTTACTAGCCTTCCTATATGTAGGGGACTGGCTGCACAGTAATAGGGACTCGCGTTTTTATATATGTGTACTATCAGTTTGATATAGGCCAGATGCACACACTGGTTCGATATCCGCATCTGTTTTAGTGAGCTGGCCTCAGCTGCTTCTGTTGTTACATGTTTTGTTTAGAAATAGCCTGCTATGCGTATTCTGATGTATCTAAGAATAACGCAGAAAGGATGTTTAATACAGACTCAAATAAGGAAACAGTCACTGCGTGCTTTGACCGGTTTTTTCTGGCAGTCTCGGAGGTCTGGATATAAAACTGAAAAAACGAAGATTATCTTGTTTCAAGTCTGAAAATACTAATTACATTTTGTGACAGAAAACACCAATGGAACAATTTTGCAGTGGCAACACAATTATGTGGTCCTTGTGGTCATTTACACATAGAAGTCAGGGCTGATTCTAAAATTTGCCCAACAGAAAATGTTTGAGTTTATCTTTAAAATAAATGACAAGACGCTTACTTCAGTGCTTTCTCTTCTCCCACCATGTGATTAACAAGAAAGGACAGAGAACATGGGTCTGGATTTTGTTTTTATCATTGATGTATTATGTGAAGTATAAATGGTATATGAGTGGGTATCGTGACTACAGTGCTACAGATCTGAGATAGGGTGACCACCTGGCATGAAGGCAAATTCAGCATAGGATTGTAAAACATTTAGGACAAAGGGTCAAAATTCAGGAAAAAAATTCAGAAAAAAATAGTCCATTTTACAGACACATCTGAGTTGCAGCCATACACCACTGCTTTATCAATGCATGTACTTACTATTGTTTATATTGCACTCATTTACTATTTTTATGTGCTGTTCTATATGAGATTGCCTCTACGTATGCTACATTCAGATTATGAATTATGTCCGTGTCCAACAGTAAATTGATACCTATGGCAAAAAGTTTGGAAAACAGTAAGATATGTGTCTTTTTCACCTTCTTCTCACCTCAGCCTCCACTACATATGAAATCAATACAAATTAATGATGTAGAGCAGGTGGTGTGAGTTGTTTAGACAGAATCAGAACCAAAAATATCATGTGACAAAATATTAATCCAAGAAAATCAAGAACAAAAATATTCTGAAGGTAACTTTCTACAAGTAAGAAGTGTTTCACTATATATAACTTCAAATATATGTACCCTGACAATATATATATATATCTTCAAGGTAAATGCAAACAGGTAATTGTAAATCTAGTATTGCCTGTTTGCATTTACCTTCTCGATATTTTGGTCCTCGAATATTTTTGACACAACATTCTGCTAAAACAATATCCTTAGTTCCAATATTCTGTCAGTGACCCTGGTGTGGGCGACAGTTTCACACTTAGGTGGTCATTACAACCCTGGCGGACGGTGTTAAAGCGGCGGGAAGACCGCAAACAGGCCGGTGTAAAAAAAAAAAGGAATTATGACTGTGGCGGAAACCGCCAACAAAGACAGCCACTTTAACACTCCGACCGCCATGGCGGTACAGACAAACAGCGCGGCGGTCACCGCCAACAGACAGGTGGAAGACAAAGTACCGCCCACAGTATCACAACCTACCAATCCGCCACCTTTTCCAGGGCGGATTCACCGTGGATAAAAACAAGGCAGAAACAGCCATTTCAAAGGGAAAACGCTCACCTCTACACACTCCACCATGGAACCGGAACTCCAAATACTCCCTGCGATAGTCTTCCTGCTCCTGTACGACCATCATCAACACCGGCGCCGAAGACAACGGTGAGTACTGCACCTACGACACAGGGGAGGGAGGAGGTAAAAGTCAGGGACACACACACGCAACACCCCCACCCACACCCGACCCTCACCCACTACAACACACACACCAATGCATATCCAAACATTACAGCAACAACCCCCAAACCCCCCCGGAAGAATGCAAAGACAAAAGGAAATGAGTGCAACCATTGTAATATATCAAAATACAGTAACCAAAAATGTACAGATAAATATACACATTCAACAAAATATACATCATGATTAGTAGTGCAGGTAATGCACCATTCAATGTCCGTGGACCACTGGGCCCAAAATGCATGGGCGAGGCCCACATCAGATACCTGAACAAAACGGAAAGAACACTGTTGGGGCATCAGATAGAAATACAACAGGCACCTCAGGGGGAAGGGAAGGGGGGCACCTCAGCCGGATGACTGCACCACGCCAGATCCACGAGGGGGCTCCATTCTCATTGATGTATCCTGGGGAGTGCAAAGCCACAGTCTCTCAAGTCTCTACAGTGGGTGGGTTGCCCACTGTTCAATCCTGGGGAGTGCAAAGCCACAGTCTCTCAAGTCTCTACAGTGGGTGGTTTGCCCACTGGACCATCCTGGGGAGTGCAAAGCCACAGTCTCTCAAGTCTCTACAGTGGGTGGGTTGCCCACTGTTCAATCCTGGGGAGTGCAAAGCCACAGTTTCTCAAGTCTCTACAGTGGGTGGTTTGCCCACTGGACCATCCTGGGGAGTGCAAAGCCACAGTCTCTCAAGTCTCTACAGTGGGTGGTTTGCCCACTGTTCAATCCTGGGTAGGTCAAAGCCACAGTCTCTCAAGTCTCTACAGTGGTTGGGTTGCCCACTTGACCATCCTGGGGAGTGCAAAGCCACAGTCTCTCAAGTCGATAACAGTCTCCACTGGTTCTGGAGGGGGCGTGGTGCCCAGAGTGCTTTATCCTGGTAAGGACAGACGGAGTGGATGCTGTTCTCCACTGGTTCTGGAGGGGGACTGGTGCCCAGAGTGCTTTATCCTGGCAAGGACAGACGGAGTGGATGCTGTTCTCCACTGGTTCTGGAGGGGGACTGGTGCCCAGAGTGCTTCATTCCTGTTAAGGACAGATGGAGTGGATGCTGTTCTCCACTGGTTCTGGAGGGAGACTGGTGCCCAGAGTGCATCACTCTCCCCATGATGGTCCCAGTTCCGTCACTGCCCCTGCCGCACATGGGATAGTGCTTGAGTTGGCGGTGCTTGCCCTGTTCAGCGGTGCTTGCCATGGCGGTCTTTGCCCTGTTCAGCGGTGCTTGCCCTGTTCAGCGGTGCTTGCCATGGCGGTCTGTGCCCTGTTCAGCGGTGCTTGCCATGGCGGTCCTTCATTGCCCAGCGGGGCAGTGGCTGCCGGGGCCCTCCTGGGCACTGACTCTGGCGGTGGCCTCCTGGCCAGTGACGATGGTGCTGCCCTCCTGAGCACTGACTCTGGTGGTGGCCTCCTGGCCAGTGACGATGGTGCTGACCTCCTGGGCACTGACTCTGGCGGTGGCCTCCTGGCCAGTGACGATGGGGCTGGCGGTGGCCTCCTGGGCAGCGGGGATGATGGCGGTCTTCTCCGCCGTGCTGCTCTTCCCAGACTTTGGCGATTTCTTCTGCCCCTTCCCCACCTTGGGAGGAGTCACAGCTGAGTGGACACTCTCCCCGGGACCCTTGTGAGCGGCTTTGCCGGCTGGAGTCTTCCCCCTCTCCCGCCGGGCACTGTCCAACTTCTGGTGCTTCACAGGGGGAGGGACTGGCTGTGCTGTGGCTCTGTGTCACACTGGCTGCCCTGCTGCCCGGTGCACTCCACATACCTCTAACAGGCACCACTGGTACCGGCGATTTTTTTGCTGAGGTGCTAGTACGGGACCTATGAACTGGAGGGGGAGGGAAAGAGGTCAAGGTTGCTCAGGAAAAGTTTCTTAGGAACACTGGGACGGATAGCTGGAGGGGGTCTGGGAGTGGAGGAAGAGGAGGTGGTTATAGGAGGTGTAACTTTTGTTGATTTGGGTGCAGGTGAATGCGCTGGAGGCTGTCGTGAGGTGGATGGCTGTTGGGTGGGTGTGTGCCCGCGTTTGTGTACTTTGGGAGGGGGCGTCACAGACACACTAGGAGAGGACACAGGGGACGTGTAAATGGTAGTGGGGGTGGTGAGTGCAGGTGAGCGGGGTGTGGTGGTGGGTGTGCTGGTGCGGGACCTAGTGGCTGTAGTGGTAGTGCATGCAGGTGAGAGTGTAGACGACACTGGGAGGGAGGAGGGAGACGACAAGGGGGGGACACAGTGAAGGCAGTGGATGTTGCTGTGTCTGTATGTGTGTGATGCTTGCGTGAGTGCCTGTGTGATGTGTGATGCTTATGTTTGCCTGAGCTTCCCTTGTGTGTTGATGTGTGTGTAGGCTGTTCTGATGGTGTGCTTGGGATAGGCTGGGGTACAGGGGATTGGGTCTGGGTGGAGGAATTTGGAGGGGGAAGGCTAGAGACAGGGACAATGGCTGCCATCAGTGCTGAGGCCAGAGATTGCAGGGTTCGAGGAAGGGCAGCCTGACCAGAATGAATGCCCTCCAGGAATGCATTTGTGTGTTGCAATTCCCTTTCTACACCCTGGATGGCATTCAAAATGGTAGACTGCCCAACAGTGAGTGACCTGAGGAGGTCAATGGCCTCCTCACTGAGGGCAGCAGAGGTGACAGGGGCAGGGGCTGAGGTGCCTGGGGCGAAGGTGATGCCCACCCTCCTGGGTGAGTGGGCACGGGGCGAAGGCTGAGGGGCTGCTGGGAGGGCGGTGCTGGTCGGGGTGTGGCGGCTGTACCTGTAGAAGTCGGGGGCACAGATTTTGCCGCCACCACAAGGGAGCTCTCATCGGAGGACGAGTCTGTGTCGCTGGTTGCTGATCAGGTGACCGCCGTGAAGCTCCCCTCGCCCTCCCACTGGTGTATTCAGCGTCCGTGGTGTGGCCCTCCATGGCCATGTGGGATGCAGCTCCCTCGTGCTCCGGTGCCACTGTACCTTGGCCTGATGAAGAACAGGGAGTGCACAAAAAGGGGGGGGGACGACAGAAGAAAGACAGATTGGGTGCATGGCTTACCGCTACCGTTAGCGGACAATACAGACACAGCAGCCCCCTGCACTAGGCTGCGCTGTTGGGCTCTACTGATTCAGTTCCTGGGATATGGCCTACATGGCTATGGTGGACATCAGCACACATAGATGACACAGGGGCATGTATACCTGTACTTGCCACTCTACAGAGGTGGGGTGGAGTGCCACATGGCCTGCATTACGGAGGGGCCTAGCCTACGGAACTCGCCTTGGCCTAGGGAAACCCACAGCCCTCCTCCCCCACCCAGACACCTTCACTGCGCGCAAAGTCCGCAGAATGATGTTGTACTCACCCCCTTGTGTCTGCTGTGATGCCCTCAAGCGCCCATCCATCTCAGGGTAGGCCACCTCCAGGAACCGGAACATCAGGGGGGTCATGGTGCGACGGGCACCCCTCCCACGTTGGGAGGCCATCCCCAGCTGAGCGTCCGCCGTCTTGCTCCAGCGGCGCATGTCCTCCCATCTTTTATGGCAGTGGGTGCTCCGTCTCTGGTGGACCCCCAGGGTCCAGACGTCCTTGGCGATGGCACGCCAAATATCCTTCTTCTGGTGGGCGCTGACCTACATGACATGTACTGGGGAAGAAGAGAAGTCATTACCAACTGCACCGTCAAAGTGAGTGGCCCACATCCCTACCCTTGCCATGTGGCACATGCATTCACAGTCCTCCATGCACGCAGAACTCCGCCCCCTTCCTTCTTACAACCAGCCCTCTCCACCCAGGCATAGCCCATACAACTTGCTCCCTGTGTCCTCACCTGTTGCTCTGGAGGACCGTAGAGTAGCGTGTACTGGGGGAGGACCCAGTCCACGAGCTTCTCCAACTCCTCTGCAGTGAACACAGGGGCCCTTTCCCCAGAAGCATGAGCCATTGTCTCTTCCAGACCGAGGTCACAGCACCACTTGCAGTGTAAGTCCTCTCCTGTCGAAGATCAGGTATCGAGTGATTCAACAGATAGAAAATGGCAGTCATGTCCGCGGCGGTGACATCCGCGGTGGTGCGTATCATCATTGCCGGCGCACTTCGTCATAGGCTCCTGGGACCCATAGGGTCCAATGTTAACCAACGCAGCATTGCGCCACGGTCTTCGGCCCCCTACCGCGACGGTGTACAACACCAGCGCAGTTACCTCACATCCCATTGACCCAGTTTAGAGGTCAGGCAGCTGCCATTTCAGGGGCCCACATGGCTTCATTTTCAACTGCGTCACACATACCTAGGCCTGGACTCAACACACATACAGACAACTTTTTGGATTATGTTTCGTGTTCTGTGTAGACTGTGGGTACATACCTCTGAGTTGTTTGACTCTGTGGTCGCTGTTGTCCTTCCTAGGAACCGTCAGCTGGGACATGTGAGGAGATGGCGGAATCCTCCGGTGTACCGACCGCTGGTGGACCTGTTGACAATGGAGGAGCGACATTTAATCATCATCTACAGGTTTGACCGTCCAAGAACTGTGTACCCAGTTGGAGCCTGACCTGATGTCAGCTATCCGCCATCCCACAGGGATTCCCCCTCAAGTGCAGGTGCTATCAGTGCTCCATTTCCTTGCAAGTCGGTCTTTTCAAACAACAGTGGCCATGGCATCATGTCCCAGCCTATGTTTTCCAACGTGTTGTCCAGAGTGTTGTCTGCCCTGCTTAAACATATGAGGAGCTACATCGTTTTCCCTCAGGTGGAGGATTTGGCTACAGTTAAAGGTTACTTCTATGCCCTTGGACATATCCCCAACATCATAGGTGCCATTGATGGGACCCATGTAGCTCTGGTCCCCCCCCCATAGGAGTGAACAGGTGTACAGGAACCGGAAGATTTATCATTCCATGAATGTACAGATGGTATGTTTGGCAGACCAGTACATCTCCCAGGTAAATGCTATGTTCCCTGGCTCAGCGCATGACACCTACATCCTGCGGAATAGCAGCATCCCTTATGTGATGGGTCAACTCCAGAGGTACCATGTGTGGCTAATAGAGGACTCTGGTTACCCCAACCTGTCATGGCTACTGACCCCAGTGAGGAATCCCAGGACCAGGGCAGAGGAATGCTACAATGAGGCCCATGGGTGGACTAGGAGGGTGATCGAACTCACCTTCGGCCTCCTGAAGGCCAGGTTCAGGTGCCTCCAAATGACAGGTGGTTCCCTATTCTACTCACCAAGGAAGGTGTGCCAGATCATCATCGCCTGCTGTATACTTCACTATCTGGCTTTGCGACGCCAGGTGCCTTTTCTGCAGGAGGATGGTCCAGATGACGGTGTTGTGGCAGCTGTGAAGCCTGTGGACAGTGATGAGGAGGAAGCAGAGGATGAAGACATTGACAACAGGGACTCAGTTATCCAGCAATATTTCCAGTGACACACAGGTGAGAACACATTCTTGCCTACTACAAGTACTTTCCCCCTTCTAACTCTATCCTGTCTGTCAATTTCAAACAGTATATGGTAACTGAGTTGTACATTTCCATTACGGTTTCACAGGTGTGGTTACCAACGTGTGTCGTCTGCTTACTTTCTTCATGGACTTGTGATGTGTGACATAGGTATGTTGACATTACATTTGAGAATGGATTTTGTCACTGACATTGCTAATACACATTTTCAACATCACAGACTGACTCCAGATTATTTTGTGCTTCAAGGGTGTTTATTGAAGTGCTAAATATTGGAGGGGGGTGATAAATGGTGAGGGGTGATGGTGGAGGAATGTCCATGGCAGAGTCCAGTCTATTAGTCTCACAGGTGCACTGCCCATATGGGCATAGGAAGTGGAGCTGGGGCAGTTCCAGTATGGACAGGGTTACAAAGTGGGACAGTGGGATGACAATCAGGGTGGTCTCATTTCTTGGCAGGGGTCTTGCCCTCGTGCTCTGTCCTGTTCCTGGATCTCAGGGACCGTTTGTGGGGTGGTTCTCCGTTTACAGGGGGTGGGGTGCTGGTGTGGTGGTCCTGTGGCGGTGCCTCCTGCCCACTAGCGACGGCAGAGGTGGTGGGCAGTTCATCGTCAATGCTAGTGCAGGGGCCCCTTGGAGTGCCACGGTGTCCCTCCTGGTGTTCAGTATCTCCTTCAGCACCCCTACGATGGTGCCCAGGGCGGAGCTGATGGTTCTGAGTTCCTCCCTGAAGCCCAAATACTTTTCCTCCTGCAGGCGCTGGGTCTCCTGAAACTTGGCCAGGACCGTAGCCATCGTCTCCTGGGAGTGGTGGTATGCTCCCATGATGGAGGAGAGGGCCTCGTGGAGAGTGGGTTCCCTTGGCCTGTCCACCCCCTGTCACACAGCAGCCCTCCCAGTTCCCCTGTGTTACTGGACCTACGTCCCCTGGACCATGTGCCCACTACCACTGCCCCCAGGTCCCTGTTGTTGTTGCGGGGGTGGGTTATCCTGGATTCCCTCTAGTGGTGGACACACAGCTGATTGACGTGTCCTGGGAATGGAGGTATGGGCCCACTGGGTGGGTGCTGTGCTGGTGTTACCAGAGGGTGGAAGGTCTGTGGTGGGCTGTGCCTGTGCGAGGGGAACCGACTGTCCCGAGGCCCATGATGGTCCGGGCTGGTCATCTGGATCCAGTTGGCCAAAGCTGCTGTCATCACTGTGGGCCTCTTCTGTGGGTGGGGTAGAGATGTCTGGACCCTCCTGTCTGGTGACGTTGGGTAGTGGTCCTGCAGGGGTGTAAAAGCATGATTATTGCAAGTGTGTGTGTCATGGTGTGCAATGGGTGGGTGAGCGTGTACCCCAGTGCTAGCATTCCTGTGTGGGGGCTTGTGTGATGATGGTTGGAGGGGGTGTTATGGGTATGTGCAGTAGGCATGCTTTAGTGAGGGGTGTCCATGCTTTGTTGTGTCATGCAGGGCTTGGTGTTGGGATGGGTGGTTTGTGTTATTAGTACATTAGTGAGGAGTTGGAGTGATAGGGGAGGGTGTGAGGGTGGGGGTCTGTGATAGCATGCAGGTAGGGTGGGGGATATGATAGTTAAGATTTGACTTACCAGAGTCCATTCCTCCACCGACTCCTCCGAGGCCCTCAGGATGCATAATGGTCAAGACCTGCTCCTCCCATGTTGTTAGTTGTGGGGGAGGAGGTGGGGGTCCGCCGCCAGTCCGCTGTACCGCAATGTTGTGTCTTGAGACCACGGAATGCACCTTCCCCCGTAGGTCGTTCCACCTCTTCCTGATGTCCTCCCAATTTCTTGGGTGTTGTCCCACTGTGTTGACCCTATCCACTATTCTTCGCCATAGCTCCATCTTCCTAGCTATGGAGGTGTGCTGCACCTGTGATCCAAATAGCTGTGGCTCTACCCGGACGATTTCCTCCACCATGACACTGAGCTCCTCCTCGGAGAACCTGGGGTGTTTTTGCCGTTCCATGGGGTGGTGTAGGTGATGTGTGGGGTGGTGAATGTGGTGATGAGTGTGGTGATGTGTAGTGGTGTGTGGTGTTTTGTGCGTGGATGTTGTGTGCCTCTGTGTGGTGTTGTTGTCTATGCTGTGCAGTCTCTCTGGCCTTCGTCAACATTTTTGGTCGTAGGGGTTTGTGGGTGATGTGGGTGTGTGTTTTATATAGTGTTGATTGTGTGGGAGTGGTGTTTATATGTGTATCAGGTGTGTGTATTTTGAATTGTCCAATGTGGCGGTGTTTTGGAGATGTGTGTGTATTTTGACCGCGGTGGTGTGTACCGCCAATGGAATACCGCAGTTGAAAGACCGCCGTGTGGATTCGTGGGTCGTGATAGCATCGGCGTGTTTCTGTTGGCGTGACGGTGGAGGTTTTGTTATCGGCAGTTTATCACTGACCTTTGGTGTGGCGGACTTGTGTGGGTGTCTGAATTTCGGCGGATTCCGAGATGTGGGTCATAATAGCAGTGGCGGATTTCCACGGCCGCGGCTGTGTATTGGCGGTCTTCTGCACGGCGGTAAGCGGCTTTTACCGCCAATGTTGTAATGACCCCCTTAATGTCAGGATGTGTGGTACCAACAACTTGTCTGTAGTCTCACAGCACCAAGAAGACCCAGATGACACATTATAGTGTGCGTCAGGGACTCTACATATATCCCAGAACTGGTAGCCCAGGATGAAATCAAGATCAGTTGCGAGGTCCATAGCAAGTGATTCAAAGGGCCATTGCTGAAAATTGGACAGATAAGGAAGAGAAGAGCAAGACAGGACAATTCCTAAAATCAGATTGGCCCTCCATGAGTATCGGAAAGTATTGCACACCTGGAGAGTAGTCTCAGCAGAGTGGCCACAAGCAGAAGAAGCATTGTCAAGTGGTAAAATAAGCATCACCCACCCTGGCAAACTCTGCTGGTGCAATGGTTTATTGGTAATGCTTGTGTGGGGCAGAAAAGGGCCAGCCCCCTTGGAAAATGGGGCCTGAGCATATGTCCACTCTGTCCATGTCTTGAAATGCCTCTGCAGTTGAGTCAACCCCAAACCAATGGTCAGGTTCATCCTTAAGTGCCAGGGTCAGGCTCATCTTTAAGTGCCAGAGAGCATGTACAATCTTCAGAATATTTGGGATACAAAATACACAACAAACAAAATATATGACCACGATAAAGACTTTAAAATGTATAATGTGTTTCTTTAACACATGCAAGTGTTTCAGTTTAGTACATTAGATCACAACATTGGATTGCTATTTACTTGAAGTTGAAGTTTCTAAACATGAACTTTAAAACATTGATTAACTCTCCCTCCTGGCAAATCCAGGTCCCTAATATCATGGCGAACAATATTTCTATGGCTGGTGGAACATTACAAACCATTAAATCATATACAACTGAGAAAGTGAGACTTTTGTATAGAATCAAACTTGAACTGAATTACTTGAAAGTTCTCTTAAATATCACTATCAAGTAAAATAGACACATGAAGTAGGTTAATCTGATTTAAATCAAACAATTTAGCCATGTGGGTGAGCCGGGATTTGAACCCAGGTTTCCTGGTCACAAACAGTGCATCTAGGCAGCTAGCTAGATTGCTTTCTATTTTCTCAATCCCCTTTAGCACCAGAGGACAGTGGCTTTGTACAATTATGTCAAATGACTAGTAGATTGTCTTAAGTAAATACAGATCAGGGGTTAATTTGGCACAATATCTGAAATAAAGCTTCATTTTGAAGGTGAGGGGCTACGGGAAACCATATGCTAACATCACTACCTATCTCAGACTTCATTACATGCCTAATCGAGGCAGGGTTCAAAGTACAATAAAAAGTATGGATGCTGTGATCCTTAGTGCAATTGGGGCGAGATCAGTAAGTGCGGAGGCAAAATCATAGGTAGGGATAAAAAGAGCAAACTTATTTTGTTCATATTTCACCATCATGTAACATGCACATACAATAATGTACACTGTAAATAAAAAATAAATACAAGCTAAACTAATCAGTGGAAAATACACTATTTAACTTTATAAAACCTCCTTTGTATAATGTGATCACAGCAGATGTATGCATAAGCATCCAGAAACACATGGAGTTGAATCCTGTTTGGTTTGCAGTGAATAGTGACTTGTGTATTTTTAGTGCTACGAGCTCCCTGTTCATTACAGAAAGCTCTGTAAATGTCTAAGTCACTATTTTAAATTTACATTACACACACAATAGGCTGGCACAAAATGAGGAAATAAATTTAGGTTAAAGCCAAAAAGGTGTTTTCAAAGTGTAGATTTTATTCTTATGCACCTAATGCAAACAGTTTTGCAACTGTCCATTAAAAACACACACTTTACAGCTCGGCTTTGAACACCCTAACAGTACCTCTCGAAGGGAAGACATCTTTCACTCAAGCAGCTTACAGTGAACTTTACCACATATACCGGCATTCAAGCAGCCTTTACATGTACAGATTAACCAGTTACACACACTTGTGTTTCTCTGAGGCAGCTGGCACCCTGGCAAGAAGGCTGGTTTCTAGTTTAGCTGTCTGCCCTCCCTCAGGATCACTGCACAGGACCCCCTTAATTTTGCTTCATTTGAGGAGTGTCAGCCTGCTGCTACTGAAGACGCAGCAAAAGTGAAAAACAAAATTGAAATAAACTGAGCTTATTACCATTTGACTTTTTTCTCTGCCAGCCTGAGCTGTGAGGGAGGTTTAGGCCATTACTGAAGAAGGCTCCAGGAAGGAGTAGTGACAGCAGTTTAAAGTGGGAATGTCACTTTGGCTGGCTTTCTTGCAATGGCCTGCTTGACATGCACCCTTTAAACTTCTCCAACCTAAGCTATCTTTAGACAGCCAGGTGGAGGGAAGGCACAGGCACCCAGGGCCTGAAAGAGCACCGAGCCAGCCTGCGCCAACAAATCTTGGTCCTTTCTCATGATTCTTGGGCCTAGTTTCCAGTACTCCCCCGGAGGCCATCATGGATGCTATATAAGCACCCCCACCCATCTACCACGTGCAGATTATTGCAGATGTAGATGGAGGTCGGAGACCGCAATCATTCCCGCGTTGAAGCGCATCTCTAGTGAGCAACATTGGAGCCGGCCACCTTAGAAAGAACGTGAGGCCGCTCCTTTCAAAAAGGCATCTAAAACAAATAAGAGACTTTTAATTATTAAAAAAGAAAGAAGCTGCGTGTGAACACGCTACTGAAAGACAACAAGCACTGTCTAATTCTTGACTACCGCATCCATACAGAGGAATTTGGGGAATATCAAAGCTCCACTACATTGTGAATACTGGAGATAAGCACAATGCTGTGGTTTGGCGATTTGTTAAAAGGACACAAAGGTGTCCTAACATAAAATACTGTAATTGCACATTGTATATGGTGCTGAGATCTCACGTGAGAATCCAATGATGCACAAATATGATTAAAGAGGTAGCACTGTTTAGAGAGCTAAAAAACTACTGCATTTGCACTGAGATTTGATGCCGACCACAATGCATAGTGGTAGGACAAATTAAAGAGTGGTATTTGAAATATAACCCAAAAATCAAGACAAGAACTTTTGGTGAAACCTGAGAAATCACTAATACCCCTGGAATAGTGTTAACTATGTTGTTCAGCATTTAAGTGGGACACTGTGTGCAAGGAACACGGAAGTGATCAAGGCTTGCAAAATCTTGTTGTTAATTCTTGAACTCCATTGTGATAAGAACTATTGGTACCTCCGGAGATGAACATTTTTCTTTTCAGAGGTAACAATTATGTGTGTATCAAATATTGTTTGTCATATTCATGTTGACATTTAAAGGGTTATAAGCTGAAAGCTACAGACATCTGTTTTAACCTCAATAACACTCTGTTTCCAGATCACCCTCCCTGCAGTACCTCTCTAATTCACTTCCCCCCATCTGGCCTTTCTGAAACTCTGTAGCAAGAGAAGCACAGTCAGAGCTGCTGAAGGTGGGCTTCTGGGAGGTACTGCTCCTGAAGAACTAAGGACCAAATCAAAACAAAACCTGGCAGACTCTCTCATGCTGTTTAACAGCGAGAGAGCAGTGTCTGGAATGATTAGGGAGTTGACTTAAGGGCCCTGGATGACTGGAGAGGAACACCAGGACCCGAGGACATGCAGGCAGTAGGTAAGTAAATATTTTATTTTTATTTCACATATTTAAGCAGTATAATCTGCAACTAAATTGCTAACATGCATTACATTTACATTTTAATATAACTTTAAAGTTTAACTTTAAAATGCAGTCACAGCTTGCAGGGCGCAGAAGAGGCGGTACCGGCGCGCAGGAGGTCAGAAGAGGGAGCAATAGACATTAAATTAAGTAAATTAAAAAAAAACGTACCTTCTCCTCAGCCGCACTGCTCCTCTGCTTGCTGCAGGCACAGGCTCCCAGCCTGCCATGCGGCCAATCCTGATGTGGCTCTGGGCAGCCAGGGCACTCTCAGGCAGACTGGGAGCCTGTGCAGGCTCTCCCCAACTTGGCAACACATTGCTGGGCTGGAGAAAGCCTACTGCGTATGTGTGTTTGGCCGGCCTAAGACGGCCGGCTAAACACACATGCTCTTTGAGGGGAGTGCTCTGTGCATTCCCCTCAAGTAGTCGTCACCCCCAATGCCCCCCCCCTTTCAAGAAAAGGATAATAAACACACTTTATTATCATTTTCTTGAAAAGGTTTTGCAGCTGCTGCTGGCGGGGGAGGGGAGAGTGACGCCCTCCGCCCTATCGGAGGAGCCGTCCCTGTTAAAATGTTAAGGTAGTGCATGGCAGATTTAGAGACTGTTTACAGCATGTGTTTTAAGTGTTTAATTTACTTTTGCCTGAGTGGGCAGTAGCACCTCTTTGACCAACTGATCTCAGTTGACGGGTCATTATAAACACTGTTTATAACAAGCCACAATTGAGAGCTTTGGCTCTTAGCCTAAAGGTACTGCTGGTGTCTCTTGGTGTCAGCTTTCTCACCCCACCACTAAATATTGTCACCAGCCACCACTGAGGATAACACACTGGTCAGAATTACATTTAGGGCCCTCCCTGCTGCTGTTGAACAGAATGAGGCAGCATAGAGGCCCTTTCTATATTCACAGGTCAGCTTCTGGCTGATAGCATCACAGCAGTGACTGAACTCTTAACACAAACATTTTCGCACCTTTTCCAACATACCTGAAACACTAGCAGCTCAGGTCTGATATGCTGGTGCCAACTTATTTGTTGGGGGTGTGTGGCAGCCGCAGATGAGAGGGGAGGACAGGGAAAAGGGATGATGGGGATGTTAAAAAAAGATTCCTGTAGCACGCTATCAAGTGATTAAAAGCACATCAAGATGAACCAACTGAGTCACTGGATGCTTCGGTTTGAATGATTTTAATGCAGACAGCTTGGTACATCTCTATGAAAATTGGTACCCTGGGCCCTGCTCGCCCTTTCCAAAAGCCTGTCCTGATGAAAACTCAGTAATGTAAAGGGGAAAGAAAGGGGTCACCTCAAGAGGAAAAGGGCATTAGGCCACCCATAGCACGCAAGGGAGGGGATGCAAAGTGGAGGAAGAAGAGTGATGCATGAAAAAATTGATGCTTTTGGCTCTTACGATAGCCAAGAGAAGGTATTCAGTGATGTGCAGTTTTAAACAAGTGGAAAACCACATGGGGGAAGCAATGTTTAGGATTCCCAGGAAACCTGATGACTTTGTGGACTTATCTATCCACTGCAGGGACTTGTGTTTTACCTCAACATCATAGTACAAATGCTAGTGAGTTTGCTTTACCTTTCAGCTAGACCTGGTTGAAACTTAAATTATGCCATCATTATTTGTGTAATTTCAGGAATTTCACTTTACCCTTGCTACGCAAAATACCCAATATTATGCAATTATGACACTTTACCTAATTATGTGCCATTCATAGTGAAAAATTACTACATTGCACGAGAATAACGGAATATGAGTTGTTATTGTTTGCAGTGCTTTTGTTTTTAGCACTATTTTTTAACACAAAATGTGTCCTCATGTCAAAATTTGACATGAGGAAACATTTCACGCTAAAATATAGAGAAAAATGGTGGATTTGGATTTCCTGTAATTATATGCAATTTTGCACAATTTTGTCACAATTTGTCATAACTACATAAAAGCAAATCATGCAAATTTTGCACACCCCTACTTTCATCCTGCCTAACTTGATAAAATGTGTACCATTGCGTTGGATAACAAATACACATTAATATAGCAACGTAGGTCCAGGTACTACTAGGGGACAGAGTTGAATACTCTCCTTGCTGAAAGAAGGGACTGGGCTGTGTAGTATATCTGCTCTGCATCCCCGGTGCATATACAAGCATTTTGTGGCCGGTAAAATCAATCATGGTTGCTCTCTCCTGGTAATTTCAGGTGCAGGAATACCTGGCTAATTGGAATTGGGTGGGTGATATTCCACCTAGGCTTGACTGAGGGAATGTGAGAGGGGTGTGAAAAGCTGGAGAGAGGAGTTCTGAGGAACCTCAGGGCAGTGTTTTTGTGTTTGGGATGGCCTCCTTGGCAGACAACTCCACAAGTAACAATGGTGCAGAAGTCTCCCATAGTAGAATAGTAAGTGACGCAGCAGAAGGGGTAACCAGGATAAGATGATTGGCAGAGGGAAGCCAAGAGACAGAGGATTAGAAGCAGCTCTTGAGTGGCCACTTGGAGGACAAGGATAATATGGGTAAATGCCATAGGTAGATGGATTGGGACAACTAGGAGGATCTGGAAGACAGGGACCAGGAGGATAAAGATGACTAGGGGATAGGAGGATCATCAGGATGGGGAGGACCAGAACGAGTGTGAAGGTAGTCAGGAGAAGGAGGATTTTGAGTAGAACCAGGAGTCCAAGGTGGAACAAGAGAAGGATGAGTCCCCAGAGGAGAATCATTAAGGGGACACATATCAGAAGGGGGAGTACCAGAACCACATGCATGACCTGGAAGACAAGGAGAAGAAGGATGAGCTATGTGATAGGAGAAAGACTAGCAAGAGAATCACCAGAGAAAGTGGGAGAACCAGAAGGAGGAAAAAGATCATAAGGATGAGGAGGACGATGACTTGAAAGAGAACCAAGATTCTAAGCAATGTTAGGAGTTAGGATCACCAGGAGGATGAAGACCAAGCAGATAATGACCAGGAAAGCAAATGACAGGAGCAGGAGAAGGATGACCAGGCCCAGGAAGTGGCAAAGAACCATAAGCATGAGGAACAAAAGGATGACAGGAAAGTGTACAAATGCCAGTACTCAGAGAAGAGGTAGACCAAATCAAGGTGGATGATCAGGAACAGCCAGTGCACAATGGTCAGGACAAGGAGGAAGACAAGGAAGAGGACTTTGAAGATGATGGCTGGAATGTGAACTAAGAGGGGGAGGAATGATATGTGAAGTAGATGGAGGGGAGTAGGAAGAAGATGAAAACTAGGAAGTGGATCAACATTCCTAGAAGGAAGAGAAAAACTGGCAGATGGAGGGCAAGGAATACAAATGACAGAACTAGAAGTAGGACAAATAGGTAGATTACAAAAATCCAGAGGAAAAGGAATGGGCCTGTGACTGGCCCAATAAGGAAGGAATAGACTCTGAGGAGCAGGAGGACCAAGCAGACCAGAATCAGGAAGAATACGAGTATGACCCCCATGATGATGAACGGGAGAAAGAGAAGTAGAAGGAGGAACAAGACATGGAGAAGTTGAAGGAAGGGGGCCATGAGAAATGAGGACCTTGACAACATAACCATGCAGAGGAAAAAGACAGGAGAATAGCCAGAAAGAGAAGTTAAAGCAGGAGTAAGAGGAGGATTGGAAGGGGCACGGGAGAACAGAGAGAAAGATGGACATGAGAAGAAGGACCAGTTAGAGCAGGAGAAAGAAGGCCAGTGCCAATAGTACTTAGGCCCTCCAGAGCAGAGCCAGAGGAACAAGGCTAGAAACAAGACAAATGAGGACCATGAGGTGAATGAGGACCACAACTAGGAACACAAGGGGAAGGAAGACCAGAACCAGTAGATTTAAAGCTATGTGGACCAGTACTAGGTGGATGAAGACTGTTACCAAGAGTAGGAAGTGGAGAATGTGACAAGAAGGATGAGGTCCAGAAGGAGTAGAGTAGGAGGAGGATGTGTGGGATTAGGATGATGATCCTATCAAGACTAGGCCCAGGAGGTGGCAAAGAACCAGAAAGGAATAAAAGGATGACAGCAAAGATTACAAATACCAGGACTCAGGAGGAGCCGGCCAAAATCAGCAGGATGATCAGGAACAGCCAGTGCACAATGGTCAGGACAAGAGGAAGACAAGGAAGAGGACTGGGAAGATTAGGACTAGAACACGGACTAAGAGGTGGAGGAAGACCATGTGAAGTAGCTGAAGGGGAGTAGGAAGAAGACAACAACTAGAAAGTAGATCAAGAACCAGGTAGAGTACCAAAAGAAGGGAGATGACCAAGAGGAAAAGCAGGACACCAAAGAACACTAGTAGGAAGAAGGCAGGGATGAAGAGGTCCTAGAGGAACTACACCATGAGGCTGAGAAACAAAACTAGGACAATGACCAAAACCAAGAGAACAAGGATGAGGAACAGTATCAGCACCACTGTGTGGAGCAGTATATGGAGCAAGATCAGTATAATTTGATATAGTAAAAGGAGTCAGAGTTGGGTGTATTGCAGACACTGTATTCTTCTGACTCATCAGTGTAAATTAAACCTATGTACTCTTCTGAGTAGTATCATTTATCAGCAGCAGACATATGTCCTGAGTTCCAGGTCTGTATGCTGGCTGGTAGTTCCTGGATTGTTGCAGGTGTGTTCTCAAGCCTGACGAGGGGCTCAAGTTTTCACATGTATCTTAATGTTTCAGGCTCCTAAGATTTCAGCACATAGGTCCTGAAGTTTTAGCATGAGTCTTCAGGTGTGACATGCGGGTCCTGAGGCCAAACAGGTGGGTCCTAAAAATTAGCAGGTAAGTCTGTGGGATGGTAAGTGAATCCAGAGGTCTAGAAGGTGGGATATAAGAGCTGGATGGTGAGAGCCTCAGTCCAAATGGTGGAGGCTGAAATTTGCTTAACATGAACTGAAACTGGATGGCAGTATTCTGAGGTCTGCATGGTTATTTGCAAGGTTCACCTGGTAGGTTGCGAACCCTCTATTTTTGCTTGTAAGTTCTGAGGTCTAGCAGGTGGTCCTGGGTTCTGGCTGGTGAGTCACACATTCTGGATGTTAGTCCTTTGTTTTGGTTGAGAGGTCCAAAATTCTGGCTAACGGGTCCTGGATTCTGCTGTATGGTGGTGGAGTCGGGCTGCCAAGGGCTCCATGGTAATCGTAAACTGCATTGGAAATAGAGGGCAGCCTTAGTGTGTGCCTCTGCTGATCAAGAATGCTGGTTATATAAACCTAGGCAGTAGTTCAGCAATCCATTGTAGGAAGCCTGGGCTGATTCCAGTGTGTTGAACGAGTGAAAACAGGTTAGGTCACTCTAAAGAATAAAAAGCCTTTGTGACATCTGGGAAGGCACTGAAAGGGGGTAGGTCAGGTGCCAAGGTATGAATCAGTGCTAACAGTGTATGGATGGCATACATGGTAGACCAATCAGGCACAAACCCTGACTAGTCAGGACACACAAAGTGTGGGAGCTGTAGCAGCATGCTGTTAGCGAGAGTTTTAGCCAGTATTTCATTGTCAACATTGATCAATCAATCAATCAGTGATTTCTAAAGCAGGGCTAATCACCCATAGGGTCTCAAGGCGCTGTTTGTGGGCATGCTGCTCAATTGAAGAGACAGGTCTTGAGGTACTTCCTGAACTGCTTCAGTGATGCTGTCTCCCTGAGTTTGAGAGGAAGCATGTTCCATGTCTAGGCTGTGAAGTAGGAGAAGGATCTTGTCCTGCTGTGCTTTTCCGGATCTTGGGAATGGATGTGAGGCTGAGCAGGGAAGAACGAAGATGTCTGTTGGGTACGTAGAAAGTGAGGCAGTGGTCAAGGTAGGCCTGTCCTATGTTGCGTAGTGCTTCATAGGTGTGGATCAGGAGTTTGTATGTGATGCGCTTGTTGACTTGGAGCTAGTTTAAGTTTATGAGGTGGGAGGAGATGTTGCTGTGTCAGGGGATGTTCAGGATGTCTGGCTGCTGCATTCTGGATTCTTTGTAGTCTTGATTGTTGTTGGGAAATGGGTTATTGGTAAGGGCAGGTAAGTATCTAAACTTAGCAAAAGGCCACTAACCTCCACTTAGGTCCAGATAGGTCTCAGTGAATTAAACCCAGCTCATCCCTTGGTAGCTTGGCAACGAGCGACAAGCCTCAACTTAGGAGACAGAGTATAAAACATTCAAATATCACAAAATAGTAATTAAATAAAACACAGGAAACAGTTTAAAAATCTAAAACCAATTCATGAAAATAGATTATATTTTTATCTTTAAAATGACACAAAAATGAATCAAATCGGATAAGGGGAACCGGAGATATTAATTTTTAAAGAATTATTGTTTTCTAACATCTAGAAACAAAAAGCACCAATCTGGTCGCACCTCGGCCGGGGCAAAGTCAAAGTTTAAGGCCGACCGCGATGGAGCCCTGCTCGGCTACAGCCCGCGGGAGGCCTCTGTCAAAAGTTTACCTTCAGACTTAGGGGGTCATTCTGACCCTGGCGGTCCAGGGCCAACGACCGCGGAAGCACCGCCAACAGGCTTGGCGGTGCTTCCTGCCAATTCTGACCGCGGCGGTAAAGCCGCGGTCAGAAAAGGGAAACCGGCGGTTTCCCGACGGTTTTCCCCTGGCCATAGGAATCCTCCATGGCGGCGCTGCAAGCAGCGCCGCCATGGGGATTCCGACCCCCTTCCCGCCATCCTGTTCCTGGTGGTTCTTACCGCCAGGAACAGGATGGCGGGAACGGGTGTCGTGGGGCCCCTGGGGGCCCCTGCACTGCCCATGCCACTGGCATGGGCAGTGCAGGGGCCCCCTAACAGGGCCCATAATGATTTTCAGTGTCTGCTTAGCAGACACTGAAAATTGCGACGGGTGCCACTGCACCCGTCGCACCCCAGCAACTCCGCCGGCTCCATTCGGAGCCGGCTTCATCGTTGCTGGGTCTTTCCCGCTGGGCGGGCGGGCGGCCTTTTGGCGGTCGCCCGCCCGCCCAGCGGGAAAGTCAGAATGACCGCCGCGGTCATTTGACCGCGGTGCGGTCTTCTGGCGGGGGAACTTTGGCGGGCGGCCTCCGCTGCCCGCCGAAGTTGGAATGACCCCCTTAGTCTCTTTTCAGAAGATTTTCTTCAGCGGGAGGAACCTGCCAGTCCAATCCGACCTCCTGGAACTCTTCTCCGGATGCGTGTCGCGGGTGGAGATTTTTAACTTTCGACTTAGTTGCTTTTTGGAGGTGAAAATCCTTCGACAGGGGCAAACCTGGATCTTGATCCGACCTCCCTGGACTTAGGGGGTCATTATGACACTGGCGGAAGGAGGAGAACCGGCGGTAAGACCGCCAACAGGCTGGCGGTCTTACTTTGTGGAATTATGACCATGGCGGTTACCTCCATGGTCATCCGCCGCTTCTCCGTTCCACCCGCCAGGGCGGAGACGACCGCCAGGCTGGAGACCTGGGTCTCCAGCCGGGCGGCCGTCACTATACCACCGGCGGTATTTGGACCCGGCTTACCGCCGTGGATTTCCAGCGGTTTGAACCGCCATGAAATCCATGGTGGTAAGCACTATCAGTGCCAGGGAATTCCTTCCCTGGCACTGATAGGGATCTCCCCCATCCCGACTCCCTCAACTACCCCCCCACCACCCCTGCCACCCCCAAAGGTGGCAAGGCCCCCCTCCCCACCCCGACCCCCAACATCACTTCACCCATACCCACACGACACGCATGCAGGCACCACCTACATACTTACACGCACACACGCCGACATACATGCCTACATCCACACACACAGTCATACACGCACACCCACATTCAAACATACACGCACACATCCATACAGACATACCCACAGACATACACGCACTCCTTCCCAAACACGCAACACCCCCGCAGGCATACACGCACTCACACACCCCCTCTACATACACACATGCACACCCCCATGCACCCACACAACACCCCCTCATCCCCCTCCCCTCACGGACGATCGACTTACCTGGTCCGATGATCCTCCGGGAGGGGACGGGAGCCATGGGGGCAGCTCCGCCGACACCACACCGCCAACAGAACACCGCCACAGCGAATCACAGGACGTGATTCACTGGGCGGTGTTCTGCTGGCGTGGCGGTGGAGGTGGAGCAACCTCCACTTCCCCGCCTCCTGCCAGTATGGCTGTTGGCGGCTCTCCATCCGTAAAAGGACGGAGAGCTGCCAACGGTCATTATAGGCCGAGCGGCAAAACGCCACCACTGGTGGTCTTCCGAACGGCGGTCTTTAAAAAAGTCTGCCAAGGTCAAAATGACCCCCGCAGTCTCTTTTTTAGAGATTTTCTTCACCGGGACGAACCTGCAAATCAGGCCGGGTCGCGGTTCAGGCAAGCCAGCTAGAGTTACCGCAGTGGGTCGGTCCCTCTATGGAGCTTTTTTTCAAAACTTCTCCAAACTTCTGGGTCTTCTCCCAGATGTTCTTTTAAGGTTCTTTTGGGGTCCACAGCTCACCCCAAGGGTCCAGAAGCTCTGAGATGATCCTTGGGGGTATGAACTACAACTCCAAGAATGCACTTGGCGCAAACTCCCTTTTGGCCACTGGGCAGTGGTCAGCTGGTTGATTTCTTCAGGAGTTGGTGCAGGGGACTCTGGTTAGCAATTTTTCACCTGTAGCAAACAGGGAGTCCCTCCTTGAACCAGTTGAAGCCAGGCAAAGTCCTTCTTCTAGTGAAGCCCAAGTATGCAGCTGGTGCAGTCCCTCTGAGTGCAGGTTCCAGGTGCAGGCCAGTGGTCCAGCAGGGCAGTCCTTCTTCTTGTATAGTTCTTCCCGGTAGGGATCTGGTAGGGAACTGAGGTGTGGGTGCAGGTCTGCCAGTTTTATCCTTGCTCCTGGGTGAAAAACAGGGGGGTGCTGGTTCTCCAATCAGGGGCAGGGTCTTTCCCCCTGTGATGACCACTTCCTGGGAAGTGTGGCAAAAATCAATCCCAGGAGGCAACATTCTTCAAAAATCCATCATGGCTGAAAATGATTTTTTGAGGTTACATCTGGCTGAGCCCACCCACTGGTGTGGCTAAAAATCATAAACACACCCCTCTCCTGCCCTCTGCTAATCTAATCAAGGGGGCACCTAGTTGTCTGGGATTGCAGGATATGGGGGTGTTGCTGGGTTGTTGCAAATGTCCTTCTCTGCCTTTGAAGACCAGTTTGGCAGCCCTTCCTGCCTCACCATCTGCTGAGGGGAGATTCCCTCCCACAGGCACATCTCTTTGTGTGAAGCCAAGCCACTTCACACCTCATCAAGGTAGCCTGGCCAGGCTGCCAGAGGCTGGCCAATCAGGGCACAGCAGCAAAAACAAAATTGGCAACTTTTCAGGTAAAGTTTAAAACTCTTTACCTGAACAAGTTATATTAAATCCAACAACTGGAAGTTGTGGGATTTATTATTACAATTCGTTTGATACCAAGCTCTTTGTATCTGTCACTTAAGGAGACTTTTAAAATTAAAATAAAGTCTCCCCATTCTAGCCTATGAAGGCCATTCACTACAATGAGGGAAAAACATATTTGGCTGTTTTTACATCACCAGGGCTTATAAAACATTTTTTGTAAGGGCCCTGCTTATAGTTACTTGGCACCCAGCCCTAGGGGCACATAGGGCACACCTTAGGGGTGACTTATATGTAAAAATAATGCAGTTCAAGACTTTGGAACTACTTTTAATTCCAAAGTCGAATTTGCATATAACTTTAACTTAAAAGCAGCCAGCAAGGCAGGCCAGCCTTTAAAATGGCACTGGGCACCTCAGTAGTGCACCAATGGGGGCACTACCTATGCTGTGATCCCTAAACCTACATGCCCTACCATATACTAGGGACTTATAGGTTGGTTGACTTTGCCAATTATAATTAGCCTAATTTGCATATTGATTTTACACAGAGCACAGGCCCTGGGACTGGTTAGCAGTACCCAGGGCACCATCAGAGTCAGGAAAACACCAGTCAAAAGTGGAAAACGGGGGCAAAAAGTTAGGGGGCCTCTGTAATCAGCCCTGTTTTCTCACAATTGTAGTTTCTTGGTGATGCTGGCATAGAGTGTGTTGCTGTAGTCCAGTTTGCTAGTAATGAGAGCATGGGTGACTGTCTTTCTCGTGTCTGAGGAGATCCACTGGAAAATCTTTTGAAGGATTCGGAGGGTGTGCAAGCATGATGATGAGACTGTGTTGACTTGGTGGGTCATGAATAGAGAGGAGTCCAGGATGATGCCCAGATTGCTTGCGTGATCTGTGGGAGCTGGGGCTTTTCCCAGTGAAGCGGGCTACTTGTAGTCATTCCAGGCAGAAGAGGTGGAGCCATTTATGAGGATCTCTGTCTTCTCCGAGTTGAGTTTGAGGCAGTTGACTTCCATCCAGGTGGTGACTGCTCAATCCCGTTGTGGAAATTTCTCTTGGCGTTTGCAGGGTCATTGGACAGGGAGAGGATCAGTTGGGCATCGTCCGCATAGGAGACTATGTTGATCATCAACACAGCTTGTTAAAGGTCACAATCGTCAGGAGGCTTGTCAGGTTTAAGCACCATAAACAAGAGTGTTTTTTGTACAATGAGGGGGCAGCAGTATGATGGTTCTGGCCTCATCATAAATGGCCCCAAGATTCAAAGCCAGACACGCTATGCTTTATAGGCCTCGACAGTAAGACCATTCAGTTCTAGGGCTCTGCTGCCAGGCATACTCTAGATGATGCAGACAATGTTTTCTATGTCAAATGAGACATCCAGGTACTGCCGATGTGTGCCATCCATCCATAACAGTTGTACTGTATCAAAGTATTCCCTTGTGGCCTCCAGGCCACCATTAAGGATGAGCATTGTCACATGTATTACCTCTCCAACAGAGTAGTGGTGCTCACCGTCATCGTCTATGATATCAGTAATTTAGGGGGTGGCACGCGATCGCCAGAGCAGAGACACAAGGGTTTTCTCTGGTCTATCGCCTTCTCTATATCTCTGAGCCACAGATTCTTTATGGAGGTAGCGCGTCTCTTTGTCAGGATCTTTCTGATACTCATAGAGCTTGGTCCATAACCATGCAAGCAGTAGTGGATCCTTTGAGGCACAGTAATGGTCTTCCAAGTCATGCAGCTCGAGTTAAAGACATTTGAACTGTGCTCTAATAGCGCGCATCACCCTTCTGCTTGGACATGTAATGCTCAGACCGTTGGCTTTGAAGGCATTCCAGAGCACTCCTGGGGATTTACACAGAATGCTCATAATACATGAAACACTCCACAATGACATCCCTGCTCTTGGAGTGGAAGACTTGGTCTCCCATAGCGTTTGGAGGAAGCCTCCGTGAGACCAGTCCACAGCTTTAGCCATTCACAGCTACAACACAACTGGGGCATAATCAGAGAGCATGCGTGTTAGGTGCTCCAACCCCTGGACCAGAGGTGCAGCATCCTTTGTGAGGCAACCGGTAATCAATGCCCGGCCAGGTGTTATGGGAGATTGTGATACAAGTTCCTTATAGGCACTCTGGTTGCCACACCTTCCATATGTCAACCAGGTCATGATCAGATATTATGCTGTTGAGTTGTGTGGCCATGCATGACTCAAGTTGTCAGCCCATCTGAGACCTGTCCCAGTCAGGGCAGAGTATCACATTGAAACCCCCACCCCATACTATTGTAGACCAACCCAGCCCATGCACACACACTTCCACAAGGACAGGAATAAGCCTTGGCAGTCTGTGTTTAGGCCGTACATAATAACCAGGGTGATTGCTAAGTTCTCCACTATGCCATGTAAAATTAAGTGCAAGTGTACGCCATTGCAATTCTTTCCTAAGTACTACTGCCACACCCCTGGTGTAGGCTATATAGTTATGAGTGCCTCCCCATATCAGCCCATGCACAGCCTATTAATGGGGTTGCTCAGTTAGGCGGAGCTCTTGTAGGAAGGCAATATCTATTTTATGACATCAGAGGTAAGCATAGAGCTGTCTGACTTTGTGTGGGTCACTAATGCCTCATTTGTTCCACAACATCAAACTGAAGTCATCCATGAACATTATGCAGTACCCTGCATAAGCGGGCTAGATGAAACAGGGCATGCCACTCCCACCTGCTCACTCCAAGAGGTTAGCAGGGGCAGTAACAGAGATCAGTAGCATAGTATTTGAGCTGTGTGCATGTGTACAAGAAAAGTAACATCAAAACAGCATCCTGCCCCTCCCCACCCTTTCAACTATCCAACATCGTTGAAGAGACACTCCCCCAAAATTACCAACAAAGAACACAGAACCCAAATGCGGGGGGCAACAGATGTATTCCATGGGATACATCCCTTTGGGCAGCACAAGAACCAGGTGGATCTCCCATCATGGTGTAAAATGGTTGGTCATGATGTTAAGAAGAAAAATATACTTAAATCAGTGTGTCCTTCACATCCACGGTGCGGGTCCCATCATGTGAAAGAGCACTCGCAGTGGAGTTGCAGAATGCTGTTCAGTTCAGTTCACACAGAGAGAGTAGGAATCCGATATCCGGAGTACACAACAAGCAGTCAGTCCACAGTGATTGTCAAATGAGGAGCTGCAGGTCAGGGATTTAGTACAAGAAGAGGAGTGGCATCCAAGAGATGCATGTCAAACGTCAAGGAAGGGATTCACAGGCCAATAGAGGGTACCGTTGACAGGTCAATTCAATCTTTCTTTATCACTTAGGTGGCCTCTTAGGCCATCTGCGGCTGACGCATCACTGCTTGCAGTTTTTTATCCTGCTTTTAATGAAATATCAGGACCATCTTAGGGTTGGTGAACAGGTGGAATATGCTCAGTGTCTTTTCAACTTGGCCAAATACATGAGCACATATGATGAGCATGCTTTCATGAGCAGTCTCTTGGTTGACAGAAGTCTCTGAGTGTGTTGAGTCAAGGTAGATAGAGATCTTTTCCCCCCGATACTGTAGTTCTGTAGACTCCCTTGGGAGGCACAAGACCATGTCCCTATCTTGATAATGTAGAAGGCGGACAATGATTTGGCACCCTAGGGCACCTGGGGCTGTCCGTGGCCCAGCGAGCGTTGAGCACACTCCACTGAGACGTGGCCTATCAGTTGTTCGCCAAAGAGGGACTTAAGCATCTCCTCAACATAGAGTATAATTTTCCCCATGGAGGTGGATTAGGGCAGGCATAGGATTCAGTAGTCTGTCTGATGGGAGCTGAAATCAGGCTGGTAGAACTACGATTTGGCTAGGAGATACAAGGTTTGACAGGCAGATCTCAGATAAAGGTGGTCAGCAGTATGATAAGCTGTTAAACACTGAAGTTGTGCAGGTGTGTCCTCTGAATGTGATGGTGGATCCTGAGGGCAGTCTATTGTATACTATTGTTTGGCAGGTGTATACTATGGTTGGGCTGGTGGATCCAATGGTGGCTTTGGTGTGTACTGTGGTATTTCTACTACTTGTGGAGATAAGGCTTGTGTGTTCTGAAGCCTGGCAGGTAGGTTCTTAGCCTTTGCAGGTAGGTCCTTAATGTTTGGCTTTTGGGTGTTGAGAACGCATCAGTCTAATCGGATGGTCCTGGGTCCTACATTTCCAGCTTCAGTGGCTTTAGGTCCAGCTTGTGTGTCCAGAGGTTAGGCTGGTGTTTTCAGATCTTGGGCTGGTAGATTTCTGGTTGGTTGATCGTAAGGTCCACATGGTGAAAACAAAAGAATTGTGGGTGAGTTTTAAAGGACTGTTACAGCATTGTGGGCCCAGCGATTAGGCATGTGTGTCCTTAGAGCTGACTTTTAAAGGAAAAGATGGATGAATAATACATCTTTCTAGTGTTGCTATGTTATTTACTTTTTGAATTGACATATACTGAGCTTCATGTCACAGTTGAAGCATGTAAAAACACAAAAAATTACAATACACAAAAGTACTCACACTATCTAAACCTAAGGGCACAATCCAGAAATATAAAAGAAAAATACACTTTATATATTAAAAAAGCCACATTTTATGGCATTTCCTTAAGTAGCATAGATTGGTTTGTGCTCACAGGCTATGCGGTAGTGTATTACACTATTTTGTGATCACAATGGACAAAGATCATTCTCCAAAGGTGTCCATTCTCACCATAGGAACACGTAGCAGAAGATGACTTGTGGAACAAGGCAGACAGGAGGGACAATAAGGGCTACATTTGAGAACTGAAGAATAGGGATTATACCTTAAGTACAATTGCCTTGAAAGTAATTGTGGAGTGTATAGTCCACTAGTGAAGAAAATGAATCATTAATCACAGGAGTGGCATGATCCCACCTAGAAATGCAGGCATAGTAGCATTTTGGACCACTTACAGGTACTGAGGAATCCACTTTGGGACAGATAAAGTGTAGTCCAGTTTATATTGGATCAGGTTATTGATTTCTCATGTCAACGTTTGAGTAAATAAATGGCAGAATTTTCCTAAGAGTCTGTACATGTGTAAAACATAGATTTATAACCTTCCCCACCTTGGGGTTTAAGCCTAAATCAACATCTATAAATACCCCAAGGTTGTAGATGACCTTTGATGGAACTGGAGGAGTACTATTAATTGTTGGACAACAGATTATCATCCAATGGCAGGCTTTGGGGAAGCGATCAGAATCTCTATTTTATTCAAATTTAATTTAAGGAAGTTTGTGAACATCCACCTATTAACAGTCATTAACCAGTAAGCAAAGGACTTATGATTTTACCCAGATGGCACAGGGCATTTTGATAGATACATCTTCCCAGTTTCCTTATCTTAAGAATGTTCTCCATGTTCCTGACTCTATTTGGAAACTTGTTCCCCAGCAATCGTTCGCCAGTGTTTCTAGGTGGCTTCATGCTTCTTTAACCTTGACTTCTTGAGCTCTCTGGGAATGTAATAATATGAAGATTTGCAAAATGCCATCTAGCGGGTCCCCATCATTTCCTGTTTTTCTCTCTCACTGCTTCACTGATTACGTTCATCAGTGTCAACAGAGACATATTAAAATGCCTGACCTTAAGGTTTCAGGTTTAAGATATTTTAAACTGTGCCATAACAAGATGTCATTATTGTTGGATTTTGGGTTGTTGGTTGTGTGTGTCCACCACAAATAATAATAGTTTCTCCGTTATGCTCAATGGGAACCAAACACCCCATTTTAGCAATGCAGAGCAGTATAAGGCCTACTCAAGGGAGGTGGTGTGGGATATTAATCACCAACCACTGGCACATAATAATAACACTCAATAAATTATTTTCCATCCATTACTTTCTCTTTAGAAAAAGGATAAGTAAATTAATTGCACACACACTACCAAATGCTATGCAGTAGTTTACAAATATTCATTGGCAGAGGGAGCATACTGTAGATGGCATTGTATAATCACTGGTAACCCCCTACAGGGTCACCCAAAAATATTAAGTGAGTTTCAACAGTCATTGCTCAATCACAATATTACTCTGGAATTAATCATTGTCATAAGTGTGACAGGATGTATCAATAAAAATATGCAACTATTATGAAATCCCAATAGAAACATGTGTCAGAAATAAACTTTGTGTTTGTTCATTCTTTCATATGCTTGGCATTAGACTGTAATGGCCAGAACAGCCCTTAGAAGGCATCAAAGTGAAAATAGCATGGTGAAAAAGCATTTTAGAATAACCATATAAACAGCCCCTAGAAGGAGTAACCACATGAAAACATTGCACTGTAACCATAAATTCAGCCCCTAGAGAGCATAACCACATCAACAATACATTACACATTTCAGGCCTTCTAAAATGTTACCATACTAAGGCCTCTAGAGATCAAACAACTCCTTACAGTAGATCAAAACATCCAGTCATGGGAGAGCTTTGAAATGCATTAAACAGTGGGGAAGGTGATGGTTCCCCCCCAACTTAAGGTGAGGACCCAGAAGATGACATGCAAAGCATGATCACATTATGCTGGAAGTTTTGATGGTGGTCCATTGTCCTAGGACCACCACAGGCTGAGTTATGGTAAAACATGTGTTTTGAAGTGAAAGCCTTGCAAAGCATTATGGGGCAAGTTCTCTGAAGTGCAGCTGCTCCTGCTGAGCCGAGAAGAGCTGCTGTGATGTTTTCTAGAGTGCTGTGTTTTTCACTTCTTTTTTTTGGGTTGCCTGGTCCCTCCAAGGAACCCCAGAGACTACTCTTGTTGGAGGGCAGCACAGGAAGCCCACCTCCAGCTGCCATCACTGGCTCCTAATGCAGCTAGCACCTCTGCGTCCAGCCACGGTAGTTGGTAGGAATCTAACTCCATTCTGTCTGCTTCAGCAGGCAGACTTGTACTGCTAGTCCACCTCTCACCACGTCCTGGGACCTAGTGATGGGGTCCTGGGCCCCTCCCATCTCCAGTGGGGAAGCACAACGGTACTTTTCCACATCTTTGCAGTGCTGGGGGTTTCGGGATGAGGTTATGGTGGCCTTTTTCATAAAAATGACAACGGGTCCCCGGGCACACTGAGACACATGGGAGGGGGCCCCATGCACAAGCTCTCCCCCCAGTGGTAACCACAACTTTTGCGTGCCATGCCTGGGCCCTGGTCCACCCTGGAGGAATTAAGTTTTGCAGCAGCAGAGGTCCACGTGGTCTGAGGGAGGAAAAACCATGTCAAAATTTGCCAACATTTTGAATGCCATAACTCAGACCCCGTTGGGCTGATTTGGAAGATCCTGGGCTCATTTTACGCCTGGTAGCTGACTCTATTTTCAGGGGCAGCTGCAGCAACCCTTCACATATCCAAAGTGGTGCAGTCCTCCAAAAGCTGGTCCTCATGGCTCCCTGAACCAGTTCTCCTTGGTTGCTTTGTGGGTGGGCACAAAAAGTCCAGGGCTTCCCCCAACTGGTACTTAGAGGGAGTAAAAGAGCCAGCCTCACTGGCCCTTGGGAGACCCACTGGTCCCAGGGTCAACTGGACAGAGCCCTGGGTCCTGAGTGGGGGCTCCTCTTTCCAGTTCTCCATGGCACTCCCAGGATTCAGCAGCGCAGTAGGTGGAGTATCTACAGGCAAGAGAGTGTCTTCCCCTTGTGCAAGAGTTTATAAAAGGGAGAGGAAGATTCCAGAAGACAGGCATCCATATACAATAATGGGGTTTCACATCACCTCTCCAACCTTGCCCAACCCTCCTGACCAGTATGTTGGGACAATCCAAAATGGCATCATCCAGGAGGCACTGATCACATCAGCTCCTGGGGTCTCAGCTCCCCTCCTCGCTAACATTATTGCCAAAGGGGGTTATTCTAACTTTGGAGGAGTGTTAATCCGTCCCAAAAGTGACGGTAAAGTGACGGATATACCACCAGCCGTATTACGAGTTCCATAGGATATAATGGACTCGTAATACGACTGGTGGTAAATCCGTCACTTTTCTGTCACTTTTGGGACGGATTAACACCTCCTCCAAAGTTAGAATAACCCCCAAAGACTTGCACACTAAAATTTAAACTGCAGCCCCTCAGTGGTTTGGCTTCAGTTTTCTGGGCACTGTCCTTTGTTCAGTGGGCTTGGGCAGGCCCATCCCTGGTGCACTTTGACAACTGGGTGATTATTACAAAGCATTCGGCCCGACCTTTCCCCCTCAGCAGCTACAAGAAGTAGTGCTAATTGCTCTTTTTTTGTGGGGGTGACCTTTGTTCCTGCTGCTGGAGAAAATGTAATTACAGCTGGAATGGTGGAAGCAACAATTTTATATCCAGTGCTGCTGAAGAAGTGCACATGCCCAGAGGCGTGGTGCCCTACTTGAAGGAGGGAGTTAACACACACCAGGAGGTTCAGGGGTATAAGGTAGCTCCAGTGATGCACAGGGTCCCTGAGGTGGATTGGGGAACTGGCATAGGACATAATATTCCTAGTGATGGGAGGGACGCTCTACTGGCTCTAGGTGAGAGTGACAGGGAGAGGGGTTCCCCCCAAGTAGAAGTCCTGGTTATGGAATGTGAAGACATCCCAGAAGAGTGTGGGTTGAGTGTCAGGGACAGTCAAGTACTGTCTCACCAGTCTCAGGAGGGTGATGTGGGGTGCTTTTTCAAAGCAGAGTCACTGGATGGTTGGGTGAAGGGTACTTTGATTAATTCATGTGAGGGGTTGAGTGATGTAATTCCTGGAGAGCATATGTCTAGTCCTTATTTTCCAGAGCTACGCCATCACCAGGTGGAGTGTGAGTTCTCTGACCCCAGCAACCTTACACTGGAGGCAGACCTCTGGGTGAGTACCAGAGAGTCTGAAGAGGCATTTGGGGGTGCTCCTGAGAGAAGAGGTCTAGGTATTTCCCAACCAGGTGAGGTAGGGAATGATTGTAATGTTCCAGGTAGGTCCAAGTGTAGTGGGATGGGTGAGGGACCCCATGTCCAGTCTCAGAGGAAAGGGAATGGGGATGGGTTGAGGCCCAAGGTGCCCAAGATCCCGTCCCAGGTCCTGGAGGGTTCCATGAGAGAACACCAGGAAGGGGGCCTAGTCTGTACCATAGAGCCATCTCTTGAGGGAGACCCCACAGTGTCAAGAGAACTTCGGGGGCCGATGTAGCCACTGTTCCACCAGTTCTGGTGTCTGGCAGTATCACTCCTAGTAGGGGTGTGCAGATGTCCAGACAGAGGGTTGAGAGGGGGTTGCAGACCTCAGCAGAGAATCTGGAGGGTCAGGGGTCAGTTCTGAGAGCAGAGCCCCCCCTGGAATGACCTTGGTGAGACCATTTTTGGATTGGGGGGAATCCAGACTCTGACCGATGGGCAGAGGTCAGGAGACCTGCACCAGCCAGACTCTTGTGTGGCCCTTGGGGACGGTGTGTCCCTTGATGGGGGTAAGTGTGACCCCCTGGAAGTCCTGGTGTGTCAGGCAGTGGTTCAACTGCAGGGTGGTGATTCTGGGTTGAATGATCAGGTTCGGGGGGTTACCTCTGACCTGATAGGGAGTAGGTGTGCTCCCAAGGAAGTCCTGGTGCGCCAGACAGTGATTCAACCGCAGGGTGGTGACTCTGGGTTGGATGACCAGGTTCAGAGGGTAAACTCTGACCTGGTAGGGGGTATGTATGCCCCCCAGGAAGTCCTGGGTTGCCAGTCAGTGGTCCAGTCTGAGGGTACAGACCCTGGACTAGAGGGTCAGGTGCAGGAGGTAAACCCTGACCTGAAGGGGGGGTTGCCCAATCACACACCCAGGTGTGATTTCAAGGGTACTCTCCCTGAGGAGGGGTGCAGCACCCTGAAAGTAGGGGCAGGAGAGAGAGAGACTCACCCCTGACCCCAGTGCAATCTAAGGGTACAGACCCTGGATTGGAAGGCCAGGTTCAGAGTGTCCCCCCTGAACTTGAGGAAGGGGCGAAGGGGCTACTGCTAACAGTGCCCCTACCATGTTGTCTTCTGAGGGGGCACTACTAGTTGTGGGGTGCAGGACCCCAGATGGGAGGGCAAAGGGAGGGCAGAGGGAGGGGAGAGGAAGGGAAGCCTCACCCCTGGCCCTGGTCCAACCTGAAGGTACAGACCCCAGGTTGGAGGACCAGTTGCAGGTTAACAGTCCTGCACTGGTGGAAGAATTGTGTAGGACTGCTTCTACAAGCACCCTGACAATTCTTGACTCTGGGGGTGCTCCTCCTGAAGGGAGGGTACAGAGCCCCAGAGGGGAGGACCAGGGTCAGGTTGTCATCCCTGACCCGGTGGAAGGGAGAGTGGTCAAAGGGTGCCAAGCACCTGGTGCTACAGCCCCCCACTCTCCACAGTCACAGTGGTTGGAGAGGCCTGATTTCGGGCTCTCATCCCTGACAGTTGTCCGGGGCCACTGTGGCTTTCTGTCCTAGTGGACAGAGTTGCCCCTGGGGGGGGGAGTCAAACCCCAGGGGTGGAGTACGCAACACCACTGCGTTGGCCCTGGTGGTGCTATCTGCCCATTGGAATGCATCTGTGAGCAAAGTAAACTTGAGTGCTGCACAGATGGTATCTGCAGATGTGGAGAAGGATTCCCCATGGGTTAGTTTAGTGGGCCCTGAGAGTATGGACAGAGGGATCCAACTGGAGTCAGGAAGGCGTAGAACTGGAACATGCCCCTGCTGTTGTGGGCCTGGGTCCTTGTTCTCTCACCCCAATCAGGGAAGTACATCAATGTCTGCATCCTTGCAGGCAGGTCGCTTCCTCCTCACCACTGCTCTGGTAAGTGCTGCCATTGTTTTGGGCTTGTCTGGGCTTGTTTGGGCTTCTTGGCTTCTCCTCTCCCGGAAGGCCCTGCCCCCTCCCTCCTCCTCTGAGGTCTTCCCGCTCCTGACTCCTGCTGCCCCCGCACTCCCATTGGAGGTTTCCATCCCTCCTCCCAGCTGCCAGTCCTTCCCACCTCCCCTCTTATGCAGCAGCAGCACGAGGTTAGAAGCGACCTCTGACCCTGCATCCTTGAAGGCAGGTCGCTTCCTCCTCACCACTGCTCCAGTAAGTGCTGCCATTGTTTTGGGCTTGTTTGGGCTTGTCTGGGCTTGTCTGGGCTTGTTTGGGCTTGTTTGGGCTTCTTGGCTTCTCCTCTCCTGGAAGGCCCCTCCCCCTCCCTCCTCCTCGGAGCTCTTCCCGCTGACTCCTGCTGACCCCGCCCCACACTCCCATTGGAGGTTTCCCTCCCTCCTCCCAGCTGCCACTCCCTCCCACCTCCCCTCTTATGCCGGCCGCAGCGCGAACGCACAGCGGAGGCGCGCCAAAGGCAAGCCCATCTGCACCCATCTGCGCCAAGACCGCGCCAAGCGCCAGACCCCCTTAGTGGAGAAGTGTGGCACAATGGTTAGAGCGGCAGACCCTGAAGCAGAGATCTGGCTCAAGACCAGGGTTCAAGTCCTGCTTCGGCAGGTCTTGGGCTCAATTAGCTTGGACCAGATAATTCTCGCCTCGGTGCCTAATCTAATTAATGAGTCCCACTCTGCAACTCTGGGCAATAGCTTGCTTAATTACACAACGGCCCCAACAGCACTTGGATGCCTGGCTTTACCCTGGAGTGGGCACCTCACAGGGAAAAGCCAGGAGGGGTTCCATAGAGGTATGAGTACAGCGCCTTGAGACCCTAACGGGTGAGTAGTGCGCTATACAAGTGCAAAGTTTACAGTTTACCCCTTGGCCAACACGCCACCCGCGCCACCAAACACCTTTGCACTGCCAATGAACTCCATACCCTTAATCCAGGACACTCCTCCATCTGCTTCCAGTGCACACCGACGCACACCAAAGGACCCTTCTCTTGCACAGCCTGCAATTTCACCTGCAACCTAACCTCCAAACTCCAAATCAAAACAGACAACCGCCTAAGATGCATCCTACTTAACACCCGCTCCGTCCACAAACGTGCAATTGAACTCTGAGACCTCCTGACCACATACTCGCCCGACGTCGCATTCCTCACCGAAACCTGGATGAATTCGGCCTCAGGACCAGACGTACCATAGCCATATCAGAAAACTACAAGATCAGCTGAAGAGACCGAATCAACAGACCAGGAGGAGGAATTGCCGTAGTCCACAAAAACACCATAAGAGTCTCCACCAACTCCCACGACACCATCAACTCCGCCGAGCACCTCCACTTCAAAATCCATATCAACGCCAACAACACACTCAGAGGAACACTGGTCTACGGACCCCTGGACCCAGACCGCAGTTCTGTGACGACATCGCTGACGCCATCAGCTCCCAAACCCTCGCCTCAACAGACTGCATCCTCCTTGGTGACTTAAAAATCCACCTAGAAAATAAAAACAATATCAACACCAGCAACCTAATCGACAACCTGGCCCACTTCATCCTCAAGCAACTCGTCACTACACCCACCCACTCCGCAGGCCACACACCGACCCCATCTTCTCAGCCATCAACCACGTCTCTTTCAGCCACACCACCGAAGTCAGTTGGACAGACCACCGCTGCATCCACTTCTCTTACCAAAAACCAGTCACTCACCACCACCGCACACAACCCCCCGACGCAACTGGAGCAAAATATCAGCGGATCAACTGATCTCCACTCTCGCCCGGGCCCGACCCCCTGGGACCCTGGACCCCAACATAGCCACCACCAACCTGCATCGCTGGATAGAAGATTGCGCCAACACCCTCACACCGCTCAAAAAAAAAAAAAACACCTCCCACAGAATCAAGGCCAGCTGGTTCACCCCAGAACTACAGGAATCCAAATGGCTATGTCGCAGAATGGAAAAAAGCTGGCACCTTGACCCTACCAACTCCAACCACATTGCTTTCAAGGATGCCCTATGCAAACATCACCAACTGATCCGCACCACCAAAAGGACCCACTTCAAAAACCGCATTGACGCTAATGCTCACAACAGTAAAGAGCTCTTCGGCATCGTCAATGAGCTCTACACCCTCAGGACCTGCTCCAATGAACCCCCGCCATCACAGGAGTTCTGCAACTCACTGGCAACCCACTTCCGTTGAAAGAAGAAATCCACAATAGCTTCAAACCCCAGACCCAGCCAGCTGACTACATACACCCAAGAACCCAATGCTCCAAGCAACACCCACCTCCTCCACACCTGGACCCCCGTCAACATAGAGGACACCGCCACCACCATGGCCTCCATCCACTCCGGATCACCATTGGACCCCTGCCCACACCATATCTTCAATAAGGCAAACATCATCATCGCCCCCAACCTCTGCAAAACCATCAACAGCTCCTTCGAGTCAGCCACCTTCCCAGAAAGATGGAAGCACGCAGAAATCAACGCCCAACTATCCCAGTTCCTGGAAGACAGCAGGGTACTCGACATCTCCCAATCCAGATTCCGCAGAAACCACAGCACTGAGACTGCACTCATTGCTGCCACAGACGACATTAGGACCATGCTCGACGAAGGAGAAACAGCAGCACTCATCCTCCTGGACCTCTCCGCAGCTTTCAACACGGTATGTCATCACACTCTCCACACACGCCTCCACAATGCTGGAATATGCAACAAGGCACTCGAGTGGTTCTCGTAATTTCTCTCAGCAGAACCCAGAGAGTCCGCCTCCCACCGTTCCTGTCAGAAGCCTCCAGAATCATCTGTGGCGTTCCCCAAGGATCTTCGCTCAGCCCCACGCTCTTCAACGTTTACATGGCCTCCCTCGCCAACATCGCTCGAACCCACCACATCAACATAGTTTCCTACGCAGACGACACTCAGCTCATCCTCTCCCTCACGAAAGACCCTACAACTGCAAAGAACAACCTCCACAACGGACTTCACGCCATCGCTAGCTGGATGGAATCAAGCCACCTCAAGTTAAACACAGACAAGACAGAAATCCTCATCTTTGGCACCAACCCCTCAACTTGGAATGACTCCTGGTGGCCCACCTCCCTAGGACCCACGCTCTCATCCACCACCCACGCACACAACCTAGGCTTCATCTTGGACTTCACACTCAGCATGACTCGGCAGGTCAATGCCATCTCCTTCTCCTGCTATAACACTCTCTGCATGCTCTGCAAAATCTTCAAGTGGATTCCTGTTGAAACCAGGAAAACTGTCACCCACGCCCTGGTCAGCAGCCGATTGGACTACGGAAACGCCCTAAATGCAGGAATAACAACCAAACTCCTAACAAAACTACAAAGAATCCAGAACGCATCCGCCCACCTAATTCTGAACATCCCACAACGTGACCACATTTCCCCCCACCTCAGAGACCTTCACTGGCTACCAGTATCAAAGAGGATCACCTTCAAACTCCTCATCCACGCACACAAGGCCCTCCACAACACAGGCCCAGCCTACCTCAATGACAGACTCACCTTCCACACCCCCACCCGCAATCTTTGCTCCGCCAGCCTCGCCCTCGCCTCCATCCCCCGCATCTGCTGCACCACCGCCGGAGGAAGATCCTTCTCTCACCTAGCCTCCAAGACCTGGAACTCCCTACTGCTCCACCTTCACCAGACCCAAGACCTCTTGACATTCAGGAAACACCTCAAGACATGGCTCTACGACCAGTAGCTCACCCCCCAGCGCCTTGAGACCCTAACGGGTGATTAGTGCTCTCTATAAATCCTTGATTTATTGATTGATTGAAGGTATTGATTGTCCTCCCCTGGTTTTAGGCTGGTAGGTGGTTGTGTTGGACTTTTTTGCTTATTCAGGGTCATCCCCAGTCTTTTTGCCTCCTGCCTCCTATTTTTTCTGACCTGTTGCTGTTGCCTTTTGAACTCTGAGCACTTTACCACTGCTAACCAGTGCTAAAGTGCATATGCTCTCTGTGTAAATTGTATATAATTGGCTTATCCATGATTGACATATTTGATTTATTAGTATGTCCCTAGTACAGTGCACTAGAGGTGCCAGGGCCTGTAAATCAAATGCTACTAGTGGGCCTGGAGCACTGGTTGTGCCACCCACATAAGTAGCTCTGTAATCATGTCTCAGACCTGCCACTGCAGTGTCTGTGTGTGCAGTTTTAATTGTAAATTCCACTTGGCAAGTGTACCCACTTGCCAGGCCTAAATTTTCCCTTTTCTTACATGTCAGACACCGCTAAGGCAGGTCCTAGGTAGCCCCAAAGGGAAGGTGCAGTGTATGGTTAGTTTAGGACATATAGTAATGTGTTTTATATGTCCTGACAGTGAAATATTGCTAAATTAGTTTTTCACTGTTGCAAGGCCTGTCCCTCTCATAGGTGTTTATGGGGGCTACTTTTAAATATGATTAAAGTGTAGATTCCCTGTGGCAGCGGATAGACATGTGGAGTTTGGGGCCTCTGAGCTCACAATTTAAAAATACATATTTTAGTAAAGTTGATTTCGAGATTGTGTGTTTGAAAATGCCACTTTTAGAAAGTGAGCATTTTCTTGCTTATTCCATTTCTGTGACTCTGCCTGTTTGTGGATTCCCTGTCTGGGTCAGTTTGACAGTTGGGCTGGGTTCACCTCACACTAGACAGTGACACAAAGGGAGCTAGGGTGTAGTCTGCATTTTCTGATGAGCCATCTTTGCTAGGAGGGAGGGGAGGAGTGGTCACTCACACCTGAAACGGTTGTGCCTGCCCTCACACAATGCAGTCTCCAACCCCCTGGTGAGAGTCTGGGGCCTGGCCTGGGCAAGGCAGGATTTCACATTCAAAAGAGACTTTACTTTGAAGTAAGCCTACTTCAAGGGGGAAATTGGGTATAAGAAGGGCACCCAAAACCACAGACTTTAGAAACACATCTGGAAACAAGAGGAACCTCTGCCTGGAGAACAGCTGAAGAGCTGAGAAAGAAGAGCTGCCCTGTCTGTGACTGTGCTTTGTGGAGCTATCCTGCAGTTGCTTCTTCTGCCAGAGTAAGAGGGCAAATACTGGACTTTGTGTGCCTTCCATCTTGAGAGGAAATCTCGAAGGGCGTGATCTAGAGCTGGCCTCCTGTTGTTTGAAGTCTCAGGGACAACAAAGACTTCTCTCTGCCAACACCTGGAGTCTCTGGAGAGTGCCCTGTGGTGCCCATCTAGTTCCTGGGACTCTGAAAGGAGAATCTGGCAGCCTAAAGACAAGGAAATCCATGCACAGAGCGCCGTGCGGGGGAAAGATTGACGCGACTACGATTTGCGGCTGAAGAAACGACGTGCCACCGGCTCCGCAGCTGAGAAACAACGCTCACAGGAAATGCGACCGAAGAATCGATGCACGGAGCAGGAGAAATGACACGCAGCATCTCTGATGGAGGCTGGGAGATCCTAACCCGTGCTGCGAGGTTTTTCGGATCATCGTGCGGCTGGATTTCTGACTTAAGTACCACTGTGCGTGGAAGAACAACGCAAGGCCTGCCCGGACCCAAGAGTGCTGACCGGATCGACGCACCGCTCTCCTGCGGAGAGAAGAAACGACGTGCCCGACCCGGTGAAAGGAGAAACAACGCACGGTCCCGCTCGTGAGAGGAATCAATGCCTCACAGGCCGTTTTTTTACGTGCCCGTGCAGGGTTGTTTGTGACCCGCACCAGGTACATTTTCACGCTAGCAGTGCTAGTGTGTGTTTACAACTACTTAAAGACTCTTTTTGCATTTTTATTGATAATTTGACTTGTGTATTGTGTATTGTGAATTTGTGGCGTTTTGGTCTTGTTTTGTTTAGATAAATATTTCCTATTTTTCTAAACCTGTGTTGTGTCATTTTGTAGTGTTTTCATTAAGTTACTGTGTGTGTTGGTACAAATACTTTACACCTAGCACTCTGAAGTTAAGCCTACTGCTCTGCCAAGCTACCAAGGGGGTAAACAGGGGTTGGCTAAGGGTGATTCTCTTTTACCCTGACTTGAGTGAGGGTTCTTGTATGAACAGGGGGTAACCTGACTGTCAACCAACGACCCCATTTCTAACACCAGAACATCACTTTTAATGATGGTCCAGTTGTGAACATTGCAGACCCATATCTTTAGGGCCACATAAAGCCACTCTCTGTGGATATTCATGGCCATCTAGATCGTTGCTGCGTTGCCTCACACTGTTATAAGGAAGTGTGCCATGGGTGTTACGATGGGTTCCCAAGTAACACCAATATCATTTGACACATTCCTAGATTTACAACATGCTGTAAATTTGGGAATGCATCAAAGGCGATGCCTCCCAGGGTAGGCATAATGGAGGTGCAATGAGGAGAAATAACATTTTTTTTGTTTGTTTGTTCCTTTTCTATGTTTGCAGCATTCTGCACCTCCATTGATTGTTTTTTTGCAGGACGTTGTCCCTTCCTGCACAAAAACTATCATCCTTATAAAACAGACACCCTTGCACCATAGGGCAGGGATGCCTGCATTGGAGAATTGGTGGCCAATTGTGTGCTAGTGCTGTGAAAGAAGACAGGAATGCACCATACCTTATAGATGCAGTGCATTGCTGCCCTTTTCTTTTGACATTGGGCATCACAGCAAGAAGGCTTGCGATGCTGCCCTGCATCAAAACATTGTAAATGAGGCCCTGAGAGTTTAAGAGGCTTGAGTCTATCTGCCAAAAAGTCTTTGACTTTGGCATTTTGCTCTTTCTACAGGTAACAGCATGTGCTTTCATGGCTGATATGTTCAAGGCTTACAAAAGCTAAAGGAAGTGATTGCTATCAATCTCATTAATAGCATGAAAAAATCTCTTTTCGGGTCTGATTGATTATGGTCTATTTACTTCCAAATAAACCCTATAATGTTAACAGGATTCCACAGACAAAGTGACACATTCCATTGTTGTGAATCTCACACTTTATTGCCATGTTTCCTGAGCTTCATTGGTTACTTGGGAGAGGTCACAGTGCCTCCCAATGGGCACATCCTTTGATGGTGATTAGCTATTTGGAAAGAAGCTACACTACCCCTTGAACTCTTTAAAAAAAAAGCGAGGCCACAATGCGTTTGTTGGGCCTGACCAGTTCAGAAGAAAATACTTTTGTACAGCTAAGGTTAGAGGTGTGGCTTCTGGGAATGTAGGTTTAGCTGGTGGATTCCAAGTTCAGTCTGTTGAGCTGAGACATGCTGCAAGCAGGTGCCAAGATCCATGTGGTTGAACCTGCAGTCATGCAGGTGGGTCCTGCAGTCTTGCAGTCTGGCGATTGGGTCTTGAGTTCTCCCTGATGGGTGCTGGATATGTCTGTTGGGTAGGTCCCTCATTCTGGTTGCCAGATCCTGAATACTTTCTGATGGGTCCTTAGTTTGACCATGTGTGTCCTGAGACCTGCCAGGTGGGTCCTAAGATCTGTCTGTTGGGTGTAGAGGCCTAGCAGGTGGGGACGGAGGTCTACATGGTGTACCCTGAAGTATGATTGTTGGGTCTAGCAGTCTTGTTGGTCAGTCCAGATCTTTGCCTTGTGGCATGCCAATGGGCATCTGAGATGGAAGGTCATGAAGGCCGGTCGATGGTTCAGGCAGTTTGACTTGTGTGTCGTGAAGTCCAGCAGTGGGTGATGTGAGGTGGCTTCCATGGGAGCAGAGGATGGGAGTTGTGGTCCAGATTATGGGAACATTGATATGGGTCATGTTCACTGACCTGGTCTGTCGTGGGTTTTAAGTTGGAGGCCTGCCTGTTGGACTTTTAAGTCTGTCTGGTAGATCCTTAGATCCTGTTGGTGGCACAAGTGGTTAGGCTGTTGGATCCAGAAGTTAGGCTGGTCCGAAAATAAAAGATGAATTAGGTATCCTAGTTTCTCAATCACATGCCTTAATAGAGCAGCAGGGGTACTAAAAAAAGAGAGGCTACTGTTGTTGTGGAGTTTTGGAAAATCTGAAAAAGCTGCCAGGCTTTCTAAAGGTAATGGCCAGTGTCCTTGTCTTCAATGATGAAGATGTTTGCAGTTTCTGGGCTAAACACCAATCTCTCAGCCCCCTGGAAGTTCCCCCTTCCTATCTTTCATTTTCATTTGATTTTGTAAGTGGATAATCAGTTGGGGTGGATGGTAGTCCACTACAAGTAATAATGGTACCATTCTTTTTAGGCTCGCTAAAGGTTTTAGTAGTTGAAACCTGAGCTGTAAAGCACCAAAACAACTCTAAAATACAGCACAATAACAATCCAACACTGTTGGACTTGGTCTTCTTTGCAGGGTCATCCCCAAACTTTTTTACATTTTCCCTCCTGTTTTCTGAACCTGTTTTTTGTTGGCTTTTAGGGCTCTGCACATTTTAATACTGATAACAAGTGCCAAAGTACATGTGTTCTGTCCTTTAAATGTGATAAGACTGACTTAGGCTGAATTTGCATATTTAATTTACTTGTAAATACCTAGTAAAGCGGTGCTACACTTATCCAGGGCCTGTAAATTAAAAGCTTTTAGTTTTCTTGCCACTTTTTAATAAACATATCACCCCTAGGATAGGCCCTACACAGCCCATAGGGCTGGGTGTAGTGTGTTTAAAATGTTGGACATGTAATGTTTACATTTTACATGCCCTGGTGGTTAAAAACACCTAAATTAGTTTTTTAGTACTGCAAAGCCTAGCTCTCCTGTAGGATAACATTGGATTATTTTATTACATTTAATAAGAGATAACTTTCATTTTGAAGCAGGTAGAAATGTCGGGATCAATGCCTAACGTAGGTGTATAGTCAATTTCAACATGTTTTAGAGGTCAGCGCACATGCAGTGGGGCCTGGTTATGAGAGTCACAGTGCAGAGAGTCAAAAACCAGCAGCGTCAGCTCACAAAATAAGGGATTTTCTTCACATATTAAAGTTACTGTATAATTAATTTCAATGACATTCCAACATTTTGCAGTTGGCAGACTTTTTGGCACAACCTATACATATACTGCATTTTTCTTTGGTAGAATCATATGCTCTGATACCTACAATTTCACAACGTTTGGGTCCCTTTGCAGAAACCTCTTGTAACAGCAATTACACTCAATTGTAATTAAGATGTTTTTGGGATTATTCTTTAAATAATGGTCTCAAATGTTTGCCTCCAATTGACTAATATAACACTTCTTTGGCAACATTTCTCACACTTCTTACCCATATTGGGATATTGAGGCATCCTTTGTTTCAACTAGTGTAAACAGAACAATCAGAGGTAATGCTTGAATAGACCAGCTGACTCTATTACTTGATCCTACAGTGATGCTTTGTTTACTTATACCACCACATGGTGCACCCAACTAGTTACACGATTGAACACCGCGCCGCTGTGTACATGACCTCACGTCCTTCAATTATTCTTCCTACAATAACCACTTTATGTTTACTCATTTTCATTGCACATTTATACATGCAATGAATACCGCTTTAGCAACAATAACTGACACGCTGTTTACTACTCTTACAACAGCAGTAGCAAGGCTAAGAAGGGAAAAAAGATGAAAGAAAATAGCATGATAGTTAAATTGGAATATTAGTTTTTTTCATCTATTATTGCAACAACTATAAAGTGTAATTGTAAAGCACATTTCCTTCCCAGAGGATCTTGGCGCTAAAATAAGGATGAAAGGCAGGATCCATCCACTAGCATGAGAACCTGTAATCAAGGGGTAAAACAAATAGCCCTTCAGTGGCTGCATTAGTCTACTGAGTCATCTAATATAAAAGGTATAACATGCATAGTTACGAAATACTATAGTGTATGAGCAGCTTTATTAAATACAAATAAAAAAATACAAATACCATAGAGTTCAGAAAAAAGGTTAGCTTTGCAAGTTTTCTTCAATACTTGATGAGTGTACTGTTATTTCGCCAGATCTTCACTTAGATAGTGTTTGCAGGAAATATATTTATTCCTGTTTACTATGTTTCACTAAACATTGCAGGTGCATCCTGTTTGTTGTATGGCAACGAAACTAACAGAATTAGCAACATATCAACTCTTTAAAAATGCTAGCACTGAACCAACATCGCATACGATTCACTTATGAGTATATAAAAGAGTTCTACAGGGGTACTATTTTAAGTACTCTTCTGTGCCTTTTAATAGTAAGCGAGTTAAAGGTGCATAGTCCTTTCAGTATTTACTAATTGCACATACATATTCCCTAACATTTTATTCCAATTTTAGATGTTTTGTAAACAATTCACAAAGTCATATGAGTACGTAAAAGAGAAGTACTACATACTCTTTCAGGTACACACATCTATGTGAATTGTCATCTATATTTATGTAATTAGTGCAGTAAGTTCCAATATGTATAAATTTATTGTTATCCAGGTATTAGACCTGACAGCCTAAGGGTGGTCTTCCCCCAAATGTTTTGCTCATCCCCTCAGTTTTCTAATTTCATTTTTGCTGGTACTAGAACTCTGTGCACTTTACCACTGCTAATTAGTGCTACAGTGCTTGTGCTCTCTCCCCTAAACATGGTAACATTGGGTTATCCCAGGTTGGCATAGTTAATTTACTTATACGTCCTTGGTAATTTGCACTACATGTGCCCAGACCCTGTAAATGAAATGCTACTTGTGGGTCTGCAACACTGATAGTGCCACCTACTTTAGTATCCCTTTAACATGTCTGAGGCCTGCTATTGCAGAGCCTGTGTGTGCAGTTTTACACTGCCATGTCAGCCTTGCAAAGTAACCTCTTTTTTGCCAGCCTCAAACCTTCCCTTTTTATACATATAACTCACCCCTAAAGTAGGTTCTGGACAACCCAGAGGGAAGGGTGTAATGTATGCAAAAGGCAGGACATGTAGTTGTTGATTTTTCATGTCCTGGTAGTGAAAAACTCCCAATGTTGTTTTCTCTACAGCAAAGCCTATCTCTCCCATAGGATAACATTGGGATTACCTTATTACATCTTGTAAGTGTAATGCACACTCTAGAAGAGATAAACGTATGGAGTTTAGTGTCTCTGGAATCACAATTTAAGACCACAATTTATGATGAAGTCGAATTTTAAATTGCAATTCTGAAAATGCCACTCTTACAAAGTTGGCATGTTTTTACTTTAGCCATTTGGTGCCTACTGCCTATCTCTGACCAATTGTTTGGGTGGCTGACAGTTGGGTTTGTGTATTCTCCCTATACAGCCACACTCAATGGGAGCTTAGGTGTGACTCGATAGGCCATCCTGAGAGGATAGGAGGGAGGGGCTGCACACACCCTCATTTACATCTAAATAGGCTGTGTGGGGGCTGTTTCTTGCCCCCACACAAAGGGTTGCATAAACCCCCATAGTGAGTCTGGAGTCAGGGCAGGAAGGGCAGGGCCTGTGTATACTTCAAAGGTCTGTTTCTGATGTCTTCCCCACTTTAAAGGCCCAGCAGTGTATATGTGCTGTACCTTTGAAACCACCAACTAAGTACACTTCTAGACCTATGAATTCTCTGCCAGGAGATAGGACTGCTGTGCTTCTGAAGGACTTCCACTCTGCTGGACTGCTGATTTGCTGGACTCCTGTCTTGATGTGCTGCCCTGCTGCCTGATGTACCCCTGCATGGGTGAGGAAGCCTGGACCTGCAACACTTGAACCCAGAGTGATTCCAAGGTTAGCTGGCTGGCCTCCTGATCTGAAGTCTCAGGGCCATAAAAGACTTCCAACCACCCTGTTTCTAGACTTTGCCATATGTGAGTCTGCCCTGCCAAGTGGTGTCACCCAGTCCTGGACCCCTAGAAGTGGGCCTTGGTGTTTGCTCCAGAGAAACCGACACACCCTCTGCTGCAGGAGCAGAATTGAAGCATCACATCTGTTGCATGGAACAGAACCGCCTCATCGGCTTCTGAGCCGCCACTGTGATGCTTTTACCGGTGCAAGGTCCTCGCATCCCTGTCGACAGCAACGTCGACGACAACACCAAGTCTCTGCATTGAAACCTATGCGTTCACTGGAACCAACGCATCACCTGAACTAGGGAATGCATCTTCAAAACGATCTTCACATTGCAAATTCCAACACCTGGATCCTCGACTTTGATGCAGCAGGAACGCGGACTCTAACACATTGCTGCTGTTGCTTGGAGAAAATCAATACATCTGCATGGTCCAGATCCGACACAACACTCCTCAATCAAGATCTAAGGTACTTTGGTTCAGTAGGCAAAACTGGGTCCCTCTACCACACCACACTCCATTGTGGTCAATCTGAACTTGAACTTTGTACTTGTTAGGCGTGGCCAGATATCTCCGGTTGGCGCTTCTTGCTTCTAAGCACTCTTTTACAGTTTAATCTTTAAAAATTCATAACTCAAATTCTATTTCTTGGATTTTTGTAATTTTGGTATTCTTCTATTTATTAAGCTAATGTATATATTTCTAACCTGGTGTGGAATCCTTTTGTGTGGTGTTTTCACTGTTTTAATGATTGAAATGTTGCACAAATACTTTACACATGGCCTCTAAGTTAAGCCTGAGTGCTCTGCCCCCAAGCTACCAGAGGATGAGGACAGGTTAATTTAGGGTTTGCCTGGCACTTACCCTGACTAGGATTGTGGTTCCTGCTTAACCAGGGCTCAGACCCCAGTAAACCAACAACCCATATTCTAGAGTAAGGCATCTAATGTACATCTACAACAATGAAGCATGTTGCAGAAGCATCCTAATGCCGTAGGTTAGAGAAAGGAACACAGTAGTCCCCAAAGGAAGGGACAGAGAGTGACCATTGTGAGGCAAGAGGATAGCAAAAGCTGGTAGATAAGAGGAAATTCACAAACTTACCAATTATATACTACACCTTTTTTCATAGTAACATTTACTTCTAAACGTTTCAGAGAAAATTACCCAATAGGATGGATACATTCACTAACAACCCCATAAAATCTGGCAATGTAGTAATCGTATGGAAAACATACCTTTTATTGTAATACATATTTTTAAAGGTGTAGATGTAGAAATGTGTGTTTCTGCAATGTTTACTGTCGCATTTTGTCTGTACTGAGAACAATTCACAGGAGAATATGTAGGGGTGAAGAGTATTAGCCTGGTTTACAAATCTTTTGTTGTGAATAGGTGTGACTTACTCTGATTCCCAGTACCGTTGGCCTACTCCAGGAAATCAAGAGTACTGCAAGAGTAAGTCAAAGCAAAATCTTTACAAATAATACCCTTTGTATACCAAACTCAAAGTATCCCAATGCACATAGGGGGCTGATTTTCAAAAGTGGTGGAATTGCTTATAATCATTAATCACATTTGTAGGTGTTCTTGTAGGCAGATGTTTTTCACAAAAACAGGTAGATAAGCCAATAAAAGTGAATGAAAAGTTTCATAACTTACACCATGAGTAAGATACTCCAACCTAGATAAAAATCATAAAACTTAAATCACCCTCAAAATAAATTTCTGTAAGATGCCTTCTCTTTCCCAACTACCTTGTCAAGATGGATTGATTGCAATGCCATCATCCATGTACACCTATACTGTACCAAGTCACACTTTTAAGTTAGGACTGCTTTAGGTAAGGAGATGTTTGTAGCATAACCTTTGTGAATTTCATTAAGGATACAAGCTTATAGGTGTATTACAGTATTCAAACCTCTTTTGTTTAGTGGACTTTCCTAAAGACTGGATTGCGAGCAATACTGTTAAAATGATACTGTGGGAGGGAGAGTGGACAGACAGTTTTTTGGCATGGGCAAAGGAGGGCAGCCCAATTCCAGGATGAGGCAAGCCTCCCATCTATTCCTTTAAAGAAATAAATATTTTCTAGTGGGTTTTATGACCCTTGGATTAGACAGATTGATGGTAAATGTTCCATCTGCCTTACAAGGTTGGAAGAAATATGATTTGGTGCAGAGAGAAATGAGAGGGCAACATATGTTAAAACAGGTGACTCCCCCGCCCTTCCCTATTACCTTTAAAAACATTATGCCTGGTGAATAGGGGTCTTTTGATGTTTCAGAATAGGAGATTGAGAGTCAATCCCCTAATCTGTCCATAAGAGGCAGAAAAGCTATCTAGTGTCTGGGGTTGTGGCCTGATACCAGGATGGGCTAGCCTGCTATTGTATTTCTTTTTCTGGACACCAATCTATGTTGTCTAGAGAGTTTTCTGCTCGCTTTGGTGTGTAGATAAGAGGCTAAGCATCCCTGTTTGCCCCAAGGGTGGGGCAGCTTCTATACACTAGGGACTGATGTCCAAAAAATGGAATGGGGTGGTTGTACTGCCAGTTGTGGTATCAGTTCTTCAGACCTGGGCATTAGACTGTGTGGATCCCAGTGGCAGGAGTGAGGCCCAGTTCAAGGACAAGCAGGCCTTTCTCCCTGTTACCCTTTTCAGGTATTTTCCCTGGTATTCAGTTGACTTTCTGCTCACCTGAGTGAGGCAGATTTATGGAGTAAACCCTAAAACTACCCTCCAGCAGTGCGGAATGACTGTCTAGGCACACATGTAGAGCAAATGGCTTGGTGCCAGACACCTACCCATTCTCTTTTGCAATAAAGATATTTTCCATTGAGTCTAGTGGCCCTTCTGCCCTTCCTCCCCCCATGGTGAGCAGTTTCAGAGTGAAGCCTCCAAACTGCTCTACAAGGGATGAGATAGACTATATCTTGGTTAGGGGAGGTGGAGACTTGGCCAATTCCAGGATCGGCTTTCCACTATCTATATATTTTTTTTAATATATATTTTCCCTCTCTGTCTTGTGGGCTTTCTCCCTCCCCCCCAGGGTGGGCAGATTGGTTGTAAATGCATAATGTGACCACCTCAGGAGGCAGAAAGACGGCCTAGGCATATTTGTCCTGGTTTCTATTGAGTCTACTGTCCTTGGTAGAGTAGCCAGACTGTGACAAGTTCCCTAGTCGTCCCCATTAGGGAGGCAGAAAGACTATTTATGAGTTAAGGGGGTTTGGGCCAATGCCAGACAGGCCTGCCCCAACCCTATATTTTTTAAAACATTTCCCCTGCTTTTAGTGGGTTTTCTCTTCCTCTTGGGCAGACACATTGTGGGTAAAGCCCTACCCACTGTGGCAAAAAGACTGTTTAGGGATGATCCCACCTCATTCCTTTTCAGAAAAGTACAATATTTCTGCTGTCCATTAGACAGTCCCCTTAGTGCAGGCAGATTGAGGTTAAACCCCCAAAACTCCATCGCCCTCACCCCAGTGCTCCTAGCATTATTCCCTACCCTGTGAGCCATGAGAACTGAGTTCCGGTTCAGGGATCATTGTCCTGCATGAATTTGTCCCTGAGCAGTGATCTACTAGGCACTAGTACCACACAGGGCTGGCCCAAGGACTGCTGGAATGCTCAATAACCCCTAGGGTTAACATCTTGGATACCTCATCCTTGATGCTAGCCCTGACTATATTAGTCACCCTATAAACCTTTTGTTTAATGGGTGTACTGTCCCCAGTGTCCACATCATGTGTGCACAAGTGTGTGACCCCTGGGATCAAGAAAAACAGTGAGGCGAACTGTCCCAACACCTGGCGACAGTCCCTCTGCTGCTGTGCAGTCAGGGAGGGGCAGAGGGTCACTCCCTCCACAGACCCATCTTTTTCTCCTGCAGACAGGAGGTCAGGAAGAGGCTCTCTCTCCTCCTCCACCCCGTCATCTGTCTCTAGGATCATGGACAACTCTGTCTGCTCAAAGTCTGGCTTGAGCTGGTTAACATGCAGGACCCTCGAAGGGTTCCTGGGAATCTGCAAGTTCACCAGATAGGTGACGTCACCTCAATGGCCCAGTCCACTTGTCCTGGAGTGCCCTAGACTCCACTGGTACCATCACCCACACTTCTTTCCAGGCTGAAACTCGACCAGAGTGGCATTCTGGTTATACCAGCGTTTCATGTCCTCCTGGCTTGCTTCTAGGTTCTCCTGTGTGAGACCCCAGTAGCGGGCAGCCTGGTTTCTCAGAGCCAGCATGTAACTAAATACATCCTGGGGGGGTTTACTAGGAGCTGTTTCCAAAGCCTCTTTGACCAGACTTAAAGGTCCCCTCACAGGGTGGCCATAAATCTGCTCAAAAGGACTAAAGCCAAATCCCCTTTGAGGTACCTCCCAGCAAGCAAACAGAAGGGCTCTGACAGGCCCGTAATCATGCCTTTCAAGATGCGGTTGAATCGCTTACCATTACTTTGGGGGTGGTAAGGTGTGGTGAACTTATACATTACCCCACACACCTTCCACAGAGACTTCATATAAGTAGATATGAAGTTGGTAACCCTATCAGTTACCACTTCCTTAGGAAACCCCATGTGGATAGAAACTCCCATCAAGGCACAGCCCACCACAGGGGCAGTGATTGATCTTAAAGGAATGGCTTCTGGGTACTGGGTGGCATGGTCTACCAAGACCAGGATAAACCTGTTGACCATGACTGTCTTGGGATCCAGAGGCCCAACAATGTCAATGCCAGCCCTTTCAAAGGGGGTACTGGCAACAGGAAAAGGTTGAAGGGGAGCCTTACATTTACCCCCACTCTTGCCACTTGCATGACAAGTTGGGCAAGACCTGCAGTGAGCATCAGAGTGCCTGCGCATTGGGGCCAATAGAAGTGGGTGACAAGCCGCTCAAAGGACTTTTCCTGCCCCAATGACCAGCTAAAGGCACATCATAAGCCAGACCCAGTAGGAAGGCTCTGAAGCACTCGGGTACCACCAGCACATGGGCAGACCCAGGCTCAGGAAACTTAGGCTCGCTCTATAGGAGGCCAGCCTCCCAGTAAATAAAGGGGCATATTTATACTCTGTTTGCGCTGAATGTGCGTGGCAAAATTTTGATGCACAATCGGCGCAAACCCTGCCCCATATTTATACTTTGACGTCCGACCCCGCGGGCGTCAAAGTTCCACCATGTGCGTCATTTTTTGGAAGGGGGAACCAGCCTTGCGTTAATTATATGCAAGGTAGGCGTTCCCGTCCAAAAAATGACTTTAAGGCCTGTGCCCCATATTTATACTGTGACGTCATTTTGACGCACAGGAGGGGGCAGGCCTTAAAAAACAGCGCCCAGCCTGATGGGTGCCGTTTTTTAACGCCTGGGTCAGGGCAGGCATTAAGGGACCTGTGGGCTCAGGAGGAGCCCAGAGGTGCCCTGCCATGCCCCCAGGGACACCCCCTGCCACCCTTGCCCACCCCAGGAGGACACCCAAGGATGGAGGGACCCATCCCAGGGAAGTAGAGGTAAGTTGGGGTAAGTATTTTTTTCGTATTTTTTTGGTGGCATAGGAGGGCCTGATTTGGGCCCCCCTACATGCCACTATGCCCAATGACCATGCCCAGGGGACATAAGTCCACTGGGCATGGCCATTGGGCAAGGGGGCATGTCTCCTGTCTTTGCTAAGACAGGAGTCATTTCAATGGGGGTTGGGCATCAAAAAAAATGGCTCAAATCGGGTTGAGGGCTGAATTTTGCCTCAGACCTGACTTGCCCCATTTTTTGACGGCCAACCTCCATTTTCCCCTACGCCGGCGCTGCCTGGTGTGAGTAATTTGTTTTGAAGCGCACCAGTCCACAGCGCCGGCTAACGTCATTCAATAAATGAGGCGCTTTGGAATGGCGTTAGCCGGCGCTAACATTTTTGACGCACAACTGCGTTGGCGCAGTTGTGCATCAAAAAGTATAAATATGGGCCAAAGTTTGATCCAGGCCCCTTGCCAGACGCCTGGTCTACAGCCTACTGCCGCAAACCCTCCAGAGTAGGGCATGACTTCTGTGCCTCACAGAATGCTTCCCTGGTGGGCCCCCCTTCCTGCTGCCACTTTGACAACTCAGGGCCCTCACCCAGTTCAGCCACCTGTTCCCTTGTAGGCTCCAGGGCCTCCCACTCAGTGTCAGCCTTTTCCGGGACAGTGGGAACTTCTGGGGCCGGTTTCCTGCATCCCTTGTCCTTCCTCCTTCTGGCAGACACCTGGGCTACTATTTCAGGCTCCAGGGTCTCCTGATCACCCTGGCGGGCTGCCATAGACCTGGTGGATACACATAACCACCCAGGAAGACCCAACATCTCCAAGTGTGACCTGTGTTCCACCTCCTTCCAAGGGGAATTCTCCAGGTCATTGCCAAGCAAATAATCTACAGGCATGGTTGGACTCAGAGCTATCTTCAAGGAACCTGAGACTCCCCCCATTCAAAGGGAACCTGCACCACTCTGCACAGGCGCTCTGAGTTGCCTCACGTAAGTACTTGGTGAAGTACCTGGGGATCAATCTGCTCTTCAGACACCAGGTGACTCCTCACTGTAGTCACACTGGCTCCTGTGTCTCTCATAGCCTCCACCCTCTGTCCATTGATGGTCACCCACTGCCTGTACTTTTTAGTGTTCTCAGGCACTAGGGATCTCTGGACCATCCCACTGTCCCCTAGTGAAACATCTCAACTGGCTCCCACCCACCAGGAACCAACTCCTCCCCAAGCGCTACACTAGCCAAACCCTGGGACTGCACACCAGTGGGTGCTGGTGTACTCTTGGGGCATTTGGGGTCTCCCCTCACATGACCCACCTGGTCACATGCATAGCACAAACGTGGGGGACCCCCTGCCACAGGTTTCCCTTTGGAGAACCATGGCTTCTTCTCACTGGGGGGCTGGGAATCTTTACCCTGGGAGTCAGATTGGGGCCCTTTAGAGAACTCCCCCTGTTTACCCTTACCCCCCCTTTCTTCTGAGAGGGACCCTGCCCACCCTTGGCGTGGTCTTCCCCATACCTCTTTTGGAGCCTGTTGCTCTCCCAGTGGTCTGCTTCCTGCGCAAACTTCCTGGGGTCAGTCAACTTGCTGTCAATCAGGTGCTGGCACAACTCTGGAAAACATAAACTGTACAAGTCCTCGCAAGCAATCAGATTGTAAAGTCCCTCATACGTTGTTACCTTACTGCCCTTCACCCAACCATCCAGTGACCTGGAGAATGAATCTACACATTCCAACCATGTTTGGGATTTCTTCTTCTCATAAGACCTGAACTTATCCTTATACTGATCAGGAGTGAGACCATACCTAGTGATCAGGGCATCCTTCATGATAGGGTAAGTGAGCCCCTGGGGATCCCCTAAGGATATCAGAGTATCTCTTCCCTCTACCTCAAAGTGCTTCCACAGACCCACCCCCCAATGAGCTTCAGGGACCAGATTCCTGTGGAGAGCAGACTCGTACCACTTAAACCACAGAAGTATGTCATCCTCCCTCTTTTAATCCTTCACAAGGTCCTTAGAAATGTGCACCCTCCTCTCAGGCTGCACTGTGATGTTGCTGCCACCATCCCTACTAGACTGACTCTTCTGATTCAGCTCCCTCAAGCTGAGCTCATAAGCCAACAACAACTTTTTCTCCTTTATGGCCATCCTCATTTTCTCCACTACAACTGGTGAGCCCTCCCTGCCTATCTGTCCTGCAACTCTTCAGGAGCCAGACCCTTAGATGAGACACTGCTACCTGCCCTGGAGATCCTCCTCCAAGACAGAACAGCAATACCATTGTGAATACTCTGCACCTCCTCCTTCTCCTCCTCCTCCTCCTCTCACTCATCTTCTGTGTGCCCCTCAGCCTCTCTGGCTGCCACCCAGGCCCTCAGTGCCTTTTGCAGCTCCTCCTTCCTGATGGAGCTCTTAATGGGGCAGGCAAGATCCTTACAGAACTGTTTCAGTTGGGCCACTCTGTAACTCTCCAGGTTCCCTAAATCAAAAGCAGCTCCAGCTGATGCATCTCCAGACTGAGACATGATGGAGAATTACCAGAAATGCAAAGTTCCAAAGGCAGAAAATCAGTTCCCAATGAAGTTCAAAAGTCAATTAAAGATTACCACAACAATGGAAGTAGGGAAAAAAAAAAAAAAGAGAAAAAGCAAAATCACAAGACAAGTTGTATGTGGTCACATAGTGGTCTGCACTGAAAACAGTAGTGTACACTTAATGACTGTATTTCAAGTACAAATACAAGTCCAATCCCATCCGCTGATCACCAATTTTAGAAATGGGGTCTTTGGTTGGCAGTCAGGTTACCCCCTGTCCAAGCAAGAATCCTCACTCTTGTCAAGGTAAAGGAGAATCACCCACAGCTAACCCCCGCTCACCCAGTTGGTAGCTTGGCACGAGCAGGCAGGCTTAACCTCAGAGTGAAAGGTGTAAAGTATTTGTACCAACACACACAGTAACTCAATGAAAACACTACAAAATGACACAACACAGGTTTAGAAAAATAGAAAATATTTATCTAAACAGAACAAGTCCAAAACGGCAAAAATCCACAATACACAAGTCAAGTTATCAATAAAAATGCTAAAAGAGTCTTTAAGTAATTTTAAACACACACTAGCACTGCTAGCGTGAAAATGTACCTGGTGTGTGTCAAAAATAACCCTGCACAGGCGAGGGCACATCAAAAAAGGGCTTGCGAGGCAAGTCAAGTTATTTATTAAAAAGCAGAAAGAGTCTTAAATCCTAGAGAAAACAGGTAAAACACTGTTAGCGTTAAAAAAGTACCTGGGTAGCATCAAAATAGCACACACAGGCGAGTGTGCGTCAAAAAAGGTAAGAGGTGCGTTGATTTCTCACCCACAAGCCAGCTCGTGCGTCATTTCTCCTTCTCAGGTCGGGTCGGTGTGTGTCATTTTTCCTCCCCGCAGGGGAGCGGCGTGCCGATCCAGGCAGCACTCGGGTCCGGGCACGCATTGCGATGTTTTATGGCACCTTGCAAGGTTCGCATCAAAAATCCTGCTGCACGGTCTCAGAAAAACTGCGCAATGTGGGTTGCGACGTTAACAGCCTCCGTCAGCGGGTGTGAGCATCGTTCTTCCAGCTCGGTGCATAGATTTTCCAGCCTCAATGCTGGTTGAGCATCGATTTCTGCCGCAAAGCCGGTGGTGCGTCGTTTTTCCAGGCACGCATTGCGTTGTTTTACGGCACCTTGCAAGGTTCGCATCAAAAATCCTGCTGCACGGTCTCAGAAAAACTGTGCAATGTGGGTTGTGAAGTTAACAGCCTCCGTCAGCGGGTGTGAGCATCGTTCTTCCAGCTCGGTGCATAGATTTTCCAGCCTCAATGCTGGTTGAGCATCGATTTCTGCCGCAAAGCCGGTGGTGCGTCGTTTTTCAGCCGCGTCTCAGAAGGGGCATTGATTTTTTCCCGCACGGCGGTCTGTGTGTCGATTTTCAGTCTTGGTCTGCCAGGTTCACCTTCCAAGGCCCAGGAACTGGATAGTGCACCACTTGGCAGGGCAGGAGTCTCAGCAGAGAGTCCAGGTGCTGGCAGGAGAAGTCTTTGATGGCCCTGAGACTTCAACAACTGGAGGCAAGCTCAGGACAATCCCTTTGAGATTTCTTCACAGGCAGGAAGGCACACGAAGTCCAGCCAGTCTTTGTCCTCTTGAACAGGCAGAAGCTGCAACTCCAGGATAGCTCCATAAAGCACAGTTTCAGGCCGGTCAGCACTTCTCCTAGCTCTTCTGCTCTTCTCCAGGCAGAGGTTCCTCTTGATGTCCCAAAGTGATCTAAAGTCTGTGGTTATGGGTTCCCTTCTTATACCCATTTTGCCCTTTGAAGTAGGCTTACTTCAAAGGAAAGTCTCTCTTGCTTGTGAAATACTGCCTTGCCCAGGACAGGCCCCAGACACAAATCAGGGGGTTGGAGACTGCATTGTAAGTGACCAATCCTCCCTTCCCTCCTAGCACAGATGGCTCATCAGGATATGCAGGCTACACCCCAGCTCCCTTTGTGCCACTGTCTAGAGAGAGGTGCAAAAAGCTTAACTTTCAAACTGACCCAGACAGGGAATCCACAAACAGGCAGAGTCACAGAAATAGTTTAAGCAAGAAAATGCCCACTTCCTAAAAGTGGCATTTTCAAACATTCAATCTTAAAACCAACTTTACTAAAAGATGTATTTTAAAATTGTGAGCTCAGAGAACCCAAACTCGACATGTCTATCTGCTCCCAAAGGGAATCGATGCTTTAATTATTTTTAAAGGTAGCACCCATGTTAACCTATGAGAGAGATAGGCCTTGCAATAGTGAAAAACGAATTTGGCAGTATTTCACTGTCAGGACATGTTGAACACATTAGTATGTGTCCTACCTTAAACATACACTGCACACTGCCCATGGGGCTCCCCAGCACCTACCTTAGGGTTGTCTCCCATGTAAGAAAAGGGAAGGTTTAGGCCTGGCGAGTGGGTACACTTGCCAAGTCGAATTGGTAGTATAAAACTGCACTCACAGACACTGCAATGGCAGGTCTAAACCAGGTTTACAGAGCTACTAAGGTGGATGGCACAACTAGTGCTGCTGGCCCATTAGTAGCATTAGATTTACAGGCCCTAGGCACCTCTAGTGCACTATACTAGGGACTTACTAGTAAATCAAACATGTCAATCATAGGAAACCAATTACATACACATTTTGTACAGGATCACTTGCACTTTAGTACTGGTTAGCAGTGGTAAAGTGCCCAAAGTAACAGAAACAGCACACATCAACAACCTGGGAAACAGAGGCAAAAAGTTAGGGGAAACCACGCCAAGGATGAAAAGTCTAACATAATGGAACTCTTCACGCTGGACTTCTGAATGTTTTTTTTCTCAGTAGGACTAACCTGGTCCCAGTGTGAGGTCCACGCGACACCACCATCTGCCTTAATTTGTGGCTTTCACCCAGTCTCACACAAACAGACAACAGTGAGTGGCACTTTGTGCTTTTAGGCACTTTACTCACCTTCAATCTTTGAAATTGCATATCTCCAACTTTTTGTCATTTTGTTCTCAAATAATGTATTATATTTTACTCCTTGTTTCTGAAGTGGAATGGGAATTTTCTGGTGTTGTGTATAAACTTTATTACTGTTTGAAGTGCTGCATACCTTATACGTTGCCTCTCAGTAAAGCCTGACTGCTTTTGTGTCAAGCTACTAGAGGGTTAAGCACAGGTTAAGTTTGTGTTTCACCATGACATGATTGTTGTTGCTGCTTGAATAGGCTTTCAACCCCTCAACAAGTAACCCAATTTCCAACACAGACTAATTTATAATTCTAAAAAATGTTAAAATATTTTATGATTAAAAAATAATGTTTTTATTTTTATTTTTGTTTAGCATTAAATTATTTGCAGTTAAAACATTATTTTATTTCATTTAGCATTGTTTTCCGTGGGGCTTTATTTTAAACCCCTACCTCCTTTATTTTCAATTGGAATTATAAGGTTTGTGTTTTTTATTGACCCGTTACATACTGGGTATGATAAACTGCTTCTCTCCCACCCCCCAATACATTTCAGCTGGTCAATCCTGCCGATGCTTATCAGAGGAAAAATTCCATGTTAATACCCGGACAATGGATATGGGAGAAGAAGCACCAAAATGTGGATGTTCTGTCCTATTTCAGCGTCAGAACTCATAATAGCCCATAATTAGTAGACACAAAACTGGGAGACACATAATGAAGATGTAAGGTGGTACAGTCATTGCTGCTCTAACTATTTAAGGCAATGGTCAGCCCAAATTTGTCTTAAATTAGCACCTGCTGTGCTCACTTTATGTGATATAGCCCATAGTCTAGAAGTCAGCTATTCCCATTACAACACAGATGCCTGTGTTTAAATGGGAATGCCTGAATGCCAACAATATTCAATGCATGAAACTTAAATTTCATATGACTACCGACTATTTCCAAGTGGAGACCTCATCTTCGTTCTTTTACCATTCATTTACCAGAAAGGTAAACATCAGAACAGTACACTCACTGCACTTGATCTGCAGCAGCTCAAGGGAAGTGTGACTTTATTATTGGGGTGCCAGTGCAAATGCCCTTTGTGTCTATCCAATCCTCGGAGTCAAAGCCAGCTGAAATCACCTGACCATCACCAGAGCATTGCATCGATCACCTACACCTGGGTGAGTCTGCAAGCACAACTGAAGGCTGCCTGATTACTCAGAGCCAGTAAAAGGCAAGGGTGTTGCCTGCCACAATACAGTGACACTTCGACATCCAACCTCTGATTGCACCTTGCTACTTCACCATTAATCAGTGATACCTGAGTTTGGATTTGTTCTTTTCACTACACCATTAGGGGGTTGTAAACTAGAAGGCAAGGCTGTGTGAAGTCCGTCACTTATGTATCAACTTCATACATGCAAGGCACATGTGTGGTTGGAAGAGCTTAGCAATTTCTGTCCTGGATAACTACATCACAAAACATGGATGATTTGTCTTGTTCTCGTTGCACAGGAAATATTAAACACCCTTAGAATATTTCTGGAGGACTGTTGTTGGCCATAGGAGCAGCTTTAAAAGAATCACAAAGGAAAGATGTATGGAGAACATAAAGAAAGTAGGCACCATCCTCATATTTAACTAACAAGATATGCAGTATTAAACCTCAGGTGCCTTAAAAAGGAAAGTGATGCTTGCACACCCTATGATTCTGGGGCTTTCCTTCCTTCAAAAATACCATGACTTGAAGCTCACGGCTTGTATGATATTTAAATGTTTTTGTGATTACTCCTGGGCTATAAGAAGCACGTCCATTCTCAGTTTTTATTTTATGAATTTAGTTCATTTACCAGGTTCTCATTCACTGCTTTCCTCCATCTTTCACAAGATCAGTGTTTTTTTGGTTTAGGATATTTTTTTTTAGCTCTTCAAATATGTTGTCTTTAATCTTTTTAAAGTTTTAACCTAAAGACAAGATTCTCCTTCCTATAGTTTTGTCTTGTTTCATTCACAGGACTTATTTTTTCTGCGCTGTTCTTCTTGAATATACAAAAGAAAATTACATTTCGCTTTCTAAGTGAAATATGATTTTTTTTTATTTGGTTTACATAAAATCTATAAACTAAAGCTACAGAAAATGTGATCATTTCACTGACAATCCTTTAAAAAAAATTACGTAATAGATTTAAATACAATTAAGTACATCCTTAGCAGCACAAAAGAGTGTCTAACTTGAAATTTCCTAGCAAAACCAACCAACTATATACAGATTAGAGGCATCATAATTAGCTAGGAAATGTTTTAAATAAAACTAAGCGTAAATAAAAATAGAAGGTTGGCTGGATGTTTACAGCTTCAATAGAAGCTTGCAGTGCATCAAAATATTCATTAGTGATTTGTTGCCATCATTACTGAAGCAGCATATCAAATTCCTATTGAGCATACCCCTCCGTTTCAGTAAATTTCTGAGGTAAGTACATATCTTAATTGTGTGGGCATCAGCATATGCTTCTGATATCCTTTATACCTTGAAAGATCACAGGAGGTGGACTGAATGGCTCAATTTGGGGCTGATTTACAAAAACATTTATGAGTCTGGGTATTAGTACCAAGGAGTACTCTATTACGTACTCTTACATGTCTTTGGGAGCAGGCCGTCCAAAATCCTATTAGTAAAAGTACAAAATTGGCCGGTCCTTGGTATTTGAACTGACAGTTGCCTGGATATTGCCTTAATATTCCCATTGTAGATGTTTCGGTGCCAATTCTCAAACCCTTGTATGAGTACTTAATAGGGTACTACAGGAATGCTTATTTAAGTTTTCTAAAATATCTTTATCAATAGGCCTTAATATGTAGAGTAATGGCCTGATTCACTAAGGTAAACTTACACTTTGTGTAAATTTACGTTTGTTTTGGTATTCACAAACATGGAGTTAATAGTAAGTTTACCACGGTGGAGACTCTGCTGTTGGAGCGGAGTACCCTGCACTTAAAAAAGGTAGGCTGCATCTATCTTGTACCGTCTCTTCTGTCTGAGGCTGCCAAAGGGGCACTTTCACGAACATAACAGGGCTTGACAGCAGCACGAGCGGCTGAACCTCTTGTTGTCCCAAAGTGCACTCCGTGCCCCGTTATGTTTGAGTAAGAGCATCCTTAATAACAGCCGCACCTACTCCTGTTGGTAATAATAGATAATGTGCCAACACAATAGTGTATGCAAAGAAATGTTGCTTTGATCTCCGGTTTTACATACAGTCAGTGCCAAAGCAGCCAAGATTTTGGCTCTGAGCCTGTTTCCCTTTCCTTTATTGAACAAAAATGTTTCCGTCAATTAACATAAGTGGAATTCTGGATTGGTAAAGCCCAGGCTGTTGTTTTCTATAAATGAAGATATTGCACGACTCTGGAACTGGGAAAACAGGTTCCAATCTCGGCTTAGGCTCAACATCCTGTGATACGAAAATAAAAAATTGCAACATATTCTGCTTCTCATATAAAGCACTCTAATGCTCACAGGCCACTGCATACTGCATATTATAATACAATAATAATTTAAAAATGAAATCTATGTGTCTTTCAATAAAACAAGCCAGGCTCTTCTGCAGGTTTGCACCAAAGTTATACAGGATGTCTGGAGACTGTGTAGTCGTGATGAATTGATTCAGCGATGTGGCTTATGATATCTGTAATAATCCTGCCTCATCATAAACTGTAGTACACCAAATTAGAGGAAGTGACCTAACATACCATTTGACTCTAATGATAAAACAGATTTGACTCCTTGTTTGACGATTAGTCACCCAAAATTATCTAATTTGTTCCTGTGCAAGGACCATATGATTCACCTCATCATTAGCAGTGATTCACCTGACTGTACATAGCCTTTGACTCTTATGACATCACATAACTAACCCCCAATTCAATCGTTAGCTTTCAAGAGCCTCCTTTTTGCTCCTAGATAAGGAGTGAAAACTAGAGAAAACAAGCATGGGCCTTCTTGCATGTTTTGCCACCCCCCACCCATTCCCAGGATTTTGCGGCCTCACAATTTGTGGTACTTTTGCACTAGTCAAAAAATGTGCCTTAACAAAAATACTGCAAGGCCTGTGCGATGTCACTGCCGGAGACTCTGCTGTGTCACGGTCTTGAACCTTGGAGTCTCCAACAGCACAGCCCATCGAATTGGAGAATGTCTGATGCGAAAGAGAGCAGATCACAATATGAAATCTGCTCATTATGTTATCAGACGACCTGCGTTCCTTGCGTGTGCAGGGCGGCTGGGGGGGTGAGGGGTGATGTAGCGGCAGCGGAGGCATATTTAAAAGATGCACACAAAAAATTGAAACATGGGATAGGTATTGTCTTTAAATGTTGCTACACTTTTCTAGAAGGCAAATGTTCAGTAGAGGTCAAAGTGAAAGCCTCAGTGGAGGATTTGATAGCTGTTAGAAATTGGGTTTCTGGTAGGCTAGGATATGCACCTCAGCCAGGCAGAACCCACCACTCTAGTCAGGGCAAGTAAGTTACACACTAAAGCTAACCTGTGCTCATCCCCAGTAGCTTGACACAGAGCAGTCAGGCTTGTCCCCACAGGTCATGTATAAAGCGTTAGCACAACTCATTCACACCCATGACACAATAAATACACCACAAAAGAGACTCAACATAATATTATTATATATAAAAGTATAACAAATTTTGTGCAGAAACCATAGACCACAATATTTCTAAACACTGTGCATACCATGCAGATTCTCAGTGTTCCTAAGGTGCTAAGGCACCCACGCTCCTATTAGGTGAATTATGGTATGTGTAAGCCTTTCCAATAGGTAGATTCTTAAACACAGGGCTCAGGCAGTTGGTCACTCTCTTAGGTGATTTATGGTAATTTGAAGCAACACTCTCTGTTAGGATTGACCCCCAGGCTCCACAGGGGGTTTGTGGCATTACTGTTGCCCTCCCACTCCACTAGCTAAGGAAAGGGACTGGCAACTGATTGCGTAGGTGCTGGACCTTACCCTGCAAGAGTGCCCCTCTGGTCCTGCAAGGTATGTGCATAAGAGGGGGGGGGGGAAGGGCACACCTATCATAAACTCCAGTGGGGATGTCCCCACAGTCCGCATTACCAAGGGCAACAGCCTGCAAGCACACAGGGCGGGAGATCGGTAAGAAGAACTCCTGGGCCCCTCACTGTCCTTGGACTTAGAGCAGCTGCCCACGACCACGTGGTGCTGCTGCTTCAACCCTCTCTCCACTGGCATGGTTTTGGAGACTTCCCCTGGTCTTGACAGCCTCGCTCAGCAACCCGGTGGGAGGAGACGTCATCAATGGGGCCCACGGCCCCAGAGCCAGGCAATGCAGGCAGGAGGCGTCCTCTGCGAGACGAATGGGGAAGGAAGCTTCCTTGAGTTCCTTGAATTGACTCAGGTCAAGGACTCCCTCTAGTGCTCCAGTGGCTCTCTAGCTTCATAGAGTGTGGCTTTGGGGAGGAATACAATGTTCTGGGCCCCTTGCGGGTCTTGCAGGTAGTATGAAACCCACTTCAGAGTTCAGCTCTCCATACACACTGATCTTGGGCAGTAGGCTGAACAAAAGACAGTGCTCACCCCGCGTTGAAAACACTGGTAGGGCACTGGAAACAGTCAGCAGGGGCCATGCAGATCAATGCGTCCAAGCAATAGGTTCTAGGTGATCTGTCCTGGCAGCATCATAGCCTTCACAGAGCCAAATCAGGAAGCAGCCGGCAGCAGGGCAACAAGCAGAAAAGCCATCCAGTGAGTCCTTAATGCCACTGAGATAGTAGGCAGCAGGGCAACAGCAGAAGAGCAATACAGATGAATCCCTTTGCAGTCCAGCAGTCCTTCTGACAGGTTCAGTCCCAGTTCCAACAGTGCTCTAAAAACCATTGGGAAAAAGCCCTGGTACTACTCTACGTGCCCATCTTCTACAAGGTGGGAGAAGGTTCCAACCAGATCTGACCTGTTCCAGGCATGTCTCTTCTCCTCTACTTTGGCTCAAGACATCAGCAGGGGGTAAATGAGCGCTTTGTATGAGGGCAGGGCACAGCCTATATTAGTGTAAAATGTGCTCCACCTCACTCTCTCCCACCTCAGGAAGACCGTCAGAATATAGATGAACGAAGGTGTAACCCTGTCACACCTAACCCTTCCTGATGTATGGCTGTCTGGAGACTATGCACAAAGTGGAGCTGCCACTCTGCCCCACACGTGGATTGGAGTCAGGCTGCAAAGCACCAGAGCTATAAGCACAGAGGAATGCCCACTTTCTAAAAGTGGTATTTCTGAAATAGTAATGTAAAATCCACTCACACCAGTAAGCAGGATTTCTCACTATCATTCCAAACATTCCAAACATGGACCAGCTGCTCCCCACTGATAAAAAATTACCACTTAGAGATGTATAATTGAATTCCCAATGCAAACCTATGAAAGGAGCAGCACTCATAGCTGTGAAAAATGAAATAGGCTGTTGTCCCTACTAGGACATGTAGCACAGAAAAGTGTATGTCCTACCTTTCACATACAAAGCACCCTGCCCATAGGGCTATCTAGGACCTACTTTAGGGGTGACTTAGGTGTAGTAAAAAGAGAGTTCCAACCTTAGCAAGTAGGTTGACTTGCCAAGTCCATGTGTCAGTAAACTGCACACACAGGCACTGCAGTGGCAGGCCTGAGACAAGTTTGAAAGACTTTTGTGTGTTGGATTTTTCTCGTTTTGGTCTTGTTTTATTCAGATAAATATTGGCAATTTGTCTAAACTGGTGTGGAGTTCCTTTGTAGTGTTTTCACTGTATTTGTATACAAATACGTCACACATTGCCTCTGAGATAAGCCTCACTGCTCGTGTCAAACTGCCAAGGAGGTGAGCAGGGGTTATCTTAGCTGTGTGGCTCCCTTACCCTGACTAGAGTGAGTGTCCCTACTTGGACAGGGAGCAAACCACTGCCAACTAGAGACCCCATTTCTAACATTGGTGGCAGAGGTGGGTCAGGACTTGTATTTGTACTTGACAAGCAGTGATTGGTGTACACAGACCAGTACACAACCACATACTGTTTATTTCTGTTTGAGTTTGACCTTTTTCTTTGCGCCTTGAGGAGATCTTTTGTGCAACCTCTAAGTTTCATCCACAATCATGTCTAAGTCTGGTGAGCCAGCAGCCATTATTGCAGATTTGAGTTTGAGCAGGAGCAGCTGGAAACATATACGGTGCCTCTGCAAAGAGTTCAGGTTTCCTTTTAGAGGCCTTGCTATAAAAGAGAAGCTATCAAAGGCTCTGAGGGCCTGGTTAGCAGCCAGTGAGGCTGGTGAGCATGCAGAAGTGAACAATGTGAACCTGAAGAAGCAGAGACTACATGCAGATTTTTAGGCACAAAAGGATCTTCCTGGGGGGAAGCACCCTCTAGGGCAGGAAGCAGTGTTTCTTCCAATCGTCTGACCCCAGAGAGGCTTAAAGACAGGCGGGAGGCAAGGAAGTACTCTTTGGAGATCGAAAAGCTCCAGTTGGAAATGGAGGCAAAGAACCTGGCCATAGAAGAAAGAAAAATAATCATGGCTCAAGAGTTGAGCTTAAACAAACTGGACTTGAAAGGCAAGGCCAGCACAATTGGTGGGACCAGTTGTTCAGTGTGGTCTGAGAGTAAGGTGCATATACCAAAGATGTGGTGGAAGATTTTGTTGTTGGTGATGACATTGAGCAGTGGTTCAGGGGGCATGAGGTGGCACTGAGGATGAACAGGGTCCCTAAGAGAGATTAGGGGGGCAGGTCTGTAGAACACCTTTCTGGTCTTAGAAGTAGAGGATCAGATGAGGTACCCTGCCATAAAAGACATCCTGACCAGGAGGTATAGTGTCACCCCAGAAAGTTACTGGGTCAAATTTAGGGAGAGTGCTAAACTTTTGTCACAAACCTGGGTGGAGTATGTTGATTCTTTCTGTAGAGCACTGATTGGTTGGGTGTAGGGCAGCAAGGTAACACACTATCAGGAACTTTACAATTTGATTGTATGGGAGCACTTGTCCAGTCGTTGTTTTCCAGAGCTGCGCCAGCACTTGATTGACTGTAAACTTACTGACCCCAGGAAGCTTGCCAACGAGGCAGACCGCTGCCTCAGCACCAGGGTCCTAAAGAAGTTGTACATAGGAGACTCAGCCAATGGTGGGCACGGTCCCCAACAGAAGAAGGAGGGGGAGGTCAAGGGAGACACGGACAGGTCCCAGGATAAGGTAGGAGAAAAGGGTTCCCATTTCGCTTCTGACAGGAAGAAGGGAGGGTCTGGTGGGCGGTGGGCCAGGGTACCCCATTGTAAACCACTTTGCTTTCAATGCTCCCAGCTAGGACACAAGAAATGAGACTCTGTCTGTCCTAAGAAACCCCCCACTTGTGGCCCCTCCACAGGGGTGGCCAATGTGGTTATAGGGGGAAAATATCCCCAGGGGAAGGTCATAGACCATGCAGTCATCTCCCTTAGTTGGGAGGTGAACTCAGAGGGTAAGGTGGTGATCCCAGAGGGTTGGAGTAATCAATTCTATCAGGTAAAAGTGGAGGGGGTCCCAGTCACTGCTCTGACAAACCCTGGGGCTAGTCAGACCATGGTTGTGGAAAGGCTAGTTTCCCTAGAGCAGTACCCCAGTCTGGTGTGTAGACTGACTCCAGCCCATGGGCAGGAATTTTTCGGCCCTATGGCTCTGGTGTTCCTAGAGTGGGGTGGGGAGGTGACCCAGAGAAGGGTCATAGTTGGGCCCAAGATGCCCATAGACTGCATTCCGAGTAATGAGTTTCCCCCGGGAACTAGGAAGGGTGGTCGCCAACAGCACTCTAAGAGTTCAGTTTTCTATGGGTACCACTACAAAGTAGAAGGTACAGGACCCCAGCACGAGGGATGGGAGGAGGGAGATCCCATCCCTGTCCTCTACTCAGCCTGAGGGTACAGACCCTAAATTGAATGACCATTCTCAGGATACAACCCCTGAACTGGTGGGAGGTGAAGTGGAAAAAAGGTACAAGGCTCCCGGAGCTACTGCCCCCACTTTCCAAAACCACAGAGGCTAGAAACCCTGGGATGGCCTGGGCCTTGCTCTTGACAATGACAGCTGTCAGTGGCTTCTGTTAGCTGTTTTCCTTGTGGTCAGAGTTTTCCCTGGGTTGGGGACTGAAGTCAGACCCAAGGGGTGGAATGGGCCACATCACACTGTTGGCCATGGTAGTACTGTCTGCCTAATGGGATGCATCTGTGAGCAAGGTAAGGTTCAGTGCTGCAGAGATGGAGTCCACAGATGAGGGGAAGGGCTTTCCCTGGGTTAATTCAGTGGGCCCTGGGAGTGGAGACAGAGGGATCCACCTGGGTTTAGAGAGGCATAGAACTGGCTAGAGCCCCTGCAGTAGTAGGCAGTTATCCAGGTTCTATCGCCCTAAGCAGGGACGTCCAGCAAGGTATTGATTGACCTACCCTGGCTTTAAGCTGGGAGGGGGTCTTGTTGGAAATGGCCTTTTTTGTAGGCTTCTTCCCAAAGATTTTGCCTTCTTGTTCCTATTTTTCTGATCTGTTTTTGCTGGCTTTAGGACTCTGTGCACTTTACCACTGCTGACCAGTGCTAAAATGCAAGTGTTCTCCGTCTAAATTGTATTGGTAATTGGTTCATCCATGATTGGCATATTTTATTTACTAGTAAGTCCCTAGTAAAGTGCACTAGAGGTGCCCAGGGCCTGCACATCAAATGCTACTAGTGGGCCTGAAGCACTAATTGTTCCACCCACATGAGTAACCCTGTAAGCATATCTCACACCTGCCACTGCAGTGCACCCACTTGCCAGGCCCAAACGTTCACTTTTACTACATGTAAGTCACTCATAAGGTAGGCCCAAGGCAGCCTCATGGGCAGGGGGCAGTGTATTTAAAAGTTAGGAAATGTACTGATGTGTTTTACACATCCTGATAGTGAAATACTACCAAGTTCGTGTTTCACTATTGCAAGGCGTAACTCTCCCTTAGGTTCACATAGGGATTGCCTTGAAATATCCTCTAAGTGTCATTTTCCATTGGGAGCAGTTAGAGATATGGAGTCTCTGAACTCACAATTAAAAATACATATTTTGGTGAAGATGGTTTTTAAATTGTAAGTTTGAAAATGCCACTTTTAGAACGTGGGCATTTTCTTGATTAACCAATCTGTGCCTCTGCCTTGTTGTGGAATACACATCTGGGTCAGGATGACAGTTGGGCTGTATTTGAATTCTCTCTAGACAGTCACACACAGGGAGCTGAGATGTTCCCTGCATATTCTGATGAGGCTCCCTGAGCTAGAGTGGTGGGAGGAGCTGACATTTGCACTTGAATAGGACTGACCCTGACCTTACACAAAACCATCTCCACCCCCTACAGTACATCTGAGGCCAGGCCAGGAAAGGCAGGTTCTTGTGCACTACAAAGACTTTCCTTTGAAGTTTGCCTACTTCAAAGACAGAAATGAGTGTAATTATTGAGCCTCTGAGACCACAACTTCAGAACATTTCTGGACTGAGAACATTCTTCCAGTAAGAAGAGCTAGATTATGTAGGAGGGACTATCACACTGCCTGTTCCTATGCTGTGCTGGCCTGCTGCTTCTGTCCTGAGAGTGAAAATACTAGACTTTGCTTTCTACATCCTGCTTCCCAAGATTTTCCAAGTGTTTGAACTGTGCTTGCCTGTTAAGAAGTCTGAGGGTCATCTAAGACTTCTGCCAGCACCTGAGCTCACAAGCTGAGAGTCCTGACTCACCAAGTGTTGCCAAATCCAGTCCCTGGGCCCTTGGGAGTGATTTCTGTCATAACCAAGAAGAAACCAAGTGCATGGACTCCAGAGTGACTTTAGGAACCGGCACCACTGTCTGACTCTGCATCAGGAGCCGTGGTCCCCACTGAGTGCAACAACCACAACTGTTAACGCAGGCCGACGCTGCTGCAGCACCCCATAAGTCCAGCCACAGCGTGAGCCCTGAGTGCCATGTCCTCGGTGTCTGGGACACGTGACTCTAACTCCGCTGCAGCACCTGTGGTCCTGTGGTGTGATCGGGACACTGCTAAGTCGAAGCCTTGCATCTTGACTTGCTGGATTTGTCAACCCCACTGCATTGTAAGGAACCAACGCCTCACTACCGACGCTACATCACCTCCCCTACAACTGTAAGGAACCAACACCTCACCTCCCCGGCAGTAAGGAGCCAACACCTCACCTCCCAGGTAGCAGTAAGGAGCTGATGCTGCACTCGCTCCACCAAAAGTCTCACCTCCCCGACATCGTGCATTGTCTTTGCTTCATAATTACCCAAAGGTACTATGTTAGTATGTGTGTGTGTGTGTGCGTGTGTGTGTGTGTGTGTGTGTGTGTATGTGTGTGCAAATACTTTCCACATTGTCTCTGAGATAAGCCTGACTGCTTGTGCCAAGCTACCAAGGGGGTGAGCAGGGTTTATTTTAGCTGTGTGGCTCCCTTACCCTGACTAGAGAGAGGGTCCCTACTTGGACAGGGTGTAAACTACTGGCAACTAGAGACCCCATTTCTAAGAGCTACTTCCCTGGGTGGCAGAATCTGTGCAGGCGCACTAGTAGCATTTAATTTACAGGCCCTTTGTTTATGGTATGGCACTTTACTATGAAAGTCCTGGAAAATTAAACACGCCAAACAGCTGTAAACCAATCACACTAAGTTTTAGGGGAGAGAGTACATGCACTTTAGCAATGATTAGCATTGTAGTGTATTAGGTCTGTGAGTAGTAGGACCCACACTCAATAAAAGTGTTATGTAATCATTTTGGGGGGTGTTACAGTGTGGGTATTATTGGTTATGAGATAATGAGTTGAATGTTACATGCTAATGAATAAAGACGTTACCTGCAAGATCCTTGTGTGGTGTTTTCTTGTGAATGCTCCCCTGCTAGGGAGGACACAACTGGCGACGTGTAGTGGATATGCACCCTGAAGGAATGACTGCTCTCACTGAGAGTATGCAAGGATATGACAAACTGCTCTTATATAAGCAGATTGCTTTAAGCAAACCAAGCTACTGCACCCCATGCTGGTGCAAAGAAGCCTGCAGTTGGTGTATGTGGTGTGCAAGCTCCATTCCAACCCATACGAGGTCTTGTGGAGAAGTTGAAGTCCCAACAGAGGAGCACCATTGGAAAAGGCCACCAAAACTTGCTGGCCAGGCTGAGAAAATGCAGTGCTGTGCCATAACATGCGTCATCCTTCATACAAAGAGAACACTAAAGGCAGTGACAACCAAGTGCAGTGTAAAAGACAGCAACAACCAGATATGATAGAAAGCAGCAACAAGCAAGCACAAGTAGTAAACTTTACTCACCGGCCCTACAACCTGAAGATCAGATGAAGTGACTCAAGAGCAAACACAGGAGATGTGCTTGCAAGGTTGTTAGTCACCGTAGAAACCACCAAAGCCACTTTCAGAACTGTGAATTTTTTCAGTCGACTGACACAGAAGCATGTATGGTGCTGCTGCATTCTTGAAAGCTCCACATCCATTCAACACTGCCAAGAAGCAAAATATTGGCACAAGATGGACTATATGGTTTGAGACTCTCTATGACTTCATAGACACCATGGAAGAAGTAAATGATGAGAAAATCATTAAATATTAAAATAATCTTACTGGTGACGTGAGTAAAAGTAGTGATGAAGAAAATCTCACAGACTGAGACAATGTCATACCATCATATCAAAGACGCATTAGGAGCCAAGTTCAATCCATGCCAAACATCAACTATGAAAGGAACATCAGTCAAGCAAGACAACAAGTATGGGAGATGATGGATGAGTTTGTTGAGCGATGTAATGTGCTCATCAAACACTGTATTGATGAAGAAACCATGCGCCTTAGAGTCATTGATGGTTGTTTGTTGACTTGTTCAGAAGAGCATGTTGAGAGAGTCACTCAGTCTAGAAAAAGTATTGATGGCTTCCAGAGATGAGTAACAAGCAGATCTGCAAGCTGCCAACATCGAAGCAGGAACAACCAAAAGAGAATTATTGCTAGTCATGAGCAGTAAACACAATCACTGAGTAAATGCCTGTAAATCAACATCTTCAAAGAAAGAAATACTGTTTCCAATGTGAATCTTCATTTCTACATGAAAGAAAATGTCCAGCCACCAGGCAGATGTGCAAAGGTTGGGGAAAGGAAAACCACTTGATCAGGGCGAGTTAAGAAAATGGATGCCAGAAATTTCCAGAAACACTCTTGCCATGCCCACAAAGACAAAAAGCAACCTTAACTGCTACAAGTGGAAACTATACAAAGTTGATCATCGTCAAGTTCCTCCTGCAAGAATTACTCAACATCATCATCAAGCATCAGTGAAGAGGATGAATGTTTGATGATCAATTCTATAAAGAAGAGCATTCACACATGGGCCTTCCTACCACAAGATGTCACCATGTTACAGTCCTTCTTCGGCATGGTCAGCAATGGTTCAAGGTACATTTGTGACTTTGCCACAGTAAGTGCCCCATTGTGAGACCTGACAAAATGAAAAGTCCAGTTCCGATGACCCTGAGAATGTGATTACAGCTTCAAAAGAATAAAGCATGCAATTGAAAATGTGACTAAGATGGCTTACTTTGATCCTAAACTACACACTAGGATTACTGCTGATGCGAGCCCGGTGGGGCTCAGAGGACAATTGCTCAGCACAATAGACATCCCAATGCTCAGAGACACATTGTGGCATATATCAGTCAAAGCATGTCTGACACAGAACATGCCTATTCCAAGTTGGAAAAAGAGAACCTGGTTGTGGTGTGGGCCTGTGGACATTTTCCTGTGTTTCTCTATGAAAAGAATTTCACAATTGTCGCAGACCACCAAGTGCTGCTCACCATATTCAGAAATCCAACAGCCAAGATGCTCCCTCACATTGGAAGCTAGGGGTTGCATTTATAAGAGTACGACTATACAACTGTGCATAAGCCACACAAGAACCAAAACCCTGCAAATCATTTCTCATGAGTACCCCTACAAAAGCTCAATGTCAAAACCTGGTGATAAATACATCAACTTCATTGTAATGTCAAGCATGCTAGCAGCTCTGTCCATTGAACAGATTATTGACACTTCAAATGTCAGTAAGGACATGCTTGCTCTCAAATACATTATTTAAGCACAATCATGGAGATAGAGAGTTTGACCTCTAAGTGACAAAATGTTGAGTTTCATGATTATCAAAATGTACAAAATGCACTGTCTGTCACTAAAGAAGGGATTGTACTGAGAGGCTCCCAGACTGTCATACCGCGAGTCTAAGACAGCAAGTTATTGAACTCACTCATGAAGGACATTGTGGCACTGTTGATCTAATGTGGTTCCCTCTCTTGCACAAAAGAGGAGAGAGGGAATTAAAAGTGTCATTTATGCAACTGCATGTCTCAGAAAGTGACCCAGCATCCACTAATCATATCTGATCTTCTTGCACATGCTTGGGAAAGAGTAGCCATAGTATTCTTTGGACCACTGGAAAAATTAACCATGACTGATGGTGAGGTTTGTGCCACTGACACTGCTTGGAAACGTCAGATGAAGACATATGCTGATGAATGTCCTCAAAATCAGGACGTCGTCTTTGACAAGGGTGACTGTGTTCATGTCAAGCAAAAACAGTAGTGAAGGACAGATCCTCCAATTGATGTTGAACCTTTGGAAGTTGTGAAGTGCAAGGGTCACATGATAATGGCCCAACGGCCCAGCCAATTCATCACAAGTGATTTGTCACATTTCAGACATCAGTCTTGCTGATCATCAGTCCCGGAAGCCCCAGATGAGGCTTTTCCACCTGAAACCCTAGAAGCCCAGATCAGACATTAGACCCTGTACCCTCAGGGTCCAGCTCAAAATGCATCATATCACATGTGAGAGTACCTTGATGGGTGATTGCAGACATGTAATGCTGCTATTGTTTATGTCTTTTTATTTATTTATTTTTATTTAACAAGGAGGGAGGTGTAATGCCTGATTTATACTTTTTTAGTGCATCATTTGTGTCATTTTGAGACACAAAAGCGGCACAAACGTACACAATTCAATTATATTTTGTAAGTTTGCGCTGCTTTTGCGTCAATAAATGACGCAATTGCGGTGCTAAAAAAGTATAAATCAAGCACGTAGTGTCTTGGAACTGTGAGAACTAGGACCCTGTGGCCCTGGGTAGACTCAATGAAAGTTTAGCATAATAATTTTGGGAGGTGTTAAGGTGTGGTTATTAATGGTTATGAGATAATGAGAAGTTAATTGAATGTTTTACGCTGATGAATAAAGACATTATTTACAAGCTTCGTGTGTGACCTGTTTTTGGGCATGCTCTCAGGTTTGGAAGGCCACGACATACATCAGCATTCACCCAACTATCTTTCAAAGCACTTGACTATGTACCAACAAACTAAACACTTAGGCCCATATTTAAGAAAAGTTAGAGCTGCCTTTGCACCATTATTTTTTACGGACAAATGCTGCTAACCTAGCAACATATTTATATTTTTTAACTACACAAGTCTAGTGGCAAAATCCTAGAATTTGCGTCATTTTTTTGGGAGTGTCACCCAATCTTGTATCGTTTATTGACAATGATATGCAAGGTAAGCGTTCCCTCTCAAAAAATGATGCTAGGCCACTAGCTCCATATTTACAACCTGATGCAAAAATGACGCATGCAAAGGACCTGGTCCAAAAAATGACGCTATGTCAGATAGTGTCAAAATGTTATTGTCCAGCAGAACAGGCATTAAAATGAGGCCCACACACTACTACATAAGGGAAACTCACGAAAGGAGCATTGGCAAGCAACTGGACAACATGGACCTGTTACTGCTCCAGTTCGGCACACGCCGAAGACGACAGCAACAACAAGTGCTACCAGCACCACCACAGCAACCTAAACACCACCACAACAGCCACAAAGGCAGCGCGAAAGTCAGGAGAGGATATTTCCCCCACGCACAACCATCCATGCCCTCAGGGAAAAGATGTGATTAGACTCTACCGCCTGAATTGGGAGTCTATTGTACACCTGCTGCACCACATAGTGCCAGACATCACTGTAAGAGTGGAAAGTCAAACAACAATTTCACCAATTCCACCCATGGCCGAACTCCTGGCTGTCCTTCATCTGCTGGCATAGGGATCTTTCAAGACTATTGCGGCATAAGTGAGTGGTATCTTCCAGCCAACCTTCTTTGCCTTCCTTCCAAAGGTCCCGGATGCCATCATCTTCCTCACACCCCCCACATCTGGTTCCACAACACCCAGCAACTGCAGCATGTGACCAAGGTTTCTTCCAAATAGCTGGATTCCCGCATGTGCTGGGTGCAATGGACTGCACCCATGCCCAAACTGTGCTTCCTGCTGCTGCCGAACACCTCTACAGGAACCACGAACATACCCATTCCATCAATCTGCAGGTCATTGTGGACCACTGTGAGATTTTCACTAACATCTTAGCTAAATATCCTGACAGCGTCAATGATGCCTACATATTCCAGCACTCTACCTTTAACTAGCATTTCCAGGATGGTCAGTATGGCAATAGGCTACTCGTAGGTAAGCCACCACACTAATCATTACACAGACAACACACCATACTTGTGGGACAAACAATACATACATCATACTAAACACACATGGGGAACACAGGTGTTCAGACAAGACATTTGCCACATGCCACGCTACACCACATTTAATGCACGTTATACACACATACACCCATATGTACAAGTTCCTGGCACCACCTGACTGACACAGTACTTGAAGGATAGGTGGAACTATGTCCCCTTCACATACAAAAGCTGGGCCCAAACCACTACTAGTGTCCACAGGTTAAAAACATAATACAGATCCCTCACACATAACAATTGCCAAGGAATAGCTCAGCTATGGGAATTTCATTGGCCATGCCAACGTAAAGCAATTCACTTATAGGCACCACCCCACCTTTATAATGGTGTAGAAACCTCAGGCAGCACCAATATCAAATGCCATCCGAGTGTTGCCATCATCATCTACACATTACCAAAACATACCAGGCATACCCATTGTGTTCACCTTTCCCTTGTCTGATGCTTAGTGAAGCACACATAGAAGTACCACATCACCAGCTATGAATGTTCATGTGTAGGAATAGACACCTCAGAGCACACCAACAATCATACCTGGTAATCACACATCTCCCTATCACGATAAAGGGTAACAACAGTGGACTGTGTGAGCTCCACTACTGACAATGTACTGGGAGAGGCCAGAAGTGCATGTGAATGAGGAGACATGGGAATTAGCATGACTGGTCCGGCAATGCAGGGCACTACAGAAAACCACATCATGCCTTGTCCTGTCACACAGGTTTCTGAAAACTCTTGCATAAATCACAAAACATATCATACAACTGTGTCACACTGTGCTTATGAACCCCATGCATATCCGTATGCCAGCCAGCTACTGGCAACAACAACTTTGTGCATGGGAGGTATTCCAAGGGGAAAGGGGTGGGATTCACATCAAACACAGAGGGCCTAACACCTGATTTATGGCACGCAAAACACAAATTAGGTACAAATTCCCAGAACATCACTCTTCTGCAGGTCTAAAGTGAAGGGACTAAGGGCCACATGTCAGGAAAGTGGTGCATCACAGCAACGCCATTGTAATTGTGCCTCTTTGCGGCCCCCTACTGCCACCATGTGAGTGCGGTATACAAAATACAGTGCACCATTGCACAGAGTAGGTGCAATAGCGTCAAGATAATGGTTGCCATTGATGTACTGTGTAGGAGTAGTTGCAACATTTCTGACAAAATACTGCACAGTACATAGGGGCCCATTTAAATCAACTGTGTGCCCCCTTCTAACGCCTGCTCTGTGCAGATGTGAAAAGTATCTGCTAAAAATGATGCATTAGAACCTTGGAGATTTCTCTGCACCGTTTTTTTCAGTCTGACTAATGGGGGAATGCTCCCCTTGTGTACATGATGCCTGTCACAGGCATAATCTGCCACAAAGGGTCACTAAGTGATGCACTGTATAAGTAATGCCACATGGAAGCATGGCGCCCTGAGTTTGGCCTCGTAAGGCTAATATAGCATCAATCTAAATTACATCATTGTGGTGCAAAAAGGTGCCATGTCCTACTAACATTTGGACACAGCCTCAAATATGGACAACAGAACACAAATTTGACATGGGATGACTGTCAAGCCAGAATTTAATTGACAATCACCAGGTCCCTGCGGCACAACCCATGATAGGAACGTGCACCACCACACACCAATGCAACCATTCATCCAAACAGGAACACACACATTACCAGATGCAAGTCTGAGTCACCACTCCACTTAAAACTAATATGTGCCATGGCACATAGGAAATAACAAATATCCATGACTGACACATGTTCTCACATTCCCTTACAGCGGACCAAGGTTATGGCATCCAGCCATGGGTCATGACCACCTTTGGCATCCCAACAACAGAGGCAGAGCAGGTATACAACAAAGGCCATAGAAGCACAGGGAATCTAGTGGAGATGACATTTGGGCTCCTAAAATCAAGGTTCAGGTGTCTGGCTCTGACAGGAGGAAGTCTGTTACATGCACCACTCCTTGGCTACAAGATCATCCTTGTGAGTGTCATCTTACATAACATTTGCATATGCACCAATGTGCCCTGGGAGGAACTGGTAGATGTCATAAATGAGGAGATGATGACAATGATGCATTATAGGAAGAGGGGGAACAACACAGAACTGCTGCTGGAGTACGCAGAAGACAACAAACTGGACTGAATGTCTTCACGTAGACAGTGTACACCAAGATTCAGCATGTAAATATCACCATTAAATCACTTTAAACCAGAATGCCCATTGCGTACTCATTATCACCATCACATACCCTTTTTAAATTGCCCATATCTCAGAGAGCATGACAACACCACAACAGTTATGAATAATGTAGGAACATAGGTCCAGATTTAAGAGGGCCTAGTGCCACCATGCACAATATTAGCGTCACATTTCTCCATTGCCTAGATCCATGCACCAGAAATACAAAGTGGTGCTATACATGAATTTGCGCCAATTTCTGCTGCTTGCGCCACATCATTCCTGCTCCCAGCAAAATGTGTGCAAGGGGGCAGTGCACACAGTGGGGGGTACCACAATGGGGTAGTTTAAACTAAGGGACTTAACTGTGTCACATATCTTGCAGGTACTGGTAACACCTGCACTAAGCAGGTGTGAAAAGGGAGCATGCCATTGGTATGAATGGGCCACTATGAACTGGTCAGTATTGGTGCTTGTGTACCCACTTGCCAGGCTCAAAACTTCCCTTTTTATACATGTAAGGCACCCCTAAGGTAGGCCCTAGGTAGCCCCATGGGCAGGGTGCAGTGTATGTTAAAGGTAGGACATGTACTGATATGTTTACATGTCCTGACAGTGAAATACTGCCAACTTCAGTTTTCACTGTTGCAAGGCCTATCTCTCTCTCATAACATTTAAGTGCAGTTTCCCTTTGGGAGAAGATAGAAATAGGGAGTTTGGGGTCTCTGAACTCACAATTTAAGAATACATTCTTGTTTTTTTAAATTGTCAGTTTAAAAATGCCACTTTTAGAAAGTGGGCATTTTCATGCTTAAACCATTCTGTGACTTGGCCTGCTTGTGTATTCCCTGTCTGAGTCAGATTGACAGTTGAGCTATTTGTGAATCCCCTCTAGAAAGTGACTGACACAAAGGGAGCTAGGGTGTGGCCTGCATATCCTGATGAGCCATCTGAAGCTAGAATGGCGGGAGGAGTGTTCACTTACACCTAAATGGGCTGTGCCTCAACTCACACAATGCAGTCTCCAACCCCCTGGTGTGAGTCTGGAGCCAGACCTGGGCAAGGCAGGATCTTGTGAACAATAGAGACTTTCTTTGATGTTTGCCTACTTCAAAGGCAGAAAGGGGTATAGGTAGTGGACCTAAACCCCAGATTTTACTTCTGGGATCAAGAGGAACCTCTACCAAGGAGAAGAGCTGGAGAAGGAGTACTGCCCCTTTGCCTGAGACAGTGCTTTGCTGAGTTGGCCTGCAGTTGCTGCTTCTGCCTAAAAGAGGACACAGACTGGACTTTGTGGCATATTCCTGCTTGTCAAGAATCTCCAAGGGCTTGGATTGAGCTTGCCTCCTGATTTGAAGACTCAGGGCCATCACAGACTTCCTCTGCCAACACCTGCACTCTCTGCTGAGACTCCTGCACTTGCGAGTGGTGCTCTATCCAGTCCTTGGGCCCTTGAGAGGTGAAGTTGGCTTAACAAAGACTGAAATCCATGCACAGAACATCGTGTTGGGAAGATTTCAATGCACCACCATGCAAACGACGCTCCACCCGCTTTGTGGCTAAAATCGACACTCTACCTGCATCGCAGCTGGGAGATCGATACATCACTGCTGGAAAAATGACGCAACACCCGCTTGCAGCTGCTGATAATGACACAAACCCCAAGCAGTGCAGTTGTCCAACACTGTGCGGCCAGATTTCTCACGCATCACTGATGGTGTCAAAAATCAACACAAGCCTGCGTGGATCCGAGGTGCCCTGTCCAAAAGACAACGCATCGCTCTTTTGTCAGAGAGAAAAATGACACATCACCTTCTCAACCGAAGAAGAAACGATGCACGGCCTCATTTGCGAGTAAGGAATCAACACATCACTGACTTTTTTGATGCATGCTCGCCTGTGCAACTTTATTTTTGATGCAAACCATGTACTTTGTGTAAAATCAGCATTGCCATTGTTTTCTATAATGCAAGACTCTTAGGCCCTCATTATGACCCTGGTGGTGAGTGATAAAGTGCCAGGAATACCGCCAACAGGCTGACGATAATTACTGTCAAATTATGACCATGGCGGAGAAAACTCCCATAGACAGCCAATGTACCACACCAACCACCAAGGCGTTGGCAACACTGACCACGGAGGTAACCAACAACAGCCAGGCAGAAGACAAAGTACCGCTCACCATATTTTGACCCTTCAATCCACAATGATTTCCGGGGCGGTACCAACTCATCAAAAGCCTGGCAGAAACACATCACAGAAGAGCAAAGACTCACCATCAGAGACACAAGGAAGAACAATGCCACCATGGAACCGGAACTGCAATTCTTCCCGATGCTCATCTACGTCATGCTCCACCTGGATCACCAACGCCGATGAAGACGGCGACGGTGAGTACAACCACCTAACACAGAAGGGAGGGAGGGAGGAAAACAAGAGTGACACACACACACGCCATACACACACCATACACACAACCAGGTGCAGATGAAAAACAATGGCACACGATACACAGCATAATAATGCAAGGACAACAAGAATGCAGTAATGAAAATGTATTGATATAAACAGCTACCAAATGAACCAATCAGACAAAAAACAGATATGTACAAATGCACACAAAAAGCTAATGCCCAGTCCAATGTACTAAGGGCCCACATGGCCACAGGGCACAGTCCAAGGCCCAACTCGAATCCCGACTTCATCCAGATAGAACTCTGCAGGGGCATCAGTTTGCAAGTGGGCAGGCACCTTATGGTGATGGTGTCTGGGGGACACCCCACCCGAATACGGGAACAAGCCCACTGGTTCTGTCGGGGGCTCCATGCCCATTTCTCTGTGCTGGGGAGTGCAAGGCCACCCATTTCTCTAGAATGCAAGGCCACAGTCTCAGGAGTGGGTGACTTTCCCACTGGTTCTGGAGGGGGATCCATGCCCATTTCTCTGTGCTGGGGAGTGCAAGGCCACAGTCTCTAGTGGTTTACTTTCCCACTGGTTCGGGAGGGGGCTTCATGCCAATTACTCTGTGTTGGGGAGTGCAAGGCCACAGTCTCTGGAGTGGATGACTTTCCCACTGGTTCTGGAGGGTGCTCCACGCCCACTTCTCTGTCCTGGATAGTGCAAGGCCACAATCTCTCAGGTGTGGAACATGCCCACTGCTCCTGGAGGGGGCCCCTTGTACAGCAGTCCCTGAAGGGAGGCCTACATGACTTCTGCTGGTGGTGATGGCTGCATTGTGTCATCTGGAGGTGAAGGCTGCACAGTGAAAGCCGGTGAAGGTGCCTTCTGGGCAGCCTCTGCTGGAGGTGTGGGCTGCACTGTCTCAGCAGGTGGAGTTGCCTCCAGGGCAGCCTCTGCTGGAGGTGAGGGATTCATTTACTCAGCTGGCAGTCATGGCCCCGTGACCACTGGTGATGGCGGTGGTGGTGTCACCCTGATAGCCTCTGCTGGAGGTGAGGGATGAACTGTGTTGGCAGGTGGAGGTGCCTCCTGGGCAGCCTCTGCTGGAGGTGAGGGATGCACTTCCTCAGCTGGCGGTGGGGGCCCCTGTGACCACTGGTGGTAGTGGTGTCACCTTGACAGCCTCCACTGGAGTTGAGGGCTTCTTCCCCTTCATGGCAGGAGGTGTTGGATCCTTAACCTTCCTGGCAGGGGTTGAGGGCTTCTTCCACTTCATGGCAGGATGTGCGTGTTCCTTAGCCTTACGGGCAGGATTCGAGGGCTTCTTCCCCTTCATGGCAGAAGGTGCGGGCTCCTTCCCCTTCACGGCAGGAGGTGTGGGATCCTTAACCTTTTTGACTTGTGGAGTGGGATCCTTCACTGACCACTGTCTGCGTGGACTGTTTCTGAAGTGCTGGGCTGGGTCGTTGGGACCCTGCTCTTACGGGCAAGATGGCATGAGGTGGAGTGAAGAGGTCAGAGGTCAAGTTGGCAAGGAAAAGCTTCTTAGGGACGGTGGGGCAGGATGAGAGAGGAGGGATGGAAGTGGAGGTTGAGGGAGTAGTTGTTGGAGGTGTATGTCTGCTGAACTTGGGTGCAGGTGCATGGGCAGTGTGTCAGCCATTTATGGCATTTACAATGGTTGACTGCCCTACAGAGATGGATCTCAGGAGGCCAATAGCCTCCTTACTCAGGGCAGCATGACTGACTGGGGCAGGGCCTGAGGTGCCTGGGGCAAAGGAGATGCCCACCCTCTACTGAGGGGCTACTGGAAGGGTGGTGCTGGTACGCAGGGTGGCAGCTGTACCTGCAGCTGGGGTGGTCACAGAGGTGTCTACCACCACCAGGGAGCTTCCATTGGAGGAGGTATCTTCGTCTGTGTTGTCACCTCCTGGGTCTGCCGTGGTGCTTCCCATGCCCTCCGACTCACTGGTTCCCTCGGCGTCGGTGGACTCTACCTCCTGAGTCTTGTGGGATGCAGCTTGCTCTGTCACCAGTGCCCCTGCTCCTCTGACAGGTGATGCTAATGCACACATGCACAGGATGACAGAAGGAAAAAGGTAGGGAGAGAGAAAAAGGAAATACTGGGTCACTTACTGCACCAACACCACAGTTAGCATACACAGCACCGTCACACACAGGGATCAGGCTTGAGCGCTATGCATTGCACTGCCAGTGATTTGGCTAGCTGCCACGGTAAGATGAGGGCCACACACCACCAACTGCACCCCTCCTGATAGCCACAAAACCCTGACTGACATGGAATGCTAACAAGCCACGTTACCTGTATTTGGCATACACCCATTATCCTTGAGCTGGATCACGCTACAATGCCTGGCCTGGCCTTAGGGACACCCACTAAGTCACATCTACCACCCGGATCCCATGCCACCTTCCAATTATTGTGATAATGCCCACTGCACTCAGCCATTTGTGGCTGCTGTGATTCCCTCAAGTGCCCACCCAGCTCTGGGTAGGCCACCGCCAGTATGCAGGCCATCAGTGGGGTCAGGTTCTGACGGGCACTCCTTCCTCATTGGGAGGCCATCCCCAGCTGGGCCTCCGCAGTCTTCAGTGCCCAGCGTCTCAGGTCCTCCCACTGTTTCTGACAGTGGGTGCTCCACCTGCCATAGACACCCAGGGTCCGCACGTCCTTGGCGTTGGCACGCCATAATCCCTTCTTTTCATGGGCGCTGACCTGTAGAGGTAATACAGACAGGAGGACACCATTACACATACAATCTAGCCTGTCACACATATGGCCCGCCAATCCTGTTTCCATCACCATTGGCACACACTTCGGCCGGTGCACACCATGTACACCACCACAAGACATTGCCCCTCCTCCGATGACACGATGCTTGCACATAAATCTCCATGCATCCATCACACATGCATTGTGCCCAAAGTGTACTCACCTGTTGGTCTAATGGCCCATGCATACAGCAGTCTGTACTGGGGTAGGACCCATCCACCAAATGCTCCAACTCCTCCGAAGTGAAGGCATGGGCCCTTTCCCCAATCACATAGACCATGGTAGGTTCCAGACACAGGTCACAGCAGCACACGCAGTGTAGGTGGTCTCCTGTTGAAGGTCAGGAAACAAGTGAGGAATCAGATAGAAAATAGCCATCACGTCCGCGGCGGTGTACACCATCACCACTGGCGCAGATCCCCATTGGCCACTGTACTCCATAGAGCCCCATATTATCCAATGAGGAATTGCGCGGCGGTTCAAGACCGCCTTCCGCCACAATGCCAAACATCAGGGGAGTTACCTCACTTCCACCTGTCCCTACATACAGGCATACAGGACAGGCGGTCGCCATTTTATGGTGGCAGACAACAATCATATCAACCTTAACTGTGTCACAGCCTGGATTAGAACATACCTTGCCGTTCCCACTGTCCTATCACATAAATGTACTATGTACACTGAGGTTGCGGTTCCATTGTTCAAATTGTGATAGCCTATTCACTCTTGTGTCTCTTAGGTACCTACCGCTGCAGATAAATAGGAGTCATCCAACTGGGATCCCCCTTCTTGTGCAGGTGCTATCAGTGCTCCATTTCCTGGCAACTGGTTGTTTCCAAGTGACAGTGGGCTTGGCAGCAGGAATGTCACAGCCAATGTTCTCAATTGTGCTGGTAAGAGTTTTGTTTGCCCTGGTGAAACACATGAGCAGCTACATAGCTTTCCCCCAGATGAAAGATCTGGCCACTGTGAAGGCCAGATTCTATGCAATGGGATATATACCCAATATTGTTGGGGCCATTGACAGGACACATATTGCTTTAGTCCCCCTTGCCAGAATGAAAAGTATTCAGGAATCGTAAGAGTTTCCACTCACTGAATGTGCAAATGGCATGCCTGTCAGACCAGTACATCTCCCACGTCAATGCTAAGTATCCTGGGTCAATGCATGATGCCTTTGTTCTGAGGAATAGCAGCATCCCAAATGTGATGGCCCAACTACAGAGGCAGATGGTGTGGTTAATAGGTGAGTCATGGTCCCCACCCACTGTATGTAAGTGTAGGCCTTCAGGTGTCATCCCCAAATCATTGTGTGAGGCTAAATGTTGTCCCTCAATACTTGCAGGTGACTCTGGTTACCCAAACCTATCATGGATGTCGACCCCTGTGAGGAATGGACAGGACAGGGGCTGTGGAACGTTATGATGAGGCACATGAGTGAACCAGAAGGATCATCGAGAGGATCTTTGGGCTCCTGAACGCCAGGTTTAGGTGCCTCCATCTGACAGGGGTTGAGGGCTTCTTCCACTTCATGGCAGGATGTACGTGTTTTGTAGCCTGGTGGATCCCTGTGCTACTCACCCAGGAAGGTCTGCCAGAGAGTAGTAGCATGCTGCATGTTGCACAACCTGGCCCTCAGATGGCATGTACACTTTCTGCAGTAGGGGGACACTGGAGATGCCCCTGTGGCAGCAGTGGACCCTGAGGACAGTGAGGAGGCAGAGGATGAGGACAACAGAACATCAGTTATACATCAATACTTCCAATGACACACAGGTGAGACAGTGCAACCGACCATTCCTCTGACTAATGATGTTTTCTTTGTGGCTGTAGCATGATGGCATTAACTTCCATTCCATCTCAATTTACTGTCACCTATGGCTTGTCATTTTACAGATATTGGTGAGGTAAGAACTGTGTACTGATATGATGACTACAGACAGCTACAGGTCATTATTTCTATGCTCTCTCAGTGTTCAGATTATTTGCACAAGATGTGACTGTTTCCATACATGCACATTTGCAACATATAAAATACTAGTAGTCAAGTTGTGTTCAATGGTGTTAATTGTAGTGCTATGAAATTGAGGGGAAAGTGCAATGGAATGGGGTGATGATGGAGGAAAATCCAGGGTATTGTTCCAGTCTGTTTGAGGCACAGGTCCAGTGTCCAAGGGGCCATAGGAAGGGAAGCAAAGGCAGTTCAAAGTGGACAAGGTGACAGGGTGGGACACTCAGGACAGTCTCATTTCCTGGTGGTGGTCTTGGCAATTGTCTCTGGCTTCTGTCTGGATTGCAGGGAATGTTTGCAGGGTGGTTCACCTTCTGCAGGGAGAGGGGTGCTGGTGGCCTGTATGTCCTGTGGCGGGGCCTCCTGCCCACTAGCTGCACAGGAAGTGGAGAGTTGGGTATGAGGTGTGGACTGGGGTCCCTGTACAGGTGGGCACACTGCTGATTGACCTGTCCTGGGGACAGAGTTGTGGGTATGCTAGGTGGGTGCTGTGGTGTTGGATACTGATGGGGGAAGCTCTGTGGTGGACTGTGAGTGGGATTGGGTGACCGACTGTACAGTGGTCCCTGATGGGATAGGTTGTTGGTCCAGATCCTAAAGTCCAGAGTTACTGTCATCACTGGGGGCATCTTCTTTTGGGGGATTGGATAGTCATGGCACCTCCTCTCCGCTGACATTGGCTGGGGCACCTGTGGGGATGTAAGTGATGTGTTACGCTTAATGACTGAGACATATTGTACATCCCTGGCTTCCCCTCTATTGTTGCTGTTGCCCTGCTACCTTTGTTTGTTTATGGTGATATATTGTGTGATTATTAGTTTCCCTATGCTGTGCATGCATTAGTAATGGGTGTACATGCAGGGCTAGAAGGCTGTCCATGCATTGGTATGGCATGCAGGGCTTGGCATTGGGGTTAGTCATCTGCATTGGTGCAGTGGTGGGTGTGGAGTGGAGTGATGGGATTGATGGTAAGAGGGTGTGATGGCATGCAGGTATGGGGGTGATAAGTGGTAAATGTTGACTTACAAGTGTCCAGTCCACCGGTTACTCCAGCAAGTCCCTCAGGATGCAGTAGTGCCAAGACTTGCTCCTTCCATGCTGGCAGCTGTGGGGGAGGAAGTGGGGGTTCACTGCCAGTCCTCTGTATGGCGAGCTGGTGCCTTGCTGCCATGGAACATACTTTTCCCCGTAGGTCGTTCCACCTCTTCCTGATGTCGTCCCTTGTTCGTGGGTGCTGTCCCACGGCGTTCACTCTGTCCACGATTCTCCACTATAGCTCCATCTTCCTGGCAATGGATATCTGCCGTACCTGTGCTCGACACAGCTGTGACTCTACCCTGACAATTTCCTGCACCATAACCCTTAACTCTTCATCAGTGAAACGGGGTGCCTTTGTGGGGACATGGGTGTTGTATGGTGTTTTTTGGTGAGAGTGTGTTGAGTAATGTGGTAGGGTGTGTGATGTGGGGTGCTTGAGGGATGTATGGCTGTATGTGGTGTTTGTGTCTAGTTGTCTCTATACTGTTTGTGTCAATCTCCTGGCAGTAATTGTTGTTTGTGAAGGGTTGTGGGTAATGTGGGTGTGTGTTTTATAGTGCTGTGGCTGGGTGGATGAGGTGTGTGTATGAGTGTCAGGTGTGTGCTTTTAGTATTAGCCAATGTAGTGTGGTTTTGTAGGTGGGTGTCCATTCTGACCACAGCGGTATGTACCACCAATGGTTTACCGCCATTGAGTGTCCGCCGTAGTGATTCGTGGGTCATAAAGTGGTGGGTGTTGTTTTGTTGGTGTAACGGTAAGGGTGTTGGTACCGCCACTTTAGCACTGACCTTCAGGCTGGCGGATTTGTGTATGTGGCTGTATTCTGTCGGACTGGTGTGTGTGTGTGTCATAATATGGCGAACGGATATTCGCCACCGCAATGGTATGCTGGCACCCGTCACCACTGCGGTAAGCAGGATTTACCGCCAATGTCATAATGAGGGCCTTATTCTTTTAAAAATTCACATCTTGACTTGTGTATGTTGGATTTCTGTCATTTTGGTCTTGTTTGATTTAAATAAATAGTCCCTATTTTTCTAAACTGGTGTGGTGTCCATTTTGAAGTGTTTACACTGTATTACTGTGTGTGTTGGAACAAATATTTTGCACATTGTCTTTGAGATAAGCCTGACTGCTTGTGCTAAGCTATCAAGGGGGTGAGCAGCTTGAGTGTGTACCTCCATTGCCCTGACTAGAGTGAGGGTCCCTGCTTGGACATAGTGCAAACTGACTACCAAGCAAAGTCCCATTTCTAACATGTACACTCACAGTACATATGAGGCAACATGTATGTTGAAAAGATCTACATACACATGCTCATTATAAAACAATACCTGTAATCCCAAGTATCACACAAACATTGTAACATATGACTTAAATATTCCAATGTTACAGGTAGACAGTTAGGTACACAGGCAAACACATGTTGCCATACCAGACAAACAACAAATATGCATAGCCCCTGTAATTAGGAATGTGAATCTCATAGCCCTGTCAGCCTCCCCTCAAAAAATCACAAATACTCATTGTTAGACCTGACAGCCTTAGGGTGGTCACCCCTAACTTTTTGCCTGCCTACCTCCACTTTTTGAACACTGTTTTTGCTGGTTTTAGGACTGAAAACCAGTGCTAAAGTGCTTATGTTCTCTCCCTTAAAACATGGTGACATTGGATCATACCTAATTGGCTTATTTAATTTACGTTACTTATAAGTCCCTAGTAAAGTACACTATATGTGCCCAGGGCCTGTAAATTAAATGCTACTAGTGGGCCTGCAGCACTGATTGTGCCACCCACCTAAGTAGCCCCTTAACCATGTCTCAGGCCTGCCACTGCAAGGCCTGTGTGTGCAGTTTCACAGCCAATTTCATCATGACACTTCCTGGAAAAGAGAACCTGAACCAGAACCTGCAACCTTCCAAGATGAACTGCCTGGCTGCCCAAAGGACTCACCTGACTGCTTTTCTGAGAAGGACTGTTGCATTGCTGTTGCCCTGCTGCCTTACTGCTCTCTGGCTGTGCTGAGAGGTGCTCTCCAAGGGCTTGGATAGAGCTTGCCTCCTGTTCCCTGAAGTCTCAGGACCAAAAAGACTTCATTTGCTGCAAGACAACCGCCTGTGTGGCAGAAATAGACGCACAGCCTGCATAAAACGATGCACAGCCTGCATCGTGGTGAGAAAATCAACGCACACCAAACCAGAATGATGCAGCTTGACTTTGCAAGGAGAAGCTCGAAGCATCGCTAGCCTAGTGACTGGAAATTTGACATACGGCCCACTGGATCGAAGCAAAGCCGAGCCGGAATGACGCAGCCCGACTTCCTGAGAGGAATCGATGCAGCACCTACCGTGCAGTAGAAATTTCCACGCAACGCCCATTGGATCAATGCAGACCCTGTGACTTCGTCCTGCAAGCACTGGATTTCAAAGCATTGTCCTCGGGCGTTCAAAAGCCCCACAACCTGAAGAGGATCCCAGTCTGCGTGCTGGAAAATGGACGCAAAGCCTGCCCTGTGTGAAAACTCAACAACACATCATCTGTGTGCGCTGGACAAATCAACGCACATCTCCCTGTTTTCCACACATCTCCTCCTCTGCGGTCCCTTGCGGAGAATTTGAACACAAACCAGGTACTTTGTGCTTGCAAGAGACATTTGTTGATTTTAAAAGACTAAAACCACTTTATATCATTTTTACAGTGATATTTCAACATATAATTATTGAATCTTAATCGTTTTGACCTGCATCTTATCACATAAATATTATGTATTTTTCTAAACACTGTGTGGTGTTCTATTGTGTTATTGCATGATTTATTGCACAAATACTTTACACATTGCCTTCTAAGTTAAGCCTGACTGCTCAGAGCCAAGCTACCAAAGGGTGGGCACAGGATAATTTGGATTCTGTGTGACTTACCCTGACTAGAGTGAGGGTCCTTGCTTGGACAGCGGGTAACCTGACTGCAAACTAAAGACCCCATTTCTAACACTCATTATGCGTCAAAGAAAATGATGCATACAGTAGTTCTCCATACATCGCATATAAAAAGTTTGATGTATCGTACCTGTGCATCAAAACTGACTCAACAGGCCAAGTCAGTCTTCATTGGAAAAACCGTGCATGCCGGTCATGTGTGAAACAACAATGCATATCAGGAAACGTGACGCATACGCTCAAGAAGTAATATGCCTTCCGTGCTGCTGCACATGGAAAGGTGTTGTTACTTTCACTTTTACTTTACAGTCTTTCAGTCTGTGATTGTGAGAGTGTGTGTGATGCTTGTGCCGGTGTGAGGAGTGTTGGATTTGGAGTGTTTTGTGCCATGTCCTGTCTGTGCTTTATCACATATTGTCCATTTTGTAAGTTTGCAGTCCATAGCTGCACTGTCATTGTGTTTTTATTGCTGGGTATCAGTCTTGAGGTAGGTAAGTTTGTTGGGGTAATTTGGGGATAGGTGAGGTCATAATATATATTTTTGGGGGTTTATTGGTTGCTGTGGAGGGAAACAGCAGGATGTCTGGGAAGGGAACAGCGTATGAGTCCGGATGAACTGGGGTGTTCATATGGTTAGTGTGCCATTGCCTCCCCAACATGGTGTAAATGGGGGGTTACATCACCATGGGCTACCCTACGGGAGGTCAGGAAAGTGTTCTAGGGCAAGGTGCTGTTCTAGCCATGCAGGATATTCAAGGTTCAGTGCATGGACCACCAGATCAAGCACCGGTAGGCAGACTTCCTTTCCCGGGAAGGGGATCTCTTGGATCCCCCTGTGGTTCAGGTTGGCAGACCTGTTGGTAAGTAAACCCATAACATAGTAACATCCTCCTTTGCATTTGCATGACAGTCGGGCATAAGGATAACTGCAGCATGAGTTATGAGAAAGGTGAGGATAACAAGGCTTAAGGAAAGTAGCACGGCAAACAGTTTGCCCTAACACTGACCATTACATAACGGGCCATCAAAATATAATGGTGTACCTCCTTTTAATGCCTGCACTGAGCACTTAGATTTCTATGTGCCGTTTCCTTCGACCCCACCCTAGCCACCAAACACCCCCATTGCATACATTAGGGCTGGTGCAGGCATAATGTAGAGGAAAGAGTGATAAAGTGGTGCAATGCGTGCATTGCGCCACTTTGTGTGCCTATGGGCAACATTATGCCTATTCCATGTGTGATGTATGCGAAGGAGGCATTCCCCCATTAGAGGGGCCAAAAATTAAAAGGCACAAAGAAAACTAAGATATGACTTTTTGTAAATTACTCTGGCATTTTCTACGCCTGCCAGGAGCAGGCGTCAAAAGGGGGCACGCCATTATGTATGATGGGCTCCTATGTACTGTTCAGGGTTGGGTCAAAATATTTGCGCTGACCCTGAACAGCACATCAATAATGTCAAAAATGATAGTGCCATTAGCCCCTAACCTGCGCCATGGTGTGCAGTATCTTAGATATGGCGCACACATGGTGGCAGTAGGGGGGTGCTAAGAGGCACAAGGAAAGCGGCCAGTTCCCTATTATCTGCCCTAAGCTTCTGACAATTAACAGTGTCCTGTCCCCCAGTAAGTGTTACATATGAATCTGAGAGGTATGTATGGGTGAGTTACATTGCGATATATGATTTTGGGTGCTACCTATGTCTGTCTGACTGACATGTTGTAGATGGCAGTGGGTCATTCCTAACACTATGTTGACTAGGTCACTCAGCTAAAGAAGTGCAATGTGTAACAGTTGTCCATGCTAATCTTCCTTCACAATCACAAAGCTTTGTTTTCCTGAATGAAGCACTGGTTCCAACACAGATTACTGGGTTTCAGGAAATGTTAATTATGACAACAAACACAGTGATGTCGGTCAAGATGATGCCTGCTCTGAGCTGACTTCAAAGTAGCCAAAACAAAATGACGCCAGCGAATCTTTTCGATTGCGGTGACCCATTTTGGCAGGTGACTGTCACCCTTTCATATATTATGCCTGGCACAGGCCTAATGTGGCACAAGGTGTGACAAAGTGACACAATGCAGGGATTGCACCACATTTGTGATATTCTGCTGACCATTTGGCCTTGTTGTGCTTTATTAGCATCAGATTGATTATGACACTAATGTGGTGCAAGGAGGCCCTTGACCCTCTCAAATTGTGGCCCTAGAGAGCCATTATCCCCTGTGGAATGTAAAAAATACCGTAGATGGTTACTAGGCAGATATATGTAGACTTGGGTCTTGCCCTTGTTTTTGGCTTACTGGTTGATTGTGTCATCAAAAAAATGCTGTTCACAATGCCTGCTTGTTCTTTCTCTACCCAGTGCAGTTACTAATGACATGTTCTACTCATGTTTTAGCTGTCACAATGATTCCAGCCCAAAAACAGCAATTTGAAAAACATGTTGAATGTCTCAGACACATCTGCAAGGTCCTGGCTGGTTATCGGAAGATGTGGAGGAGGTACCGCACTGAGAAGTCATTGGGTAATGGAAGGCTTTGCCACACGGTGGACCAGCTCAACAGCCTGCGACCAACTAAAAAACCAACATTTTCAATGCAACTGGTCTTGCATTTGCTCGAGTTAGAGCTATTAGCTTTGTAAACTCCTAACCGGACTTTTCTTGCCACACAAATGAAAAAAAAATGCAGCGCGATCATGCTATGTAAACCCTAGCGCGATCGCACATCGTTTGTTTTTCTGACCACTAGCAAGCAAGGAGTTTTGAAGGACACTGCAACTAACAAATTAAAATGCTGGAACTCACAGTATAGTATACTTAAATGTAAACAGCAGGCTGAACGCTAACGCTCAACCTGAAAAGGAGTGTCCTCTGCACCCAGAGTCCATGATGCTCCAATCAGGTCCCACACCCTCAGCATCCATTGCACATCTGACACCAGCAGCACCACAACAGCCACCACCATCTGCCACTGGCTCCACCTTTGAAGCAGAAATGCAACAAGACCTGACCGAGGTCAAGGCTAGGTTGGCCAGACTTGAGGCAGACAATGCCAGGAACTACAAACTTCTTAAATTCATAAAGAGGAAGCTGAAGAAGCCGTAGGTTTGGCCACTAACCACTTCCCAGGACCGGCAGTTCCCCAGTCTGCATTGTGTATAGTTTTAGTGGGTTTTAGAGGGGTACACTTAGGTTAGGTAGCATAGAATAGGTTAGTTATAGTATATAGTTAGTGTAGTTTATGGGGTGGGATTTAGGCATTTTTTGTTTGAGGGATTGCGTGGGGGATTATGTATAGGGGTATATGGTTAAAAAAACAAAAAAAGAAAATTACATAAAATATATATATTTGTTTAGCACATAGGATTAGTTAGTATATATGTAGCTTTACTTCATGTTGTACTACACGTCTACTGTTTAGATTAGTGGGTAGTTTAGGTGTTTGGTTGTGTTTCTAAGTACCAATAAATCCTGTTACTTTTAGACAATTAGGTATCCATGATGATCGACTGTCTAGGTGTTCTCATGTCTGCACTGGCCAAGTTAGAGAAATGCCTTGGAATATGCATTCGGTATTGATTTGCAGGTACCACTATTTGTATGCCCTATGAACAAGGAGCTGTCTGATTGGCAGCAGTATGACATCTGCTACTCAAGACAGTTTTCAGTACAGTTCCCAACACTCAGATTTTGTATGGATACAAAATCTAATAATGCAACAATTGTCATCGCTCTCATTCCTTTAGGACATTAAACTCTGCCTTATTTGGGGTATGGATAGTGGCACACTAACTGCTGCCCGTCACAGTCTTAAATATGCCTCTTCTGTTCCTCACATATTTGTTGTACTGGTACAATCATCAGGGAAATTTCCAGACACTTGATTTCTTAACCATACATGCCATATGCCAACCTGCATGGATATCCATTCAATATATATGCTTGGAAGGCTCAGAAAGTTGTTTTTTAAGTCCACAATACTATTGATCACCTTTATCGTGTTTGACTCCTAGTGTAAGCCACACATGTCATTTGGTTCTGTTCTCATTAACATAGCTTCACACAATGCATACATTTATATGAGTTGATTGAAAACTGAAAAAAGAGCATGATACATGTGAATATGGTGCCTGGAGAAGAGCTGAAGAGCTGAGGAGAAGTGCTTCCCAACTTGTGACTGTGCTTTGTGGAGCTATCGTGCAGTTGGAGCTTCTGCCTGGTGAAAGGGGACAAAGACTGGAATTTGTTGTGCATTCTTGCTTGTGAAAAAATATCCAAGGGCTTGTCCTGAGCTTGCCTCCCGTTGTTGAAGTCACAGGGCCATCAAAGGCACCTGGACTCTCTGCTGAGACTCTTGCCCTGCCAAGTGGTGCCCTATCCAGTTCCTGTGAGCCTGACAGGTGCAGCTAGCAGACCAATATTGAAAATCCATGCACGACGATGTGCGGGGAAATTTCCAATGCAACCTCCAAGATCTGTCTTAAGAAATGACGCGTCGCCGGCTTCGCAGCAGAAATCAAAGCTCCGCCTGCAGCGCGGCTGGAAGATCGACGCACGCGGCTGGAGAAACGGCGCACCACACTACTAACGGAGGCTGGTAACATCGCACCCCACACTGCGTGGTTTTGCTGATACCGTGCAGCAGGATTTTCAAAGCAAACCTTGCAGGGCGTGGAAAAACGGCACAATGCCTGCCCGGACCCGGGTGCTTGCCTGGATCAACGCATCACTCTCCTGCGGAGAGGAAAAACAATGCACGCTGATCCAACCTGATGGGGGAGAAACAACCCACGGTCTCAATTGCGGGTGAGAAATGGAAGCATCGCTAACCTTTTCAACGCACACTCACCCATGGGTAGTATTTTGACGCTACCTGGGTACTTTTCGACGCTAACAGTGTTTTTACTGCTTACAAAAGGATTTAGGACTCTTTTGCATTTAAAATTAATAACTTGACTTGTGTATATGGTGGATTGTTGTCCTTTTGGCCTTTTTTTGTTTAGGTAAATATTTTCTATTTTTCTAAACTTGTGTTGTGTCATTTTGTAGTGTTTTCACTGAGTTACTGTGTGTGTTGGTACAAATACTTTACAACTAGACTCTGGAGTTAAGCCTGCCTGCTTGTGCCAAGCTACCAAGTGGGCAAGCGGGAGTTAACAGAGGGTGATTCTCCTTTACCCTAACTAGAGTGAGGGTCCTTGCTTGGACAGGGGGTAACCTGACTGCCAAAAAACAGTGAGCAAACAGGATTTACTCCCTTCCTGCTGGACAACACTCATCCATGCATCTCAGGTTTCCTTGTTGCATAGCTGCAAGAATGGCTGAATTGCTGGACTGAATGTTGTTTTGGTGGAAGGTAGACCTTCCTGTTTGCACACATGCACACATGGTTCATTCTTATGTTGTGTGGTGCAGGATGCAGAATACATGACTCAGGGGCCAGATTTACAAGTCCCTATCACCACCGGAACTTCACTTTTAGCAATGCTCTATTGGCGCTTTTCAGTGCTCAATTTTCACAGGGAGGTGTCATGTCAATTTTTGTGGCATTAAGTGTCCTTGTTAATATCGGTCCCTCCAACACAGTTTTCTACATCAGAGAGCCGTGCAATCGGTGTAGCAGTGGCCGTTCCACCCCAACCTCCATAACTTATCATGCTGCCCCAGATTTCAAAGCAATCCTAAATTTGCGGCAGCGGCAATTACTCACGCCAACCTAGGGTTGGCTTTATCATTGCAAAATGAGGAGCTATTATTTATTCATCCTTGTTGTTTGCTTTTTCCATGTGTGCAGCATTCAGCAGCACACATAGGGAAGTACAATGCCATGGATGTTTGTTCATGTACAGGAAGGTGTCCCTTCCTGTACATAAACAGTCTCCTTATAGCAGACATGCTTCCACTATGGCGCCAGGATGCCTGCGTTGGGGCATGCAGCTTACTTCTGTGCCAGCGAGGGGGAACCACAGGGGTGAGCCGTATTCCTGTAAATAAGGTGCATCCCTGCACTTCAAAAGTGGTGCAGGGCAGCACTGCTATTTTTGGCGCAGCAGCGCGCTGCACCACTTTGTCATGAATCTGGGTCTAAGTGGCTTTGAGAATGTATGTGGAAAACCAACCCACTTCCATCAGTCTGTGATCACACATGTGGTTGGAGGCGGACTTAAAACATTTTGAGGCTTTTGGATGTGTGGATGCATCATGTTGGGACACCACATCAATGATGGCTTTGTAGTTGTGGTGCTGAGAACAGACATTGAAGTAATCATATTGTGGACTAATTTCAATGTGTGTTACAGTCATCGTTAAACATTGTAAGTAGCAGACAGCATTCCTGTTAGTAGATTTAGTAGGATGTGTTCTTTCATGCAGATTTGCATTAGGACAGACAAGCGGTACACCTCTACACCATGCAGGTTGTGTGGCAATGTTAGTACGGTCCCTCATATACTGGGAATTACCAAGGTTAGTAGAGGGATGCATTGACTATCTGTGACAAGCATATATCCCTAGACATTTCAATTGATGCTGCACAGCAGAGCAGTTGCACTGCATGTGTCTTCATCAATGGGTATATATGTGCAAGTATATCCAGGCATCATAGTGATATACCCAAGCATCTACAATTTAGGACTTGTACTTGAGTTGTGGATAGTGACAGGTCATACTTAACATGCCAAGGTGAAGCATTCCTTATGTTGGTGTATTTGCTGTGAGCCCCTCTCATACCTGACACTGAATGTAATAGGCATTTCATGTGTATATGTTTGATATTCCCATGCAACATGTTTGACCCACTCAACCTCTGATAACTTTGCAAAGGTCAGCACATCTGGATTCGATTTAGTGTAGTCCAAGAACACAGGGTGGTGTGGGAGAGATTGTAGTTGCATTACACATAGGGCAACCTTTCAAGATATTTGGTGCGTTGATCCCACTTCACCATTTCCCTTGCAGTCCCCTTGCCCAAGCCACTGACACCATGGGAACACATCATTGACATTACTGTTCACCATGGTGGACATTCCTGCAGTAGTGTAATGTGTTTTTGTTACTATTTTGGTGCTTTACTGCATTGACACCATGAATGATGGCACTAGTGCAGCAAAGCACAGGGAGGTCTGTTGCTTACAATGCTTGTGTCACTTTGTCATCTGCCTTTGGCAGGCCTCGCACATGAGGTCATTATATGGCACAGTGCAACCTTTATGGGTTGTCAGCTCCATTAGTTCTTCCCTCCCTGTGTAAGGGATATTACCTCACATACAGCACATCTGCCACATGTATATAGTGGTGTAGTGATATATGAAGTGGATCAAAGCATCAATTGTGTGACTTTGTTCATGTGGCACACGGGGGAATGGGCAGCTTGGATCCACATTGGCAACAATTTGTATGATGCTAATGTTGCATTACGGGCTTGTAAAACTGGGCACCCAGTGCGACATTGATGCCACTTGTGCATGTTCTTATGCATGAAGATGTCCCTTTGTGCATGACACCAACCATTCCCACACCACAGGTTACCTTGTTACATGTTGAAATAGAGGCTACTCATTCAGCAGCACAAATGACGATCACAGACATGCCCCATATGTTGTCTATGTTCACTTTTGTGCCCATAGCATAGTGCACTCCGTGTTACACATGGGCCGGTGGATCAGTGGCAACAGTGAAGCGATTGCTGGGATAGTTGAGAAATGTTTGGTGCATATAGGGGGGGGGGTGTGGGTGCATCTGAAGAGATGGGCCATTATTTCCCATGTTAAAAATGGGGTCTATAGTTGGCAGAGGTATACACTCTTGTCCAAGTAGACACCACAATCTATTCAGAGTAAGTCACACACAATCCAAATTATCCTGTGCCCGTCCTCTGGTAGCTTGGCACTGAGCAGTCAGGCTTCACTTAGAAGGCAAAGTGTAAAGTGTGCAATAAATCATACAGTAACACAGTGAAAACACCACAAAAATACACCCCACAGGTTTAGAAATATAGATAATATTTATCTGAATAAAATAAGGTAAAAACAACAAAGATCCAATAAGAACATGTTGAAATATCACTTTTGCAAGATTTGAAATAGGCTTAATCCTTTGAAATAAACAGTTGTCTCTTTGTTACACTCAGTACCTGGTATGCGTAAAAAATAACGACACGCAGAGACCGCAGAGGAGGAGATGTTTGGAAAAATAAGGTGTGCATCAGATTTTCCGGCGCAGCACAGACGAGGCTTAGTTTCTTTCCACACTGCAAGATGTTTGCATCATTTTTCAGCACGCAGTCTTGGATCCGCACTACGATGCGCTGTATTTTGACGCCCAGGGATGGTGTGGGAAAAATCATTGATGTGCTGGAAGTAGGCACGGGCGCCGTGTCGACCCAGTAGGTGATGTGTCATAGTTTCCGTCACAAGTGGTGAACTTCCACTCAGGAAGTCGAGCTGCATCATTCCAGTCGGCTGTGCAGTGATTTCTCGGTTGCAGTGCAGGCGCTGCGTCAATTCCGTCAGGTGGTGCGTCGATTTCCAGCACACAGGGAGTTTCCTGAAGAGATGAAGTCTTTTAGCCCTAAGACTTCAGAAAACAGGAGGGAAGCTCGATCCAAGCACTTGGAGAGCACTTTTGGGGAAGGCAGAGTCCTTTTCAGCAAAGTCAGAGGCCACAAGGGCAGCAGGGCAACTGCAGGGCAGCAGTCCATCTCAGCAAAGCAGTCCAAATGAGTCCTCCAGGCAGCCAGGCAGTTCCTCTTGACAGGATGCAGGTGTAGGTCCAGAGGGTCTGAGTTGGTGGGGTCAGAGACTCAGTTTACACACCCCAAAATGCCTTTGAAGTGGGGGAGACTTCAAAGAGTGGTTTTGAAGTGCACAAGTTCCCATTTCAGGTCAGTCCTGTCTGCCAGGGTCCCAGTAGGAGGTTTGGCAATCCATTGTGTGAGGACAGGCCACCAGCCTTTGAAATGTAAGTATCAGGCCCTCCACCCTTCCAGCCCAGAAAGACCCATTCAATATGGAGATGAGTGCAGGTGTGACTGAGTAGCCTGTGTTTGTGGTTTTCTGGGTGAAATGGACAGGGGAGCTGTCAACCAGCCTAGCCCAGATGTTGATTGGAGACAGACTGTAAGGCACAGATGGTGCATAGAAACGCTGACTTTCTAAAAGTGTCATTTCTAAATTAGTAATATAAAATCCAACCTGTCCAATAACCAGTATTTTCTATTACTATTCTGGCCATTCTAAATATGGCCTGGATATCCCTTTCAGATCAGAATCTACCATTCAAAAAGTATATGAGGGCAGTCCTAATGCTAGCCTATGAAAGGAGCAGGCCTCACAGTAGTGGAAAAAAAGTTAGGGGGTTTTCACCACCAGGACACATAAAACACATATGTGCATGTCCTGCCTTTTACCTACATAGCACCCTGCCCTATGAGCTACCTAGGGCCTTCCTTAGGGGTGACTTATATGTAGAAAAAGAGGAGTTTAAGGCTCGGTAAGTACATTGAAATGTCAAGTCTAATTGGCAGTGAAACTGCACACACAGACCTTGCAATGGCAGGCCTGAGACATGGTTATTGGGCTACTTATGTGGGTGGCACAATCAGTGCTGCGGGCCCCCTGGTAGCTTTTAATTTACATGCCCTGTGCACGTGTAGTGCACTCTTCTAGGGACTTATAATTAAATGAAAGATGCCAATTGGGTATGAACCAATGTTACCATGTTTAAAGGAGAGAGCATTTGCACTTTAGCACTGGTTAGCAGTGGTAAAGACCACAGAATTATAAAACCAGCAAAAACAGTGTCAGAGAAGTGGAGGGAGGGAGGCAGGCAAAAAGGCTGTCAGATCTAGCGGCCCAGGTTTCAGTGAAAATGACAGAGCGCAACGTTGTTCGCTGCATCAGCGCAATATTTGCTGCCAAGTCCCAACTCACACAGCCTTGCACCATGGAGCAATAACGGCTGCACTGCGGGGGAGATTGCTTTTTGGTAGGAAGGGGCTTCTCTGGGCATTTGCACTTTCTATATGTCCTGCAGGATGCAGCACATTTAGGAAGAGCAATAATACGAGGAGGAAGGAAAGCATTTTTCCTTGTTGTGCCATTCTAATACCAACCCTTGGGTGTTGTTGGATTTAGTCCCAGCCTCAGGATGCAATAAGTCTTGAATCTGTGGAAACAACAATCTGGGACAACAAAAATATGCAATGGGTGTTGTGGCACGGCCAAAGTAACACGGATTGCACGCACCTTCCAGGCACAGTGCTGCCTATGAACAGGCCATATTTACATGGTGATGTTAAGCCACAAAAAGCGGCTTAACACCGCGTTGTGAATATGGCGGAGTACATAGCACCAACAGAGCCTCGCTAAAAATGAGGCTCAGGTGGCAATAAGGCCTTTTGATTCTGGCACTATGGCCCTCATTATGACATTGGCTGTAAATCCCATTTACCGCCATGCTGACTGCCGCCAACATACCACCGCCGCAGCGGATTACCGCCAACCATATTATGACCCACACATAGCAATCCGTCACTATACAGCCACACACACAAGTCCGGCAGCCCAAAGGTCAGTGATAAACTGGCAGTAGCAAAAACCACACCGTTACGCCAATAGAACTACGCCCACAGCATTATGACCCACGAATCACCACGGCGGACATTCAATGGCGCTAAACCATTGGTGGTACATACCGCCATGCTCCAAATACACACAACCTAACAAAACTACACCACATTGGACAATTCAAACTACACACACCTGACCCACACCATTATAAAACACACACACACAAATTACCCACCCACAACCCTTTATCATTACAAACAAGTGCCACAAGAGAGATAGCAAGACCACAGACAAGACAACAGACACACACCATCATCACCTATACACCATCCACACACCCTACATCACACACCCCAACACAGCACCCCACACACCCTCACCCACACCACTCACAATACACCCATGGCACCGCAATGACACCCCAGGTTCTCTGAGGAGGAGCTAAGGGTCATGGTGGAGGAAATCATCCGGGTAGAGCCACAGCTATTCGGATCACAGGTGCAGCAGACGTCCATTGCTAGGAAGATGGAGCTATTGCGAAGAATCGTGGACAGGGTCAATGCCATGGGACAGCATCCCTGGAACAAAGGATGACATCAGGAAGGGGAGGAACGACCTACGGGAGAAGGGGCGTTCCACAACAGCAAGGTACCAAATAGCTGTACAGAGGACTGGCGGTGGGCCCCAACCTCCTCCCCCACAACTAACAACATGGGAGGAGCAAGTCTTGGCAATCATGCATCCTGAGGGCCTGGCAGGAGTAGGAGGAGGACTGGACTCTGGTAAGTGAAATCTCTACTCCTATCACCCACCCACCTGCATGTCATCACAAACCCCCACCCTCATCCTCACTCCCATCACTTCACTCCCTCCCACATACCCCACCATCACAACCCACTCATCCCAATACCAAGCCCTGCATGCAACACCAATGCATGGACACCCCTCACAGACCTGCATGGACACCCATCACTAAAGCATGCACATTAGAGAGAATCACCTAGCCCACAAAATCACTACTCACACAAGGCAAAGCTGCCAGGGCAATGACAACCATACAGGGCAACACACCCATTCACAAGGTGACACACACTGAAACAATAGCACTGCATTTACATCCCTACACGTCCCCCACCCAACGTCACCGGAGAGGAGGTGCCAGCAACTTCCAGTCCACCCCCAGAAGAAGCCCACAGTGATGACAACAGCTCTGGACACCTGGATCAAGATGATCAACCTGGCCCATCAAGGATCTCTCGACAGTCGGTAACCCAGGCACAGTCCCATACCACCACAGAGCCTCCCCCCTCAAGAAAGACCAGCACAGTACCCACCCAGAGGGCCCATACCTCTGTCCCCAGGACACATCAATCAGCAGTGTTTCCACCACCACAGGGACCCCAGGCCAGTGGCAGTGGGCACACAAATCAGGGGACAGAGGCACAGGACAACAGGGAAGCTGAGAGGACTGCTGTGCAACGGGGAGGACAGGCCCAGGGAACCGACTCACCAGGAGACACTCACCAACATCCTGGGAGCATACCACCATTCCCAGGAGACAATGGGGCGGATACTGGACAAGTTGCAGGAGACCCAGCGGCTGCAGGAGGGAAAGTACCTGGGGATCAGGGAATACTTGAAGGACATCAACACCACCCTGGTCTCCATTGCAGGGGTGCTGGCAGACATGGCCAACACCATGAGGGAGCCAGTGGCACACCAGCGGGCCCCTGACACTAGCCAAACCGATGAACAGCCTTCTACCTCCGCTGCTGCTAGAAGACAAGAGGCCCCGCCACAGGAACAACAGGACACCAGCACCCCACTCTCAACAGAAGGAGAACCACCCCGCAAACGATCCATGCGATCCAGGCAGAAGCCAGAGAACATTGCCAAGACCCCCGCCAGGAAATAAGATTCTCCTGAAAGTCACAAGTGTGTCCCACTCCGTCACTCTGTCACCCTGTCCAACTTGAACTGCCATTGTTCCCCTTCCTATGCCCCCTTGGACAATGTACCTGTGATACAAATAGTCTGCACTCTATCCTGGACATTCCTCCATCATCACCCTCAAGCCATTGCACGGAGTCTGTCAAATCATTTAACCATGTATTCGTTAAACAAGCTTTAAACACTGCAATATAATTGTACAGTAATGTATACATAGGAATGACCTGTGGATGGCTGCAGTCAACACACCAGGAACGATAGTGGGGCACAAATATCTGAAAATAGAGATGCCAAAGGGTATAGTAAGTGGCCATAGACGTAGGAAAATCCGCCTACCATTGACTGGGTGGAGGTGGCAGACAGATTTCGTGATTGCATGAGTAAGATTAACAACTGGATGAGCCATAACTGGCTCAAAAAGAATGGAGAAAAGATGGAAATTATTTTCTGTGGCACTGACACTAATTTATGGAGCCAACGCTGGTGGCCAAAGTCTTGCAATGAGTCCCGAGCCCTTCGGCCAGGAATCTCGGCATTGTATTCGACAGGACTTTATCATTTGAGCAACAAGTCAACCACACGGTCCAATGCTGCTACTGGGCAATGAAAATGCTAAAGAAAATCTTCCCTTTTCTTCAGGAAGAACTCAAAATTGTGGTTATCCTAGCTTTAGTCATTTCTAAATTAGATTACTGTAACGCTCTCATGTTGAACATCAGTAAGGCCGCACTATATAGACTGAAGCTAATTCAGAATGCGTGGTCTGCCTTGTCCTGGATCTACCTCAATCCGCATCAGCTAGCTGGAGCCTGAGACACCTCCACTGGTTACCAGTTGAGAAACGGATTAAGTTTAAAACACTTTGCCTTACATATAAGGCTTACCACCAGTAGGGCTGCACATACCTGAGCTCGGCCCTACAGCCCTGTCGTCAGCTTAGATCTGCTTCTCTCCAGCTCATCTCGGTGCCCCGCTGCCATAGGGCTCGTTGAGGGGATAAAGCCTTCTTGTGGTGGCAGCAAGAATATGGAAAACACTTCCGTCATCATTTAGACAGACGGAGACAATCTCCACTTTAGAAAGCAACTTAAAACCTGGCTGTTTTCGTATTAGGCAGATTGTATTTTCTAGCAATCTTAGTGTCTCTACTTTCTGGTCCAGGATTCCTTCGTCTTACCATTTTCTTCTAGCGCTTCGATGCTACAGCCAGAATGCGCTCTACAAATACTACAATACAATACAATACAATGTCAAAAATAAAACTGTCAATGTAATGTGTAATTACAGGGTCTTACCTGTGTGTCATTGGAAGTACTGTTGCATTATAGCACTTCTTTTGTCCCCATCCTCATCCTTTGCCTCCTCATCTTCACTGTCCACAGGGTCCACTGCTGCCACATGCGCATGTCCAGCCTCATCCTCCTGCAGAAAAGGCACCTGGCGACGTAAGGCAAGGTTGTGGAACATAAAGCATGCCATGATGATCTGGCATACCTTATTGGGTGAGTAGTCCACGGATCCACCTGTTAGATGGAGGCAACGAAACCTGGCCTTCAGGAGGCCGAATGTCCTTTCTATTATTCTTGTTCACCCATGTGCCTAATTGTAACGTTTCTCTGCCCTTGCCCTGGGATTCCTCACAGAGGTCAGCAGCCATGAGAGGTTGGGGTAACCAGAGTCACCTGAAAATTTTGTGGGACAACTGTTAGACACACAATAACCCTTAGGGCCCACACTATACCCATACACCAACAACCCCTGGGTGGGAGCCAGGGCTCACCTATTAGCCACACCCAGTGCCTCTGGAGTTGAGCCATCACATATGGGATGCTGCTATTCCTCAGGATAAAGGCATCATGCACAGACCAAGGATACTTTGCATTGACATGGGAGATGTACTGGTCTGCCAGGCACACTATTTGCACATTTCTGGAGTGAAAGCTGTTTTTGGGGGTTTATTGGTTGCTGTGGAGGGAAACAGCAGGATGTCTGGGAAGGGAACAGCGTATGAGTCCGGTTGAACTGGGGTGTTCATATGGTTAGTGTGCCACTGCCTCCCCAACATGGTGAAAATGGGGGGTTGCATCACCATGGGCTACCCTACGGGAGGCCCGTAAAGTGTTCTAGGGCAAGGTGCTGTTCTAGCCATGCAGGATATTCAAGGTTCAGTGCATGGACCACCAGATCAAGCACCGGTAGGCAGACTTCCTTTCCCGGGAAGGGGATCTCTTGGATCCCCCTGTGGTTCAGGTTGACAGACCTGTTGGTAAGTAAACCCATAACATAGTAACATCCTTCTTTGCATTTGCATGACAGTCGGGCATAAGGATAACTGCAGCATGAGTTATGAGAAAGGTGAGGATATCAAGGCTTAAGGAAAGTAGCACGGCAAACAGTTTGCCCTAACACTGACCATTACATAACGGGCCATCAAAATATAATGGTGTACCTCCTTTTAATGCCTGCACTGAGCACTTAGATTTCTATGTGCCGTTTCTTCAAAGCCACCCTAGCCGCCAAACACCCCCATTGCATACATTAGGGCCGGTGCAGGCATAATGTAGAGGAAAGAGTGATAAAGTGGTGCAATGCGTGCATTGCGCCACTTTGTGTGCCTATGGGCAACATTATGCCTATTCCATGTGTGATGTATGCGAAGGAGGCATTCCCCCATTAGAGGGGCCAAAAATTAAAAGGCACAAAGAAAACTAAGATATTACTTTTTGTAAATTACTCTGGCATTTTCTACGCCTGCTAGGAGCAGGCGTCAAAAGGGGGCACGCCATTATGTATGATGGGCTCCTATGTACTGTTCAGGGTTGGGTCAAAATATTTGCGCTGACCCTGAACAGCACATCAATAATGTCAAAAATGATGGTGCCATTAGCCCCTAACCTGCGCCATGGTGTGCAGTATCTTAGATATGGCACACACATGGTGGCAGTAGGGGGGTGCTAAGAGGCACAAGGAAAGTGGCCAGTTCCCTATTATCTGCCCTAAGCTTCTGACAATTAACAGTGTCCTGTCCCCCAGTAAGTGTTACATATGAATTTGAGACGTATGTATGGGTGACTTACATTGCGATATATGATTTTGGGTGCTACCTATGTCTGTCTGACTGACATGTTGTAGATGGCAGTGGTTCATTCCTAACACTATGTTGACTAGGTCACTCAGCTAAACAAGTGCAATGTGTAACAGTTGTCCATGCTAATCTTCCTTCACAATCACAAAGCTTTGTTTTCCTGAATGAAGCACTGGTTCCAACACAGATTACTGGGTTTCAGGAAATGTTAATTATGACCACAAACACAGTGATGTCAGTCAAGATGTGTGTCAGAGGTCCTTTCTGCAATGCATAGATGTTTCCAACATATTTGTCACAGCACCTGTTTCTGTACTGTGTGCCACACATTGAACAAATTTAGTCAGGACATGGTAAAATATATGTACCTGTGTAGAGCTCTCAAAGGGTCTTTCACAAGGAGACACTCATACCACCGGTGCTTCACTGCTCTTCAATAATGAAGTGAGACACCGGACGTGCAAGAAGCTTTTAGTACAGATAGAGATTTGCACTCATCTCTAGATGGTTGCGGGACAAGTCCATGGATTTTAGAAAATAAGATGTGTCTAGATGAAAAAAAACTGATTTTAGGCATCATGATAGTTGCGAGCAAACATGAGCACATCATGTGTGTATGAAATGTGCATGGTGAGTGTTTTCCTGGTAGTAAGGAAGTGTATCAAGTTTGTGCACAAATAAGGGCATATACAAGAAAACAGGCACTGCACCCAGTGCTGCGCCACTATTCTTGCAGTCCTTAGCTCCTCCCTAACTGCCACCATGTGTGTGCCGTATCCTTGGCGCAGGGTATGTGCCAATTGTGGTTAACGTTTTGACAAAAATTATGTACTGTTCATGGTTAGTGCAAGAGAATCTTGGGCCAGATGTAGGAAAGCATTTGCGAGTCGCAAACGGCAAAAATTGACGTTTGCGACTCGCAAATCGCATTTTCCTATTTAGAAATGCATATTGCGAGTCGGGACCGACTCGCAAAATGCATTTCAGAATCGCAAATAGGAAGGGGTGTTCCCTTCCTATTTGTGATTCGGAGTGGTATGCAATACCATTTGCGACCGCATATGCGGTCGCAAATGGTGTCGCAGTTACCATCCACTTGAAGTGGATGGTAACCCACTCGCAAATTGGAAGGGGTCCCCATGGGACACCTTCCCCTTTGTGAATGGACCCAAAACTATTTTTTCAGGGCAGGTAGTGGTCCAAGGGACCACTACCTGCCCTGAAAAAAATACCTAAACTAAAGGTTTCGTTTTTTTTTTTAAGTGCAGCTCGTTTTCCTTTAAGGAAAACGGGCTACACTTAAAAAAAATAAAACTGCTTTATTTAAAAGCAGTCACGAACATGGAGGTCTGCTGACTACAGCAGGCCTCCATGTTTGCGAGTGCCTATAGTCGGTATGGGGCCGCAATTTGCGACCCACCTCATTAATATTAATGAGGTGGGTCTCTGCGACCCCATACCGACTCGCAGACGGTGTCTGAGACACCGTTCTGCATTGCAAATTGCGACTTGTAATTTGCGAGTCGGAAGGACTCGCAAATTGCAAGTCGCAATTTGCAATTTTCCTACATCTGGCCCCTTATGCTAAGTCTGTACTTTACATAGGGGCCCATTGTGACCAATGGTGTGCCCCTTTTTAATGCCTGCTCTGAGCTGAGTTCAAAGTAGCCAAAACAAAATGACGCCAGCAAATCTTTTCGATTGCGGTGAGCCATTTTGGCAGGTGACTGCCACCCTTTCATATATTATGCCTGGCACGGGCCTAATGTGGCACAAGGTGTGACAGAGTGACACAATGCAGGGATTGCACCACATTTTTGATATTCTGCTGACCATTTGGCCTTGTTGTGCTTTATTAGCATTAGATTGATTATGACACTAATGTGGTGCAAGGAGGCCCTTGACCCTCTCAAATTGTGGCCCTAGAGAGCCATTATCCCCTGTGGAATGTGTAAAATACCGTAGATGCTTACTAGGCAGATATATGTAGACTTGGGTCTTGCCCTTGTTTTTGGCTTACTGGTTGATTGTGTCATCAAAAAAATGCTGTTCACAATGCCTGCTTGTTCTTTCTCTACCCTGTGCAGTTACTGATGACATGTTCTCCTCATGTTTTAGCTGTCACAATGATTCCAGCCCAAAAACAGCAATTTGAAAAACATGTTGAATGGCTCAAACACATCTGCAAGGTCCTGGCTGGTTATCGGAAGATGTGGAGGAGGTACCGCACTGAGAAGTCATTGGGTAATGGAAGGCTTTGCCACAAGGTGGACCAGCTCAACAGCCTGCGACCAACTAAAAAAACAGCATTTTCAATGCAACTGGTCTTGCATTTGCTCGAGTTAGAGCTATTAGCTTTGTAAACTCCTAACCGGACTTTTCTTGCCACACAAATAAAAAAAAACCCTAGCGCGATCGCACATCGTTTGTTTTTCTGAAGAACTGACCACTAGCAAGCAAGGAGTTTTGAAGGACACTGCAACTAACAAATTAAAATGCTGGAACTCACAGTATAGTATACTTAAAAGTAAACAGCAGGCTGAACGCTAACGCTCAACCTAAAAAGGAGTGTCCTCTGCACCCAGAGTCCGTGATGCTCCAATCAGGTCCCACACCCTCAGCATCCATTGCACATCTGACACCAGCAGCACCACAACAGCCACCACCATCTGCCACTGGCTCCACCTTTGAAGCAGAAATGCAACAAGACCTGGCCGAGGTCAAGGCTAGGTTGGCCAGACTTGAGGCAGACAATGCCAGGAACTACAAACTTCTTAAATTCATAAAGAGGAAGCTGAAGAAGCCGTAGGTTTGGCCACTAACCACTTCCCAGGACCGGCAGTTCCCCAGTCTGCATTGTGTATAGTTTTAGTGGGTTTTAGAGGGGTACACTTAGGTTAGGTAGCATAGAATAGGTTAGTTATAGTATATAGTTAGTGTAGTTTATGGGGTGGGATTTAGGCATTTTTTGTTTGAGGGATTGCATGGGGGATTATGTATAGGGGTATATGGTTACAAAAACAAAAAAAGAAAATTACATAAAATATATAAATTTGTTTAGCACATAGGATTTGTTAGTATATATGTAGCTTTACTTCATGTTGTACTACACGTCTACTGTTTAGATTAGTGGGTAGTTTAGGTGTTTGGTTGTGTTTCTAAGTACCAATAAATCCTGTTACTTTTAGACAATTAGGTGTCCATGATGATCGACTGTCTGGGTGTTCTCATGTCTGCACTGGCCAAGTTAGAGAAATGCCTTGGGATATGCATTTGGTATTGATTTGCAGGTACAACTATTTGTATGCCCTATGAACAAGGAGCTGTCTGATTGGCAGCAGTATGACATCTGCTACTCAAGACAGTTTTCAGTACAGTTCCCAACACTCAGATTTTGTATGGATACAAAATCTAATAATGCAACAATTGTCATCGCTCTCATTCCTTTAGCACATTAAACTCTGCCTTATTTGGGGTATGGATAGTGGCACACTAACTGCTGCCCGTCACAGTCTTAAATATGCCTCTTCTGTTCCTCACATATTTGTTGTACTGTTACAATCATCAGGGAAATTTCCAGACACTTGATTTCTTAACCATACATGCCATATGCCAACCTGCATGGATATCCATTCAATATACTGTATGCTTGGAAGGCTCAGAAAGTTGTTTTTTAAGTCCACAATACTATTGATCACCTTTATCGTGTTTGAGTCCTAGTGTAAGCCACACATGTCATTTTGTTCTGTTCTCATTAACATAGCTTCACACAATGCATACATTTATATGAGTTGATTGAAAACTGAAAAAAGAGCATGATACATGTGAATATGGTGCCTGGAGAAGAGTTGAAGAGCTGAGGAGAAGTGCTTCCCAGCTTGTGACTGTGCTTTGTGGAGCTATCCTGCAGTTGGAGCTTCTGCCTGGTGAAAGGGGACAAAGACTGGAATTTGTTGTGCATTCTTGCTTGTGAAGAAATATCCAAGGGCTTGTCCTGAGCTTGCCTCCCGTTGTTGAAGTCACAGGGCCATCAAAGGCACCTGGACTCTCTGCTGAGACTCTTGCCCTGCGAAGTGGTGCCCTATCCAGTTCCTGGGACCCTGACAGGTGCAGCTAGCAGACCAATATTGAAAATCCATGCACGACCGATGTGCGGGGAAATTTCCAATGCAACCTCCAAGATGCGTCTTAAGAAATGATGCGTCGCCGGCTTCGCAGCAGAAATCAATGCTCCGTCTGCAGCGCGGCTGGAAGATCGACGCACGCGGCTGGAGAAACGGCACACCACACTACTAACGGAGGCTGGTAACATCGCACCCCACACTGCGCGGTTTTGCTGATACCGTGCAGCAGGATTTTCAAAGCAAACCTTGCAGGGCGTGGAAAAACGGCACAATGCCTGCCCGGACCCGGGTGCTTGCCCGGATCAACGCATCACTCTCCTGCGGAGAGGAAAAACAATGCACGCTGATCCAACCTGATGGGGGAGAAACAACCTAAGGTCTCACTTGCGGGTGAGAAATGGAAGCATCGCTAACCTTTTCAACGCACACTCGCCCATGGGTAGTATTTTGACGCTACCTGGGTACTTTTCGACGCTAACAGTGTTTTTACTGTTTACAAAAGAATTTAGGACTCTTTTGCATTTAAAATTAATAACTTGACTTGTGTATATGGTGGATTGTTGTCCTTTTGGCCTTTTTTTGTTTAGGTAAATATTTTCTATTTTTCTAAACTTGTGTTTTGTCATTTTGTAGTGTTTTCACTGAGTTACTGTGTGTGTTGGTACAAATACTTTACAACTAGACTCTGGAGTTAAGCCTGCCTGCTTGTGCCCAGCTACCAAGTGGGCAAGCGGGGGTTAACGGAGGGTGATTCTCCTTTACCCTAACTAGAGTGAGGGTCCTTACTTGGACAGGGGGTAACCTGACTGCCAAACAGTGAGCAAACAGGATTTACTCCCTTCATCCATACATCTCAGGTTTCCTTGTTGAATAGCTGCAAGAATGGCTGAATTACTGGACTGAATGTTGTTTTGGTGGAAGGTAGACCTTCCTGTTTGCACACATGCACACATGGTTTATTCTTATGTTGTGTGGTGCAGGATGCAGAATACATGACTCAGGGGCCAGATTTACAAGTCCCTATCACCACCGGAACTTCACTTTTAGCAATGCTCTATTGGCGCTTTTCAGTGCTCAATTTTCACAGGAAGGTGTCATGTCAATTTTTGTGGCATTAAGTGTCCTTGTTAATATCGGTCCCTCCAACACAGTTTTCTACATCAGAGAGCCGTGCAATCGGTGTAGCAGTGGCCGTTCCACCCCAACCTCCATAACTTATCATGCTGCCCCAGATTTCAAAGCAATCCTAAATTTGCGGCAGCGGCAATTACTCACACCAACCTAGGGTTGGCTTTATCATTGCAAAATGAGGAGCTATTATTTATTCCTCCTTGTTGTTTGCTTTTTCCATGTGTGCAGCATTCAGCAGCACACATAGGGAAGTACAATGCCATGGATGTTTGTTCATGTACAGGAAGGTGTCCCTTCCTGTACTTAAACAGTCTCCTTATAGCAGACATGCTTCCACTATGGCGCCAGGATGCCTGCGTTGGGGCATGCAGCTTACTTCTGTGCCAGCGAGGGGGAACCACAGGGGTGAGCCGTATTCCTGTAAATAAGGTGCATCCCTGCACTTCAAAAGTGGTGCAGGGCAGCACTGCTATTTTTGGCGCAGCAGCGCGCTGCACCACTTTGTCATGAATCTGGGTCTAAGTGGCTAGGAGAATGTATGTGGAAAACCAACCCACTTCCATCAGTCTGTGATCACACATGTGGTTGGAGGCGGACTTTAAACATTTTGAGGCTTGTGGATGTGTGGATGCATCATGTTGGGACACCACATCAATGATGGCTTTGTAGTTGTGGTGCTGAGAACAGACATTGTAGTAATCATATTGTGGACTAATTTCAATGTGTGTTACAGTCATCGTTAAACACTGTAAGTAGCAGACAGCATTCCTGTTAGTAGATTTAGTAGGATGTGTTCTTTCGTGCAGATATGCATAAGGACAGACAAGCGGTAAACCTCTACACCATGCAGGTTGTGTGGCAATGTTAGTACGGTCCCTCATATACTGGGGAATTACCAAGGTTAGTAGAGGGATGCATTGACTATCTGTGACACGCATATATCCCTAGACATTTCAATTGATGCTGCACAGCAGAGCAGTTGCACTGCGTGTGTCTTCATCAATGGGTATATATGTGCAAGTATATCCAGGCATCATAGTGATATACCCAAGCATCTACAATTTAGGACTTGTACTTGAGTTGTGGATAGTGACAGGTCATACTTAACATGCCAAGGTGAAGCATTCCTTATCTTGGTGTATTTGATGTGTGCCCCTCTCATACCTGACACTGCATGTAATAGGCATTCCATGTGTATATGTTTGATCTTCCCATGCAACATGTGTGACCCACTCAACCTCTGATAACTTTGCACAGGTCAGCACATCTGGATTCGATTTAGTGTAGTCCAAGAACACAGGGTGGTGTGGGAGTGACAAGTGGGTGGGTGACAAGTTTGTAATTCCACAGATTATAGTTGCATTACACATAGGGCAACCTTTCAAGATATTTGGTGCATTGATCCCACTTCACCATTTCCCTTGCAGTCCCCTTGCCCAAGCCACTGACACCATGGGAACACATCATTGACATTACTGTTCACCATGGTGGACATTCCTGCAGTAGTGTAATGTGTTTTTGTTACTATTTTGGTGCTTTACTGCATTGACACCATGAATCATGGCACTAGTGCAGCAAAGTACAGGGAGGTCTGTTGCTTACAATGCTTGTGTCACTTTGTCATCTGCCTTTGGCAGGCCTCGCACATGAGGTCATTATATGGCACAGTGCAACCTTTATGGGTTGTCAGCTCCATTAGTTCTTCCCTCCCTGTGTAAGGGATATTACCTCACATCTGCCACATGTATATAGTGGTGTAATGATATATGAAGTGGATCAAAGCATCAATTGTGTGACTTTGTTCATGTGGCACACAGGGGAATGGGCAGCTTGGATCCACATTGGCAACAATTTGTATGATGCTAATGTTGCATTACGGGCTTGTAAAACTGGGAACCTAGTGCGACATTGATGCCACTTGTGCAAGTTCTTATGCATGAAGGTGTCCCTTTGTGCATGACACCAACGATTCCCACACCACAGGTAACCTTGTTACATGTTGAAATGGAGGCTACTCATTCAGCAGCACAAATGACGATCATAGACATGCCCCATATGTTGTCTATGTTCACTTTTGTGCCCATCCCCAAGTGGTGCATGGAGGTGTGTGACAATTGTTGTTGGGCCACCCTGTGCAACTAGCATAGTGCACTGCGTATTACACATGGGCCGGTGGATCAGTGGCAACAGTGAAGCGATTGCTGGGATAGTTAAGAAATGTTTGGTGCATATAGGGGGGGTGGTGTGGGTGCATCTGAAGAGATGGGCCATTATTTCCCATGTTAAAAATGGGGTCTATAGTTGGCAGAGGTATACACTCTTGTCCAAGTAGACACCACAATCTATTCAGAGTAAGTCACACACAATCCAAATTATCCTGTGCCCGTCCTCTGGTAGCTTGGCACTGAGCAGTCAGGCTTCACTTAGAAGGCAAAGTGTAAAGTATGCAATAAATCGTACAGTAACACAGTGAAAACACCACAAAAATACACCCCACAGGTTTAGAAATATAGATAATATTTATCTGAATAAAATAAGGTAAAAACAACAAAGATCCAATAAGAACATGTTGAAATATCACTTTTGCAAGATTTGAAATAGGCTTAATCCTTTGAAATAAACAGTTGTCTCTTTGTTACACACAGTGCCTGGTATGCGTAAAAAATAACGACACGCAGAGACCGCAGAGGAGGAGATGTTTGGAAAAATAAGGTGTGCATCAGATTTTCCAGTGCAGCACAGACGAGGCTTAGTTTCTTTCCACGCTGCAAGATGTTTGCATCATTTTTCAGCACGCAGTCTTGAATCCGCACTACGATGCGCTGTATTTTGACGCCCAGGGATGATGTGGGAAAAATCATTGATGTGCTGGAAGTAGGCACGGGCGCCGTGTCGACCCAGTAGGTGATGTGTCATAGTTTCCGTCACAAGTGGTGAACTTCCACTCAGGAAGTCGAGCTGCATCATTCCAGTCGGCTGTGCAGTGATTTCTCGGTTGCAGTGCGGGCGCTGCGTCAATTCCGTCAGGTGGTGCGTCGATTTCCAGTGCATAGAGAGTTTCCTGAAGAGATGAAGTCTTTTAGCCCTAAGACTTCAGAAAACAAGAGGCAAGCTCGGTCCAAGCAATTGGAGAGCACTTTTGGGAAAGGCAGAGTCCTTTTCAGCAAAGTCAGAGGCCACAAGGGCAGCAGGGCAACTGCAGGGCAGCAGTCCATCTCAGCAAAGCAGTCCAAATGAGTCCTCCAGGCAGCCAGGCAGTTCCTCTTGACAGGATGCAGGTGTAGGTCCAGAGGGTCTGAGTTGGTGGGGTCAGAGACTCAGTTTACACACCCCAAAATGCCTTTGAAGTGGGGGAGACTTCAAAGAGTGGTTTTGAAGTGCACAAGTTCCCATTTCAGGTCAGTCCTGTCTGCCAGGGTCCCAGTAGGAGGTTTGGCAATCCATTGTGTGAGGACAGGCCACCAGTCTTTGAAATGTAAGTATCAGGCCCTCCACCCTTCCAGCCCAGAAAGACCCATTCAACATGGAGATGAGTGCAGGTGTGACTGAGTAGCCTGTGTTTGTGGTTTTCTGGGTGAAATGGACAGGGGAGCTGTCAACCAGCCTAGCCCAGATGTTGATTGGAGACAGACTGTAAGGCACAGATGGTGCATAGAAACTCTGACTTTCTAAAAGTGTCATTTCTAAATTAGTAATATAAAATCCAACCTGTCCAATAACCAGTATTTTCTATTACTATTCTGGCCATTCTAAATATGGCCTGGATATCCCTTTCAGATCAGAATCTACCATTCAAAAAGTATATGAGGGCAGTCCTAATGCTAGCCTATGAAAGGAGCAGGCCTCACAGTAGTGGAAAAAAAGTTAGGGGGTTTTCACCACCAGGACACATAAAACACATATGTACATGTCCTGCCTTTTACCTACATAGCACCCTGCCCTATGAGCTACCTAGGGCCTTCCTTAGGGGTGACTTATATGTAGAAAAAGAGGAGTTTAAGGCTTGGTAAGTACATTGAAATGTCAAGTCTAATTGGCAGTGAAACTGCACACACAGACCTTGCAATGGCAGGCCTGAGACATGGTTATTGGGCTACTTATGTGGGTGGCACCATCAGTGCTGCGGGCCCCCTGGTAGCTTTTAATTTACAAGCCCTGTGCACATGTAGTGCACTCTTCTAGGGACTTATAAGTAAATGAAAGATGCCAATTGGGTATGAACCAATGTTACCATGTTTAAAGGAGAGAGCATTTGCACTTTAGCACTGGTTAGCAGTGGTAAAGTCCACAGAATTATAAAACCAGCAAAAACAGTGTCAGAGAAGTGGAGGGAGGGAGGCAGGCAAAAAGGCTGTCAGATCTAGCGGCCCTGGTTTCAGGGAAAATGACAGAGTGCAACGTTGTTCGCTGCATCAGCGCAATATTTGCTGCCAAGTCCCAACTCACACAACCTTGCACCATGGAGCAATAACGGCTGCACTGCGGGGAAGATTGCTTTTTGGTAGGAAGGGGCTTCTCTGGGCATTTGCACTTTCTATATGTCCTGCAGGATGCAGCACATTTAGGAAGAGCGATAATATGAGGAGGAAGGAAAGCATTTTTCCTTGTTGTGCCATTCTAATACCAACCCTTGGGTGTTGTTGGATTTAGTCCCAGCCTCAGGTTGCAATAAGTCTTGAATCTGTGGAAACAACAATCTGGGACAACAAAAATATGCAATGGGTGTTGTGGCACGGCCAAAGTAACACGGATTGCACGCACCTTCCAGGCAAAGTGCTGCCTATGAACAGGCCATATTTACATGGTGATGTTAAGCCACAAAAGCGGCTTAACACCACGTTGTGAATATGGCGGAGTACATAGCACCAACAGACCCTCGCTAAAAATGAGGCTCTGGTGGCAATAAGGCCTTTTGATTCTGGCACTATGGCCCTCATTATGACATTGGCGGTAAATCCCATTTACCGCCATGCTGACTGCTGCCAACATACCACTGCCGCAGCGGATTACCGCCACCTATATTATGACCCACACATAGCAATCCGTCACTATACAGCCACACACACAAGTCCGGCAGCCCAAAGGTCAGTGATAAACTGGCAGTAGCAAAAACCACACCGTTACGCCAATAGAACTATGCCCACAGCATTATGACCCACGAATCACCACGGCGGACATTCAATGGTGCTAAACCATTGGTGGTACATACCGCCATGCTCCAAATACACACAACCTAACAAAACTACACCACATTGGACAATTCAAACTACACACACCTGACCCACACCATTATAAAACACACACACACATTACCCACCCACAACCCTTTATCATTACAAACAAGTGCCACAAGAGAGATAGCAAGACCACAGTCAAGACAACAGACACACACCACCATCACCTATACACCATCCACACACCCTACATCACACACCCCAACACAGCACCCCACACACCCTCACCCACACCACTCACAATACACCCATGGCACCGCAATGACACCCCAGGTTCTCTGAGGAGGAGCTAAGGGTCATGGTGGAGGAAATCATCCGAGTACAGCCACAGCAATTCGGATCACAGGTGCAGCAGACGTCCATTGCTAGGAAGATGGAGCTATTGCGAAGAATCGTGGACAGGGTCAATGCCATGGGACAGCACCCCTGGAACAAAGGATGACATCAGGAAGGGGAGGAACGACCTACGGGAGAAGGGGCGTTCCACAACAGCAAGGCACCAAATAGCTGTACAGAGGACTGGCGGTGGGCCCCAACCTCCTCCCCCACAACTAACAACATGGGAGGAGCAAGTCTTGTCAATCATGCATCCTGAGGGCCTGGCAGGAGTAGGAGGAGGACTGGACTCTGGTAAGTCAAATCTCTACTCCTATCACCCACCCACCTGCATGTCATCACAAACCCCCACCCTCACCCTCACTCCCATCACTTCACTCCATCCCACATACCCCACCATCACAACTCACTCATCCCAATACCAAGCCCTGCATGCAACACCAATGCATGGACACCCCTCACAGACCTGCATGGACACCCATCACTAAAGCATGCACATTAGAGAGAATCACCTAGCCCACAAAATCACTACTCACACAAGGCAAAGCTGCCAGGGCAATGACAACCATACAGGGCAACACACCCATGCACAAGGTGACACACACAGAAACAATAGCACTGCATTTACATCCCTACACGTCCCCCCCCCCAACGTCACCGGAGAGGAGGTGCCAGCAACTTCCAGTCCACCCCCAGAAGAAGCCCACAGTGATGACAGCAGCTCTGGACACCTGGATCAAGATGACCAACCTGGCCCATCAGGGATCTCTCGACAGTCGGTAACCCAGGCACAGTCCCATTCCACCACAGAGCCTCCCCCCTCAAGAAAGACCAGCACAGTACCCACCCAGCGGGCCCATACCTCTGTCCCCAAGACACATCAATCAGCAGTGTTTCCACCACCACAGGGACCCCAGGCCAGTGGGCACACAGTTCAGGGGACAGAGGCACAGGACAACAGGGAAGCTGAGAGGACTGCTGTGCAATGGGGAGGACAGGCCCAGGGAACCGACTCTCCAGGAGACACTCACCAACATCCTGGGAGCATACCACCATTCCCAGGAGACGATAGGCCGGATACTGGACAAGTTGCAGGAGACCTAGCGGCTGCAGGAGGGAAAGTACCTGGGGATCAGGGAATACTTGAAGGACATCAACACCACCCTGGTCTCCATTGCAGGGGTGCTGGCAGACATGGCCAACACCATGAGGGAGCCAGTGGCACACCAGTGGGCCCCTGACACTAGCCAAACCGATGAACAGCCTTCTACCTCCGCTGCTGCTAGAAGACAAGAGGCCCCGCCACAGAAACAACAGGACACCAGCACCCCACTCTCTACAGAAGGAGAACCACCCCGCAAACGATCCATGCGATCCAGGCAGAAGCCAGAGAACATTGCCAAGACCTCCTCCAGGAAATAAGATTCTCCTGAAAGTCACAAGTGTGTCCCACTCCGTCACTCTGTCACCCTGTCCAACTTGAACTGCCATTGTTCCCCTTCCTATGCCCCCTTGGACAATGTACCTGTGATACAAATAGTCTGTACTCTATCCTGGACATTCCTCCATCATCACCCTCAAGCCATTGCACGGAGTCTGTCAAATCATTTAACCATGTATTCGTTAAACAAGCTTTAAACACTGCAATATAACTGTACAGTAATGTATACATAGGAATGACCTGTGGTTGGCTGCAGTCAACACACCAGGAACGATAGTGGGGCACAAATATCTGAAAATAGAGATGCCAAAGGGTATAGTAAGTGGCCATAGAAGTGGGAAAATCCGCCTACCATTGACTGGGAGGAGGTGGCAGGCAGATTTTGTGATTGCATGAGTAAGATTAACAACTGGATGAGCCATAACTGGCTCAAAAAGAATGGAGAAAAGATGGAAATTATTTTCTGTGGCACTGACACTAATTTATGGAGCCAACGCTGGTGGCCAAAGTCTTGCAATGAGTCCCGAGCCCTTCGGCCAGGAATCTCGGCATTGTATTCGACAGGACTTTATCATTTGAGCAACAAGTCAACCACACGGTCCAATGCTGCTACTGGGCAATGAAAATGCTAAAGAAAATCTTCCCTTTTCTTCAGGAAGAACTCAAAATTGTGGTTATCCTAGCTTTAGTCATTTTTAAATTAGATTACTGTAACGCTCTCATGTTGAACATCAGTAAGGCCGCACTATATAGACTGAAGCTAATTCAGAATGCGGTGGTCTGCCTTGTCCTGGATCTACCTCAATCCGCATCAGCTAGCTGGAGCCTGAGACACCTCCACTGGTTACCAGTTGAGAAACGGATTAAATTTAAAACACTTTGCCTTACATATAAGGCTTACCACCAGTAGGGCTGCACATACCGAGCTCGGCCCTACAGCCCTGTCGTCAGCTTAGATCTGCTTCTCTCCAGCTCATCTTGGTGCCCCGCTACCATAGGGCTCGTTGAGGGGATAAAGCCTTCTTGTGGTGGCAGCAAGAATATGGAAAACACTTCCGTCATCATTTAGACAGACGGAGACAATCTTCACTTTAGAAAGCAACTTAAAACCTGGCTGTTTTCGTATTAGGCAGATTGTATTTTCTAGCAATCTTAGTGTCTCTACTTTCTGGCCCAGGATTCCTTCGTCTTACCATTTTCTTCTAGCGCTTCGAAGCTACAGCCAGAATGCGCTCTACAAATACTACAATACAATACAATACAATGTCAAAAATAAAACTGTCAATGTAAAGTGTAATTACAGGGTCTTACCTGTGTGTCATTGGAAGTACTGTTGCATTATAGCACTTCTTTTGTCCCCATCCTCATCCTTTGCCTCCTCATCTTCACTGTCCACAGGGTCCACTGCTGCTACATGCCCATGTCCAGCCTCATCCTCCTGCAGAAAAGGCACCTGGCGAAGTAAGGCAAGGTTGTGGAACATAAAGCATGCCATGATGATCTGGCATACCTTATTGGGTGAGTAGTCCACGGATCCACCTGTTAGATGGAGGCAACAAAACCTGGCCTTCAGGAGGCCGAATGTCCTTTCTATTATTCTTGTTCACCCATGTGCCTAATTGTAATGTTTCTCTGCCCTTGCCCTGGGATTCCTCACAGAGGTCAGCAGCCATGAGAGGTTGGGGTAACCAGAGTCACCTGAAAATTTTGTGGGACAACTGTTAGACACACAATAACCCTTAGGGCCCACACTATACCCATACACCAACAACCCCTGGGTGGGAGCCAGGGCTCACCTATTAGCCACACCCAGTGCCTCTGGAGTTGAGCCATCACATATGGGATGCTGCTATTCTTCAGGATAAAGGCATCATGCACAGACCAAGGATACTTTGCATTGACATGGGAGATGTACTGGTCTGCCAGGCACACTATTTGCACATTTGTGGAGTGAGAGCTGTTTCGATTTCTGAACACCTGTTCATTTCTCCAGAGGAGGGGACAAATGCAATATGTGTACCATCAATAGGCCCAATATTGATGGGGATATGTCCTATAGCATAGAAATCAGCTTTCACTGTAGCCAAATCCTCCACCTGGGGGGAAACGATGTCGCTGTGCATGTGTTTAATCAGGGCAGACAATACTGTGGTCAGCACTATTGAGAACATTGGCTGAGACATACCCCTGCTGCCAAGCCCACTGTCACTTGGAAGGAGCCACTTGCGAGGAAATGGAACACAGATAGGACTTGCACAAGGGGGGATCCCGGTGGGCTGACGGATAGGTCAGGTTCCAATTGGGCACACAGTCTGTGATTGTGGCCCTGTCCAGTCTATAGGTGAGGATAATGTGCCTGCCCTCCATTGTTGCCAAGTCCACCAGGGGCCTGTACACGGGGATGCCTCCATCTCCTATTCATCCGCAGCGGTTGCAATCTAGGGGTCAAACGGGGAGTAACTGGTTAGTATTCCATATTCCCAAATACTACACTGCATTGCATGTTGTGACTGTAGACAATATTGTTGTATAAGCCCAAATGGTGACTAGTGACACAGTTAGGTGCCATGGCCTGCTCCCCCCTGAAATGGCGTCTGCCTGTCCTGTATGGAGGGACATGTGGAAATGAGGTAATTCTGCTGACGTTGTGTGCCGTTGCGGGAGGCGGTCGAAAACCGCTGTGCAAATCCTCCTTGGATCCCATTGGGCCCTATGGGTTACAGTGACCAATGGTGATGTACGCCTGCAGTGAAGGTATGCACCGCCGTGGACGTGACCGCCATTTTCTATCTGTTCACCCAGTTGCTACACGACCTTCAACAGGAGAGGACTTACACTGCAAGTGCTGCTGTGACCTGTGTCTGGAACCGACCATGGCTCGTGTCACTGTGGAAAGGGCCCCTGCCTTCACCGCTGCGGAGTTGGAGAGACTGGTGGATGGGGTCCTACTCCAGTACCGAATACTGTATGGGCCTCTAGACCAACATGTGAGTTTACTGTGAGCACGGTGAATGGGGTATGAATGCATGGAGTGCTGTATGTGAGGTTGGGTAAGGGCCCTGGGCAGCGTGCTGCATGTATGGTGGGCAATGTCTGTGCATAAGGGGATGTGAGGGCTATGGTGGGCCAACAGGCAGGACGGTCTGACTGATACCTTTTCCTATATGTATTTCTCTGCAGGTCAGCACCCATCAAAAAAAGGGCACATGGCGTGCCATCTCCAAGGACGTGCGGACCCTGGGGGTCTACGACAGGCGGAGCACCCACTGTCACAAACGGTGGGAGGACCTGAGACACTGGGCACGGAAGACAGCGGAGGCACAGCTGGGGATGGCCTCCCAATGAGGAAGGGGTGCCCATTGAACCCTGGCCCACATACTGGCGGTGGCCTATCCTGAACTGGATGGGCGCTTGGGGGTATCACAGCAGCCACAAGGGGGTGAGTACAGTGCCTGAACATACTACTTGCACAGAGTGGGGTGGCATCGGGCTGGGGGATGTGGGCCTGTGTGTGCCCCTAGGCCAGGCCGGCCAGTGCAGGGTAGGGTCCATGTTGGGTAGGGTCTGATGTCAACCTCCTCCAAACAAGCTAATAGGCCTCGACTACTGGGTAGGGGGTCTGTGGGTCTCAGGTATGCTGCAACTGGAGTTAGGTATCCCTGTCCATGGGCTGGTGTCTAGCATTGTGACTGGTAGTGTATTGCCTAGTACATAGGGTTGTCCTCTGTGTGTGAGTGTGTTGTGCCGCCATTGACCAAGGGTATCCTTTGTCTCACCCCCCCTTTTTGTTTTGTTGACCTGTCCTTATGTGCATTAGCAACATCTGGCGGAGGAGCAGAGGCACCAGCGACAGGGAGAGCTGCATCTCACAGGTCTCAGCAGGCCGAATCCACCAATGGTGAGGGCACCAATGAGACAGAGGGGAGCACCACAGCAGAGACTGGAGGGGACAGTTCTGACAGTGACACCTTCTCCGATGGAAGCTCCCTGGTGTTGGCAGACACCTCTGTGCCCACTCAAACTACAGGTACAGCTGCCACCCCTGTACCAGCACCGCCCTCCTAGCAGCCCCTCAGAGTGTTTCCCATGCCCGCTCGTCCAGGAGGGTGGACATCTCCTTCACCCCAGGCACCTCAGGCCCTGCCCCAGTTAGCGCTACTGCCCTGAGTGAAGAGGCTATTGACCTCCTGCGATCCATCTCTGTTGGGCAGTCAACCATTGTGAATGCCATCCAGGGGCTGGCAGCCCATTTGCAACAAACAAATGCATTCCTGGAGGGCATTCACTCTGGCATGGTGGCCCAAAAGAGATCAGCCCAGGAGCTGGCCTCCTCCCTGATGGCAGCCATTGTCCCTGTTTCTAGCCTCACCCCTCCAACCTCCTCTGCCCAATCCCATTCCCCTCAACCCCAGCCTATCCCAAGCACACAGGCAGACCAGCATGCACCCAGGACAACACACAGGAGTGGTTCAGGCAAACACAAGCACAACACATCATCACACAGGCACTCCCACAAACACCATCCAGAATCAGAACCAACATCCACTGCCTCAGCTGTGTCCCTCCCTCCTCCTCGTCCACCTCTCTCCCAGGAGCGTCTACACTCACACCTGCATGCATTACATCCTCACCCACTACCAGCATCATGCCTATCACTACACACCCCTCACTGGCAGTCACCGCCCCCACTTCCATGAACACATCCCCTGCGTCCTCTCCCACTGTGTCTGTGCCCCCTCCTCCCAGAGTACACAATTGCAAGCACTCAGACACCAACAGTCATCCACCTCACAACAGCATCCAGCCCATGCACCTGCACCCAAACACAGCAGACAGACACCTCCTACAGCCACTTCGTCTTCCTCCACTCCCAAACCTTCACCCTCTTCCCGCCCCAATGTCCCTAATAAGCTTTTCCTCTCCACCATTGACCTCTTCCCTACCCCTCCTTCCCCCCGTTGTTCACGTCAGCCCAGGGTGAAGAAAACCCAGACAAGCACCTCAGCCACCCAGTCCAGTGGCACAGTAGTGTCCACAGCTACTGCAGGTGGGAGAGGATATCCACCACCAGACAGCAACACTGACAGGGTGCCTGCACCAGGTGCATCAAGGAAGGGCAAGGAGGCACCACCAGCTGCAGGTGTGAAGGGCAAGAGGCAATCCATGGCTGCTGACAGGAAGGGCAAGGGGGCTGCACCAGCAGGCAGGAAGGACAGGAGGCTTGGTGCTGGGACTCATTCGGAGCCCGCACCACCAAGCATGGTTGTTCAGCTGTCCGAGACTGCAGGGGATGGGCTGGAGCCTCTCCCCACCACTGCCAGCACCGCCACCAGCACCACCGCCAGCACCGCCGTCAGCACTGCCACCAGCACCACCACTGCCACTATTGAGCAGCTCTGACTGCCGGAAGACAGTGTGTAGTCCTGCCTCCATGGGCTATTATGCATCTTTGCCCCTGCAAATCCAGTGGGTCTGACACCCAGGTGAGAGACTGTGACCTCGCACTCCAAGATCTGCATCACAGGGCACAATGCCCTCTCCAGAACCAGTGGAGAAGCCATCCACTTACCGCATCCTTCCCAGGATGAAGCACACTGGGCACAATGCCCCCTCCAGAATCAGTGGAAGAAGCCATCCACTCACCCCATCCTTCCCAGGATGAAGCACACTGTGCACAATGCCCCCTCCAGAACCAGTGGAGAAGCCATCCAATCACCCCATCCTTTCCAGGATAAAGCACACTGGGCACAATGCCCCCTCCAGAACGAGTGGAAGAAGCCATCCACTCACCGCATCCTTCCAAGGATGAAGAATACTGGGCACAATGTCCCCTCCAAAACCAGTGGAGAAGCCATCCACTCACCCCATCCTTCCCAGGATGAAGCACACTGGGCATAATGCCCCCTCCAGAACCAGTGGAGAAGCCATCCACTTGAGAGACTGTGCTTTGCACTCGCCAGGACCAAGCAGTGGACAAACTACCCACTTAAGAGACTGTGGCTTTGCAGTCCCCAAGACCAAGCAGTGTGCAAACCACCCACTTGAAAGACTGTAGCCTTGCACTCCCCAGAACATCGCACAGGGCATGTAGCCCCTCCAGTACCAGTGGTGTTGTACCATCTTCCGGCTGAGGTGCCCCCCCATTCCCCATACCCCTGAGGTGCCTGTGTATTTTCAACCTGATGCCCCTGCAGTGTTCTCTCCATGTTGTAGCAGGAGTGAGGTGGGTCTTGGCTTATGTGTTGTGGCCCACGGACATTGAGGACTGGGCAGTGTCCTTACATTTGTAAATATATACGTATATGTATATACGTTTGTAATTTAATGCACTTATTCATGTTCTTTAATTCTTTAATTGTATTACACTCACTTTCTTCCAATCATTTTATCCTTGTATTATTCCTGAGGGGTAGGGGGGATATGTAATGTTACTGCATCTGTTTGTGTGTATGGTGTGGGGGGTGGGGGTGTTGCATGTTGCGTGTGTATGTCACTCTCTTTTTCTTTCCCCCTCCCTTGTGTACTAGGCGGCAGTACTCACCGTGGTTGTCTTCGCCGGCGTTCTTGTTCGTAATGCAGGAAAAGGTAGACGAGCATGGGAAATATGTGCAACTCGCGCTCCATGGTGTTGTGGTTGTTCCCTGTATCTCCAGAGTTGGGTCCTTTGACTTCTGTGTTCTGTTTACACCGTGCTTTTGATGTCATTGGTACCGCCACAGAAAAGCTGGCGGATAGGCTGGCTATAATGCAATGGGCGGTACATTGTCTTCCATCTGGCTGTTGGCGGTTAGCGCTGTGATGCTTGTTGCTACCGCCGTTGCAGTTGGTGTGTTAAAGTGTCTGTCTGTCTGAGTGGTTTCTGCCGTGGTCACAATTCCATTTTTTTTACCGCCGGCCTGTTGGCGGTATTACCGCCGCTTTATCCGACCGTCGGGGTTGTAATGAGGGCCTATGTGTCCCGATGTGACCCTTTTGCATGCATTCAATGTGTCCTATGTGCCTCCCCCTTCTGCCATTTGTAAATTTCCAGATAGTCCCCCACTGCAACTTTCCGTGCATTTGTGGTGGGTCTTGGTAGTGTGCACTGTCCTGCCCTGCGATTCCAGTGACCAGCTCCTCTGGGATGACTGCTGCCACCATCTCCTTCAGGTCCTCTCGGGGTGCGGGACTTCGACCTCCAGTCTGCAATGCTGCCCTTCGGTTCCTGGCAGTTTTTCTTTAGTTTTGCCAGTGCTTCTTACAATCAGTGACAGTTCACCTTCACCTCTGCCACACTGTGGACTTTTACTACTATTGCCTGCCATATACCCTCTCTCCTACCTATTGGCAATTTGGAGGTGATGAAGAGCTGGTGTTTGTGCTCCGTCACCTCTCTGACCAAGATGTCATTCTCCTCCTCACTAAAGTGACACTTTTGCTTTGTTTTCTCCTTCCCCTGGGTCTTTGATGGTCCCTCCTGGATCGTACTGGGCTCATTGGGATCTCTCTGTGGTCTCTCCTGGCCTGCATTCTCCATCTTGTCTCCCTATTTTTTTCTTTTTTTTTACGCTAATGCTGGTAAATATGGCGCCAACATGATTTGTGTCAAAAAACGTGCCGCAAAACGTTCTAATCCCACTTTTGCAGCATTAACGCCATTTTTCTTTCCGGCTTGTCGCAATGGCTATCTTCATTTTTTTACGCTAACCTTTCCTCAGCATCATGGTGCTTGTTTTTTAAATATGGTGCATGGATGGTGGTAAGGAATGGTGTCAGCAGACGGTAATGTTTTTCATAAATATGAGCCATATTCTCCATCATATATCATAACCTTTTCTATGTAACCAAATATCAGACTATAACTCTGTATAATCCGATACAAACATTCTAGTTTTGACAGGATGTCATTTCACTTTCATGTTTCATCCTTCCTTGTGACTCTGCGCCCCTAGGCAGACTTTAGAAAGAATCAGCAGCTACTGAAGACATACCTTCAATACAAACTTATTGAATAAACCACCCTGAAACACTTTTATAGTACTTACTTGCTGTATTTACACCCGCCCTGGAAATCTATTGGTAGCGCGTCTGACCTTGATAAGTATACTTACAAGGGGACTCGAATAGGTTGATGAACCTTTTGACTACGCTTAAGATGTTCCCACCACATATCCCATACATGCAGATCAATACTCAGTAATTAATCCTTAACATCAATATTCAATAACAATCAATAACATTAGTAATCAATAGGAGTCAGTAATTGTCACACACCATGACCTTGCAGTAATGAATAACCACATCTTTATGTAAAAGTTAGAATATGTATTTCCCTATATTAACAAAGCTAATGTGATGTAGGTTAATCCTAAAATCAATTGATAAACATACAGAAACAACACTGGCTCGGCAAGCTGTGACAGTCTTCGTGGACATCAGTCTGGTCAGCAAGGCAACAGGATTCAATATCAAAGTTTAGAAACGGCAAAGTCTTTTCAGCAATAAAGTTAAGCACGTCTCTTCTCAAGACAGAAAATGGGCAAAAAGGGACAAAGTGGAGGGTTGGGCAGTTCGAAAGAAATGGCGTTCTCTCTTCTCTTTGCGGTCTAGCTAGGTTAGAATTCCTAAACCTACTACCCAAGTCCCTATTGGTCAAGGAATCGCATGTTCACGCTTTGTCCAATAAAACTAAAACTTCAAATCATTTCTACTAGTACACGGTTCACATGTCGATGGTTGGCTCCTTTCGCCCTGTTCTCATCATCTGGCTAGTCAGGTAACAATATTGTTGCAGCTTATACTCCAGTCAGTGTCTCCATTGTATTCTCCTGAGAAGGTAAGTCTTACACACATTACATAAAACAATGTTGCATTAGCAGGTACATCATCTCTTAGCAAGCAGTTCTCATGAGAAAGACTTTAAGCTACAAGCACATCAGGTCAGCACAGTGGAAAATCACAAGTTAATTCTCTAAACAGACATTTTTTTAAATGCTTAAGAAATGCAGCTTGACATGAGGCCATACAGCTAGGCCAAGACCTCCGCTAAGTTAATTAAGCCTATAACTAATAAAGCTAATACATAATGCATAGCCCTTACTATGATATATTACTACATTAATCAAACAAAACCTCAATATGTTATAATAATAAGCCATTAATAAGTACACATTGTGAACATTGGCAGCCACTCACATGGTCACACTTTCAAATGCATGCATTATTTTTCTCTATATTATTTCACTTTCTATGCAAATTCAACACTCAGAATACATGAATATTCATTAATAATTTAATTAATAAGATCAGTGATAACACTATCCCCCTCTCCGTGCTACTCTGGTGCCGTTGAAAACAATTATGATCATGCTAATAATAAGACAAAATGAAATAAACATTGTTTTGGTCACAATATACATTGGTTTTAATCTTGGTTTTCAGAACATACCACCAGGTGTCTACCAGTGTACTCCGCTATCTTACATTTCAACATATAAATCCACACTTAAGTGGGAAGATGAAGAAACCTGGCATAGCATAATTCATTCATAGTATGAAAGTACACGTCCGAAAGGTTGCAGGTGCTTGGAAATTAAAATAATTGTATAATGAACATTCATGTCTAGATTTATAGCAGACACACATATGTGTATTGTTATGCATTCTTTGAAGCATGCACTGCACAATTGTACTGGTGGATATTCTTCAAAGATTATAAATGTTTCGTAAATTGAGTTTGTCAAGATAGAGTGAATAAAGAAAGATCTTATATAAGGGCTTTAATAAAATGTGGCCATTTGCTACAGGAGCGGACCAGATGTACGAAATTCTAATTTAGCATTTCTTAAATAGTGACTTTTTGGAAATCACTGTTTAGGAAATACAAAATGGAATATACAAAAATAGTGATTTCCTAATAGTGATTCCTACTCCTACAGAGTAGGAATCATTATTAGGAAATAGCTATTGAAATGCTAAACCATTCCTTCCAATGGGCCTCATGGACCATAGGTTGCAAATGTAATACCCAGGATGACTATGGACCTAAGGCCCCCCTTGATGCACCACAAAAAGAGGGGGTGCACATGTAACATGCACAAATGCTCTAGGGGCATGTGCGCTACATGTAACTTTAAAAAATGCATTTTAGGTGCATTTTTTTAAATTGCACTTGGTTACCACTGACTTGGAGTCAATGGTGAGTGCAATCCCTGAATTCCCATTTCATGTTTAAGAAATGCTGTGTACATGTGCTTTGGAAATCACAAATAGAAAATCCCTCTTTGCGATTTCCTATTTGGGGACTGCAAAATGCAATTTCTACTAGGTAGAAATTGCATTTTGCGACATCCTAAGGGCCATATGTACGAAAGCTTTTTCCCATAGACACAGAATGGGTAAAATCCTTTCGTACATCTGGCCCTAAATGCCTTTATACATATGAAAAGGCCATTTAGCATTTCTTAAGAAACGCTAAATGCTTTCGTACATCTGGCCCGAGGTGCCTAAGTGCTATTATACCACTACAACCAGTGCTTTAAATGGTCAGGTACTGTCTGGTACATAGTACCAGAACTTTTTTATTTTGAGAGGAAGAAAAATATAATAATTGGAGAGTACCGGCACTTCTCACAAACAAGTAGTTACTCTGGTACAGAATACCTGCACTTCTATTTTTCCATTTCAAGCACTGACTACAACACATATTATACCACCACAACACATCTACTACAATGATGGACTATTAAAACAACACATTTACCACTACAGTGTGTTAAGTTATAATGAGGTAAGATTTATTTATAGCACATAGGTAGTGAGAGCGTTAGGTGTGAGGGATGGGTATTGGTAAGGGGTTGTCTGGAGATTTTAGGGTTGAGGGATGAGTGATGCATAGGGGTAGTAAGGTGTGGATGGCACGTGGGGTAGAAAGGAGTTTTTAAGCTTCGGGGTGGGTGTTGCAGAGAGGTAGTAAGGAGTTTTAAGAGCTCAGGGGTGGGTGGCACATAGGGGTATTAAAGAGTTTTTAAGCTTCAAAGGTGGGTGGGATGTGCACCGGTGTAAAAAGGACTTTTCAGAGCTCTGGGATACATAGTGCATGGGGTAGTAATGAGCTTTTAGGGCTCAGGGATAGGTGGTGCATAGCAGTATTAAGGAATATTTAGGGCTCAGGGATTGGTAGTGCATAGGGAAAGTAAGGAGTTTTAAGGCTCAGAAGGGACTCCGTCATGGCACAAAACATGGTAAAATATTGCAAATCTTCCTTCACTAAAATTCCACAGGTGGTATATTAGTCAATACCTACGTATTTCGCACTTACGTCACAGAATTGAGTGTGCATCAATGTTATATAGATAATACGCAGGTCGAAACAATTGAAAGCCAGTTCACTCATTTTGCGCACAGGAATAAGCACTATTAATTGCATAGTTTACACTTAATAAAAATGCACAAGCCAGTTTCATGTAACAATGGGGAATTAGGAAAAGGCATAAGAAAAGGTGTGTCTTCCCAACTATGTGTATCCTGACTGCAACAAGAGCGTGTGTTCATGGACGTTTCTTAAAGCTCTTTACATAGTTTTCAAGAAAATATAACTTCCTAAAACTAAACATGGATACAAATACTATTTTCTTCCTTTCTTCATTCCCAGAGTTATATATTTCTAAATATCTGCTTAATGTGATAATTGCAGTATTGCATTTGATCTCATCCTCTACTCGTTATGCATTCCCTTAGGCTATGTACTCAAAGCCCTCTTAGAGATAACAGTATGTTTACAATAGATATCATATCTTTTGAAATTTCCTTTGGTGCCCTCGTCTCTCACATTATATACCTTTTTCTATCGGCATGCAAAGGCCCATTACGTGAAAGAAGTTAGTCGCCATTGTAATATATGTGAATCCCAATGTTTAAACCTTTTTTGTGTTCAGGAAGCAAACTCCATGAGGATCTTGCTATTTTTCAAAGGCTCAGTCGTTCCCCAGCTTCAAAGAATGACAGCCCAGTGGTCCAAGTCCACTTTACAGCTTACTGACTCGGCTAGGAATGCCATAGGTTCATCCCCAAAATGCTTCCCCTTGAGGGAATGCATATGGAAATATATCATTCTCTCTTAATAATTAAGGTCCCATTTATTCTGGGTGAACTGAGATAATCACTTTCTCACCGGTTGTATGAAGCTGTGGTGTAAATATATATTTGTTTGTGTATCACTGAAATTGGTATGTTGGTCTTTCAATTTCCAACGTAGTTTGTAAGCTTAATTGGGACTAACATAACAAATACACAGCAAGTCAGGTCAGAGAACCCATTGTGCAGAATTATATGTGGACAAAGAATTATTTCTTCCTGTCCTGAATAGTAGAACTAAGCTGATGGGAAATTAGGCAGGCAGAGTAGAGGAAGCACCTGCATTAGGGTAAAACAAGAGCTGCAAAGTGGAATGTGCTTGGTGCTTTGTTTCACCCACCTAATCAAACAATCACATGAAACTGAATACTGTGGCATAGGTGAAGAGGACCTGAACTAGACGAAAACAGTTATATATTACAGATGTGTGCATTTGTAATTGGCTGATATAAGGTACAGCAAAACATATGCCTTCTGTCCAGCTCTGAAACTCCCACGTTTCGACTGCATGTCAGAATACTAGAAAACAAACACTGTCTGCTGAAAATGTAATCTCCAAAATATTGTTTACAAAAAGTTTGTCCCATTAGATATTTCCCAGAAAGATATCAACGAAGCAGATACTGGTCTTCTGGGTCACTGCTTATACTTCTGGGTCTGGCCGGCACAGTTCTATATGGGAAGCTGTACAGTGGGTACATCTCCCTCTTACAGATTCCTCTCTGAGAATGAGTGGACACTTCCAATGTACTGTAACTTTTCAATAGTTTTCCGCTACAAATACAGTCACAAACAGCTGAAACATCTCTGCTGATTGCACTTTCACCTTTTTGGAATGAACTGCAAACCCCATTTTGTGATTTAGAAATCCAAAACAGGTTTTGCAACTCTTCTCCACTCTTTTACGAATTGCACAGGGTTTTTTAGTACATTTTAAAAATACCACTTATGGGTCATAAACCCAGTGATTTTGGTGATCAAATTGTTTGTGAATGCAAAATGCTTAAGTATATCTGACCCATCTGGAAAGTCTCTAATCTATAAATACTTAAAACAGATGTATTTGGCAGGCTTAATTCTTTTGATTCAAATTAATTTACTGGAGTCATAAGGCCAGATGTACAAATCCATTTAGCATTTCTTAATGATCCAGATCGCTATTTCGATGCCGGTGCCTCCGTATTGATCACGACCTGCCTTTCCACTGAGATTTGCATGGCAGGGACCCATCATGAAAAGCTCTATGGAAAGGCTAGTAAGGGGCTCCAAACAGGGCCCCTGGGTGATTTTGCCCTTTGGGCAGTGTGGCTGGGGGCCCCTCTATGCCTGTACTGTCGGTGCACACTGCTGCCATGCACAACATTGCACATAGCAACAGTGCACCCGAGGTGCATTGGGCACTGCATTGTGGCTGCATGTGCTTTAGGCATGCCACCTCAGTGACACCACTGCAGACACTACCTCCAGTATGGCAGTAGTGTAATATGGTGGTGGAGAGGCCACTGGCTTGGCAACATCCTCCCAACCACCGTACTGGTGGTCTGGCAGTCGGACCACCAATATCTTATCCAGGCCCTTAGTCTCTAAAGTGGAAGTCAAAATCCTTCAGCAGCGCAAGTTCCAAGTCTGTGGCCAGAGACAATCAGTACAAGGTGGACATATTGTGGTTGAGCTGAAGCAAAGTCACTGGTTTCCAACAAATGATCAGATTGAAATAAAGCTTAGTTTTGTAGCTGGTAAGGACTCTTAGTTGCTGGAATGGATTTTCCAGTTCATCACCTTCCATGGTTTCACCTTATTTAGATTTTGGCAGACAGTATACTCCATCAAAGCATATCCTCTCTGCCATAGTGCCATAAGCTATACTACGCTTGTAACATGGCGGATGGCACATCAACGGAATCTTTGAGAGAGGATCCCTAAATCAGGCCCTTAGTTAATTTGTAATTTCTCAAAATACTCCAACGGAATAAAGCAGCACTTCAGGAGGACACATTTTCCAGAAGGCCCCGCTAAACCCATTAACTGCTTGGCAAAAACATCCAAGCGGCATGAACTGATTTTCTTGCCTTCCTTTGGTGTCACATTCCTGGCCATGATTTTGCAACATGTCCTGGCCCTGTAGAGGTCAAAGGTTTTCACTACGCTCCAACTTCTAGGAGAGTTGCTTCTGGTTACTCCTGAATGCACCAGGTTTTCAGAGCATACTATTAGGCATTAGGTTGCTATCAGCGAGGACTCATTCAGGGTCCAGTCCTCTTGGGTCAGATGGATATTGTTCAAGTCAAAGGTCCTTCTGCTTGTTGTGTCAAGCCACTTGACCCTTAGAGAGCAGTTGCAGGTCCTGGATGCAAGCAATGGTCAGGAGTCCCAAACCCTCTTTTTTAGCAGAGGTCAAGAGAGGAGCATTCTATCTTCCAACATGGCCGTTTTCTTCAGGTACAGTCTTCCCAGGTCCAAGAATGTTCTGAGAAGGTTGTGGTGAGATGTCATTCTTTTTCTGTGCTCAAATCAGTGCCTGGAGATTTTTCCCTCCCAATTCTGGTTACTTTTATGCCCAATGCCCAATTCCGTTTGCAGCATGCCTTCTGCACTTTAGTGTAAAAAGTCTTGGAAGTCCGAAATTTAAAATGGCTGAACACTACTTCCCTCTGGGTGAGCTTTTGGCAGAGCCCTTGCCAGCTACTTCCCAATTTTACATGAGATTATCCCTTGTTTGTCAAGGTTTCACTCTGTTCTTCCTCCTCCTGGGTGTTAAAAACAAAAACAACACACCAGGAAGACCAAAGTGTAACTTGCACTTAAAAAACAATCCTCATTTCATCTGACCAGAGTTCTGGCTAGAAATTGTCAGTTGGAGCATAGTACAAAAATACATAAACTTTAGGATAGTTCATAGAGGTTTTCTTTCATAAAAAGTCTATAGAACCTAATCATTAAAAGTACATAGAATCTTTAAAGGTTTATAGAGCCTAATCATGTGACGGAAATGTGGAACCGTCATCAAAAATGCTTTCTATTGACCAGGTGTCAGGATCTTCTCCTAGAGGTAGTGAGGAAGCACAAGGCATACTGAGCTCATCCTTCTCACAAAATCCCACTTCCACTTGCTTATACTGAAGTGAGGTTATACTTTATAGAAATTTGCAAATGCGCATCTCTGAATAAAACAGCTTCTAGGCCCACAATAGTAATGAAACCTATCAAGAATATTTGAGGGTAAAAGATACTTCAAATCAATAAGAAACCACATCCATATTTGATTATAAAATATATCGCTATACATATCATCACACAGTAAATATCAGACAATAACACTGCAGTACATAGGAATATATGATTATTTTTTGACATCAGGATAGAGTCAATGGGGCAAGGAAGGGTCTGAGAACAGATGGGAGCAGGTCCTGAAAGCCCCATTTTGATCAGCAAGTCAAAGGAAGTGTTATGGTTGTCTTTTGTTCTCCTAGATGTCTTGCACCCCTCCCATTTAGCTAATCCTTGCTGGACAGCCAGCTGTTAACAACATCATTGAATTCCTGGGTCCAGAGACCAGATCAAAGTTTTTGTGGAGGCTGAGTTATTAACTCATGCACGGAATGTGCATAAGCCTCTGTAAGTGTGATAGGTAGAACAAATGTTTAAAACTGTGCTTGGTTTGAGCATCCCAAACCTCATTTTTATAAACATGTAGCAAAGTGATAGTGTGGAGTACCCATATTACTAGTGACACTCACTAGTATGTGTGTTGTGAAGAAAATAATCACGAGAGCAAAAGGAAACAAAGTGGCTAATTAGTAGATCTATTCTCTTTATGATGTTCATATTAAAAATTGATCATAACTGGGTTGCATGGCTTGTGTGTAGTTTTCAATTTAGATCTTTAAGTTCACATTTCTTTTCCATGGTAACCTTTAACACACTTTATTGCTAACACATGAATGTGCTGTGCGTGCATGTCTGATTGGCACTGACGCCCTGTAGACCGTACAGCTAGTTCCACGGTCATACATGTCAGAATAGGATACCATTGAATTGCTTTAATAATGTGCTCATTAGGAGACACTTCATTTTAGCTCGACGAAATGAGTAAGTGTGATAAGAATGCTATTTTATTATATAAGGAACTTCTGCACTAGAGTTCAGTGAAAGAAGCACTTCTATGCTGGAAGATTATCACAGAATCTCAACCTTCATCCAGCTAAGGAAGATAACCTATACTGTCTTCTGGTCACCTAACATCACAGCATGGGGGTTAGACTACCCGACTGATCTGGCACAGGGTACTCCTGCTATGCTCGCTTTAGTATAGTTTTACTTACAGATAGGAGTATGCAAACATTAGCAACAATTACAGTGGTTGAATTGTCCATATTAGTTACTATTCTAATAATGCTGATTACATGGGCGGTGCATGGGTCCCCATGCCTATCACCCTTGTAATGCCCACTGTCTGCTGTGCAGTATGAGGGTGCTGGCGCCAGCAGCGGGTGGCAGCATTGCCATCGGCTTGATTATGATCCGCTGACAATTCTGCCACCACTTTCACACTGGGCTGACGGGCGGAAACCAAGGTTTCCACCCGTCAGCCTATCAGGAAGATCATAATGGGTCTGGCGGGGAGGTCCCCACTACAGTGGCAGCCCCCCTGTTGTGAGTTTGGTGAGTGGGTGTTCCAGTTTGCCAAAATCATAATCAGGGCCATAATCAGACCCTAAGTCTCTATATTGTGAAGTTCTTGTTGGTCTGATACACAGTCCTGCAATATTTGTAGGTGCCACATAAGAATAAATGAGTCACAGAGGAGTTTTTGCAGTGGAAACAAATGGCCTTTATCGTGTAAGATTACAGCACAGGTCAAGGATAAAAATAGACTTGCTGGTTTGCAAAAGCAACCATTGCCCATACAAATAGTATATTGTTGGGATATGTTGTTCCACTCTAGAAGTTTATGAAGAACAGATACCCCAAATAAATAAAGTTCAGTCTGTGTTTAATGAGGGCAATGAACCCACCAACAAAAGAGTAAGCTTTTTGCTGTTTCCAATCTGTCCTTCAATAGCCCAAATACCCAAAACAGTCCTAAAAGAACTCCATCTTAGAGCTGGATTAAGTCCAGTTCCACACATGTCCAATCATGGGTACTGCAATACCCAAAGGAAGTAATGTTAAAATAAATTAAATAAATGAAAGAATGCATTTTATTTAAAAATGTAAATGAAGTTATTTTATGTTAAAACATCTATTATTGAAATATATTTATTAATTTATTTTTAAATATTTGAATAACCTTTTTAATTGTAAAACGTTATGTAACATCCACTGAGACTAAAACAAAAAAATTACATGTAATTAATTGTACACATTATTTTAACTATTTTAATAGATAATTAAAAGAAGAAATGTTTTTAATACAGGGAGTTTTTTTTCTTAATTTAAACTTCTTAAAAAGTATTTTCATTGTTATAAAATACTTAATAAATACATTTGAATGCAAAATTAAGTTATGATTGCTGTTCAATTTTATTATATTATTTTATATTTAAATATTTAAAGGATACATTTTCCTAATTTCTTGAAAAGTTTAGTAAACTTTTACATTTTGTCTTGTATTTTACCATGGAGAGATTTCTGCACTGTTTGTGAAGGGATCTATCAAGTGTTCGGAATTTCAAACACAATGATATATTCAATACTAGTAGTAAATGTACAGTTGAATTTGATGTTTTTACTGACTCCACATCCAGTTTGAGGGGCTGTGAACATATTTGTCTACATTGTTTAATAACTCTACAGCATAAATATTGAATAATCAAAAGTAGTAAAGTTACTCATTTGTGTAAGAGTCAATTTACATGCAGGAAATCTATACAGGTTTAACTTTAGGAATAGGCTCATTAGTTCTCGAAAGTAAATCTGTGAATGTGTATAGTCCCACTATTTGATGGGCCATTTTTATTTCAATAAATATGAGTTATGTTCAGCTTGTCATCCTGAAATGGTCCCTGCTAGATGCAAGTGCACTAAGTTAGGTGTGGGCTATTAGCTGAATTTGCATTTTATAATGCTTTGTCCTGTACATTGGTTCACATTTCAGCTTTCACTTCTTTTAAGTGTACTGTGAACTAATATCTTTGGTGTCAGGTCTCCTGATGATAGTTTTTATCATAGTTGTCTGACTGGTGTATTCTATTTGTTGCTTGATTTTATTCTGGCAAGTGTTGCATGTCTAAAATAAATAAATACAACAAATTTATATAAAACAGAGAGCTTTTCAACTGAGAATAATTTGTGGTGAATGAGATATATCTCAGAAAGCTAACATATTATAGCATCTGTGCAATAATTCTGAGTAACTAAGTAAATAATCCAGACCCAAGTTAAATGTAATTGTTTAAGTTCCCAAGCGTCTGCTGACTGCTCTTGATGTCTGAATCTCAGGTGGGGTGTTTGGGGACAAATTTTGAGACAAATCCAGGAACAAGTACTGCTTATGGGTTTAGTTTCATTGTGGATGCTTCCAGTTCAGAGTCAAGCATAATTACCTCCTCATCGTCTTCCTCATACCATTCCCTAATAAATGAGTTGAAGGCTGTGCCTACAACTGTCATTACTTTCTACCTCTTTCCTTTTTATTTATGAATATTATTGCATACCCCCTTCGCGTATAACTAATGCTTCTGCAGCTCCCTCTCCATATACTTTGCTGTGCTCATATCCTGTATCTGACTCCATCAGCCGGGACTCCCTGCTTTGGTGCACTATTGGTGAATCTTTCACTCCTAGTGTAAGCAGTGGAGTCACATTTGTAGAAAGCAGTGCAGAGACCTATTGTTTATTTTTAACAATTTCTCAAGCATGCTTCTGAGGGTAGACTCCTGCATTTCTACATGTCTAGTCTGGTTGGCGTCACCTACAGGAAAGTAGTGGTAGAGAGGGCTGCCTTCACGGGCGAATCCCGGGGGTGATAGGTTAGCAGAGACCCACGTTTTGCTGGAAATTACATGCTGAGAAGCAGTTGTTTGTTGTGAAAGAGCCTTCAACACAGACAGTGGTGGTCCAGCGGTCTACCTTCCATTCTAGTTTGCCTCTCCCTTTTGTGATACACCACAGAGGACCCTCATCCTGCGTTCTAAGAATAGACCATGTGCTTTGAAGCATGGTAAGTCTGATTTTATCAACTTGTACTATTCCATTTCAGCAGTGCAAGGGTATACTATTGTTTAATTGCCTTACTTCTTTTTGCAAAGGGGGAAGAAAGGTATGATACCTGGCCCACATGGTAGATATAAGATTATTATCAGTACTGAGAAGGTTGCTCTTTTGCTTGTGTTGAAAGTAATAATTATAATAATAATAATAAATGTCACTAGCTGCTGGGAAGTGGGAAGAACCCGTTATACATTTTTTAAAAATATCTTCCTAGTTGCTTACTGAGTACTTTTTTCATTAAAATAAAATAAAAATAGTGGCAATGGTTCTTCATGTACTCTCCTGCATCACGGGGAAACGTTTTTACAGAAGGGACATCACTCTTCTATATATCCCAAGGGAAGATTATGAGAATGATGTTAAGAGAAGCCCTCATAGAGATGTTCAGTCCCCTCCTAAATCTCAGCATCTGATGTCTTTAACAGAGATAGAGAGGAATTCCTGCCTCTCTTTTTGGCCCTCCTAATGATACAGATAAGTCACTATTTCCAGTCTCTTCCCCATTATCCTCATCATAGTCTAACCCTGATTATAATGGGGTTTCCCAGAGTTCAAGAGGGATTTGTATCCAGAAACAACCAATCATCACTGTTGAATGGTTCAATCAGTTCCATAGATCACCTATTCCAAAAGCTCTTTTTTCCCAATATGTGCCACAGTCAGTTATTAGAGCTATCCAGCTACTAGGAAGACAAGACCTGTTGTAAGTTACTAGCACACATGGAGGTCCAGGCAAACGTTTTATCTAATATGACCTTTGAAAACTTGATAGTTGAATCATGAGGCATGGTGGCTGCTTATTGACAGCTTTATCTTTGAGAGTGGAAGCGGGATCTTAGGAAAATTGTTTATTAATGATTCCTTTCCTAAAAAGGGGCTGTAGTTATTTGAAAAGAAATCTCCCAAATAATCAGAAGAGAACTCAACCTTTTAGTGACAAGTTCACATCTTTTGAGAAGAGCAAGACACATTTTTAGACAAATCATCATAGAAGTCAATAATTTAATAGATGTTGTTTTCAACCCAATGATTTGCAAAGTAATGATTCCTCTTGTTCATCTTCGGGATCCAAAGAAAACTCTAAACATTATTCCTAACTATGCAGGATTATTGTAAATGTACAGCCTAAGGGGGAATGCTTGGCCCCGTTTCAGGATAAATGAAGTAATACAGTTTTGGACAAATGGGTCTTAGAAACTCTGTCAATGTGTTACGCCATAAGCTTCTGCTACATCTATCCACATTCATGGTTCATTCAAATACCTTGGACCTGTGATCAAGTGGCCAACGGGGCTTAACAAGAAAACATCACTTCTCTACTTTTGAAGAGAACAAATCTCCCAATAGGTCGTCAGAGAAATGGTTTGGGCTGATACTCAACAGTCTTCCTGGCAAATAAATCTTAGAAAGCATTAAGCATTAAGGCAGTTGCCAGACCTGAATTCAGTAAACAGGTTTGTTCCAAAATTCTACTTCAAGGTTTTGTCCAACATAAACAATTCTTATTCCAATATAGACTAAAATCCGAGGTGCTTCAGATTCATTAAAGGAGATTTTATTTTTGAAATTCTGAGTATTTCCTTCAGTGTGATCATAACACAGAGATCTACATCCAGTAATGGGTATGTCCTACAATAAGAGCATCAGGGTTCATCCTCATCTAGACAATCTCTTGATTCTGTCCTCTTCTTCTGCACAGGCTGTAAAGGACTCTGCAATTGCAATCCAGACTCTTAAATATTAATGGCTTCTTATGAACCAACTGTAGTCCCAGTTTAAACCATGGCACAGGCCGTTATACATAGGTCCATGGTTGAGGGCACACGTAGGCAATATTTTGCCTGTGCGTAGCCCCAGGCATGTATGACTGAAGACCATGTGAAGTGAGAGGTTGGGTACCCACTGGAGGTGGGACCTGCACCCACCCCCACCCAAGGTTGTGCACAGCCAGGGTTGGCCATCTGCATAGAAGGCTGGCTTTGGTAATAAGAACTTACTTCATACTAAAAACAACAAGAGCAATTCAGTGAAAAATACAAAGGTTAAATTGACATTATAATTAGAAGAAAATATTGGCTAAAATGCAACATTTGAAACTCAAAAACACTGAGATTCCCCAGTTATAGTTTACTGAGTTTACCAGAACTTGTGCTTCCGCTTGGCATTCCTATATGTGATTGAGACCAGGGTGTCAAGAAACTGTGTGTTCCTCCAGGCAGGGCTTCAGACCTATCTAAGATGGTAGGGATCAATTTTGCCCTGATTAGATCTTGAAGTGGCCTTCATGAGAGACCAGAAAGGCATTTTGCCAGGTATTTTGAAGAGCTCCTGCCCCATTCCGGATGTATTTTTTTGGGGCAGGAAAGAGCCACGGCTGTCAATTATAACACCCTAACACATACAGGTATTACCTTTGAAAATCTTGCTACCATTAAAAACCATTCAATCATTCACCTTCCTTTTTTTATTTTGTTCCGTCTAATCATTGTTTTGGTCTTTTGCAAATTCATGACAGAGTAAGTTTGGAGGGTATTTAGCAGTCGTTGGAGGCCTATTTTTGTCTGGCTCACAAGGAGTGCATCATCTGTGTAAAACAAACAGCCCAGATGCTTACCACCTATTTTGGGGGATGTGCCGAGAGATGGTTGCTAGGTCAGCCAAAAATAGGTTGAAAAGGAGGAGGGCTAGTACGCATCCCTGCTTCAAGACGGAAGTGGTTAGAATTTTTCTAGACAGTACTCCTATCCCCCTCCTTTATGCGCATCAACATATTTTCACTGCGGCTTCCCCAATAAATCACAACCCTTGCCAAAAGCAGAGCCAGTGCAGAGAAACATGCAACCTTTTGTGGCATGTCTTTAGCATATGCCAGCAGAAGCACTAGGGGGCGGGCTGCTAGGTGGTTATTGGTCATTCGAGCCAACATTCCTCCCAGTAAGAATGGATAGGAGGGCATTCCCATGCCCGGTAGAAGAAGCCTGCGTGGTACAAACCACAGCGTATACAGTTATGAAGGCAGGATGGATCTATCCAATGTTGTTGAGCTGGTGTGCTGTAGGCCCTATAAAAATCTTTGAAATGCAAAAGTTTGTGGCAACAGTTTAGGGACACGTGACCTGTTTGAGTTCAGCAGTATTTCCATTGCAAATCCATTAAATGTGCAGAGGTCTTGGACCAATGTTTGCTAAGCTGGTATGGCTCATGTCACCCGAGATACAGACATACTGGCTGAGATATACATCTTGTCGTGTCCTCAGAAGTTATTAGTTGTGTTAGCGGGGAGAATTCTGTCAGTGCTGCAGAATAATTTGGAGTTTGCTCCTAAACTATGCTGCATAATCTCACAAAGATAAATACATCAAAGGTAATGGGGTTGCCACAGGCTTGGAATTGCTGCAGTGTGAGGAACTGTCATTCTATATATTAGTAACCTAATTCACTGAGGTTCAGCTTGCACAGAGTTGTCTGCACCATCCTTTCCAAAGTGAGTGGTAGCCAGGGATTATGTAGAAGGTGGATTGCAGGGGAGTACAGGAAGGAAGTTCCAACACCCGAACATAACGCGTGCCTTGCCCAGCTTGTCATAGGAACCGTTCTCACCTCTTTTTGGGGTTTAGTCTACCTATGGGGAAGTATTGACATCAGGGGCATGCCAGGGTCTATTCGCACTACAGTTTTAGGTAGGGAAGGAGTGCATCCGGGTGATACCAATGAGTCACATAATGACACTGTGCAAAGTATTAACAATAACATAATTTGAAATCGGGAACTTCAAATCATCCCTGCTCATAAGGAAGAGTCAATGTGTCCCAGCAAACTCGAGCGACCCCGCTGGCCCAGATGACGTTGACCAGAAGGCATTTAAGTGTGTGGAAGAAAGGATTTATTTAGAGGGATGGGGATTTTTTGAAACAGGTAAAGGAACGTAGGTAAGACTATCATTTTCAGCAACACCTTAAAGTGGCCTGCCAAAGACAATGGAAGATTAACCAATGTGGTCAGTTGGCACTGTAAAGTATCGATGGCTGGGCCATAATTTAAACAGACTATACAATCCACCTCTCTGTGCTAGACAATGTCCAGGTATTTTACCGATTCCATGGTCCAGCAAACTGGGTATTCCAATGGGCATGGGCTTGCAGCATCAGTGAGTGGAAATATGTCACCAGACACCAGAGTGTCTGCCAAACTTATAGTTTATCTCATCAATGAGGACATATTAATGTCCGGGTGCCATACAAAAAGCAAGATGTCATCAGCATACATGAATAGAAAGAGTGTGCCAAAGCAGAAAGACAGACCGCTTTGGATATGCTGCTCCTGAAAAAGGCAAGCTAACGGATTGTAATTAAGGCGACAGGGCAAACTTGCCATGTACAAGGCGCGACTAGGGACCCATTGACTGTAACCCTGGCCATAGGGTTAGTGCAAAGTAAACTAATAAATGCCTGAAATCCTTTCCTCCATAAGGAACAGCCATTCCAAGGAATCAAATGTCTTCTCAGCATCCAATAATATTAGTGCTGCCTCAAGCTCCGGTTTAAGAGGTGTAAGACAGTGAACACCATGCACATGTGGAGCGACGTATAACAAATCTGGCCTACATCAGGGATACCATATTGTCCAGCAGGAGAGATTGCCTAGTCGCTTCCACCTTTGAAAATAATTTTATTATTGGAGTTAAGCAGCGAAAGGGGCATAAGTGTAATTACGGCCAGGTGAGATGACAGCTTTGTGCAAGGTTGGGGGAAGGGTACCATCAACAAGCACCTCTACATAAACCTCCATGAGATGAGGTACAAATATGTGTTTGAAAGCTTTGTAAAAGTCAATGGATAAGCCGTCAGAACTCGGGGATTCATCTCCTTCTAAAGCATCTATTGCAGTAACCATTTCTTCCACCGAGATCGGGTGGCTTAGAAATTGCTGAGGGCAGCATTGTAACCAGACCAGGGCTACCTCATCAAGGTAATCTGGAATACCTGTAGCAGTGTAAGTGAGTGACGTCTCATAGAGGCGCTCATAATATGATACAAACTCTGTAAGGATTTTGTCATTGTCTACTAACTGTGTGCCTGTCCGAAATATAATAGTAAAAATGTCCCTCTATCACCTGTTGTGGTGTAGTAACCAGGGCAGTGTCTTGATGGGTTGCTCCACCTTGCCATGTTGGTGAGCCACAGCATTTGTGCCTAGAAAATGAACCTTGTTGTTGAACATGGCCTTCTTAGGGAATTTTCCTGAAACGTTTTGCTTTTATCTCCCAGTTTTTTGCTGACACTCTTCGTGTGGCCTTAGGACTCTGGGCACTTTCCCACTGAACTGCAGTGGGATAGTGCGCACACCCGTCCTACACATGTTAGGGAAGGGTGCTCCTGGGTGTGGTTTCAGTGCTGTACCCAGGAGCACTCTGTAAAAAGGTACACCACATAATTACGGCAGGTACAGCCCTGGCTACACGTGGCATGCTGCATTTAGTGCCACCGACTGGAAGAGCCTGTCAACCATGTCTTAGGCCTGATAGTGCAGGCTTGTGGGGGTGCATGTGTGCCTGTGCTCAGGGTGGCATCTCTCATGCCACGGACAGCACTGAGCAGGCCTTATGCTTTCCCAGGGCAGGTACACCAAGGTGGACCCCCACATGTGTTTTATCTACCTAGGAAGTCGGCCTTTCCCATAGGCTGGGCTGATTCTCTTTTAGTGGCCTTAGGGCCCTGGGCACTATCCCCCTGTGTGTGCAGGATGAAAGTGTGCACGTCCTTCCTCCACCAGTTAGGAAGGGGTGCTAACCAGTGGGTTTGGGACCTGCTGCAGTAGGTCAGTGTTTACACACTTGCACAATAGTGTTTTACTATGTGCTAAGCCTGTCATTGCAGGCCATTGTGTGTGCGCTTTCACAATGGTGACCAGTAAGGTACTGAGCCTGCTATTGTGTCCCAGTTGTGCACACTTGCACAATGGGTGTTCATATATACTGAGCCTAGCATCCCTTGCCCATGTGTGCACAAGTGCACAATGATGTTTTCACCCATATTCTGAATCTGGCACAGCCAAGCTAATATGTGCACACTTGTACAATTTTGTTTTCATATACTGAGCCTGGCATCCATTGCCCACATGTGTACAATTGCACAGTGATGTTTCAGCCATTTACTGAGTCTAGCACAGCTAGCCAATATACGCACACTTGCAAAATGGCGATTTCATATATACTGAGCCTGGCACAACTTGTTAGGGTGTGCACACTTGCACACTGGTGTTTTTATGTATATAGAGCCTGTAACAGAAGGCCTGTATGGGTGCACTTGCACCACTTTTGATTGATCCTAAACTTGTGTCAGGCCTGCCCCTGCAGGCTTGTGTGTGCGCCAAGGCATATGTACCCATGAGAGTGCAGAATACACATGTGTTCTCACTGCTTATGAGAGCTGCTCTGCCCATAAGTTAACATGGAGGACATTTATAATTAATCCTGGCTGCAATAGTGGATTGCAATGGAGCAGCCTCATGATGTTTGCTATCATTGGAGTCACAATGACAAACCCCTTGTTATGGTAAAGGTGGTTTTGTCAATAATAGCCTAGAAGTGCCACTTCTAGAAAGTGGGCATTTCTACATTCTAAAAACTCTTTTTGTGTGTCTTTTAAATCAGCTTCATTCCACTGGAAGCAGTAGAAAAGCACATCCGTGCATTTCCCAGGAACAGCTATAAAACATAGGCAACTGGGTCTGGCTGGATAGATTGGAGAGAGAGGTTCTGACACTTGACCTCTTGGGGACAGATCATGGCATGACTAAAGATAAAGATCTGTATTCCACAGTCCCATGGCTGACAGAACTGAAATTTAGGGGATACATCTGTGGTTTAAGGGCACCCCTTTGAACCACCCCCAACTTCAAATGTACACTTGAGTACTACCATACTTCAGCAACTTAGAGATACACTAGCAGGTACCTGGGACCAGTTCCACTGGACCATGTGGTGCACACTGCCGGGAGAATCTGTTGTGCACAGGAGTATTTACTGTCCTTGGAAGGGATCTGTGCACTCTTCCTGCATTGTGGCTGGCCTGGTCAGATTGCCTGCTGCTATGTGGGACTATGAAGGGTGCACTCCAATGGCTTGTTGACTTGTCCCCTGCCTTGTTCCCTGCCTTGAGGTCTCAGGAACATCAAATACCTCTTGTGAGGGACCTACATCCTCTAAAGGTGTCATGTGGAGAGCATTGCTCTGCTCTACACATACATTGTATGCTGGACTCCACCTGGCAGCAGTGGTGTGAGCGTAGAATAAGTATTGCACCTGAAGACTGGAATTTCCTGGTGCGAAGCCTTCAAAGTACTGCCTGCACTTACAGACAGTGACCCTTCATCGTTGGGGCACTGCACACATCAACATCTTGTTTGTTGTGAGCGGACTCACCGGTTGTGGGCCCTGCTTAGTCTAATTCGTTGAGTGCAGCCCAGCCTAGAATCTGGGGAAAGGTTGCTTCAACTCCAGCTCAGAGGGGTTAAGGTAGCAGGAGCTAGTTTGCAGGTGGAGGGAGAACACAGTGACATTAACTGGCAGGATACCAGTGCACCACATTAGGGTGCTAGGAACGAGTGCATGCAAGTGTGTGTGTGTAGGAGCCACCTGATGTCTGTGGCACTGCATAGCAGTGTGGAGTGAATGTAAGGGAGTGAGGGTGGGTGATTGATAGAACAAAATGGAGGTGTTACCGTACATGTTATTTCTTGCCAGAGACCTCTCACAGTTGACATTGAGTTTTACTTGTGCGGCCCAGACCGCGGAGTTAGTTAAAAGTGCTGCAAGTCTTAGTATGTACATATTGGTGCTAACGTTGCCAACCGGGGTGCACCCTGCAATAGTGTGTTATTGAATTGGCATAATCTCTAAGGTGGGTCTTGTGCTGACAATGATTGGCACCACAAGAGGGTGCTGGGAGAGAAAGTATGATTTTTCCCACAGGTACATACTGCTTATGGTGTTCAACACAGTTAAATTGACTTGATAATCTTCGCATTTGTAGGAATGTTCCTTTCTTCCTAAGGTGTGCCCGAAGGATGAATTAACCTCGGTGTTAGGGTGTTTTGTCCCATAGTTAGGGTGTTTTGTCCCCCATAGATCTCTATTTCAGCTCCCACTAGTTTGCCACCATGCCTGGGGATTTACCTAATGGGGATTCCTTTGAGTTGGCTGATCTGGACCTGTATACGATGACACAGCTTGAGAAATGCTGGAAGGGGGTGGTGACAGGGAAGAGGCCACAAAGGCAACCTTCAGAACATAGAAAATGGGCAGAAGTCCATCTAGAAGGGTCGATGAGTAGAGGGAGAGATCCTGAGTGTGGGAGGGGAACAGAGCTGGCGCTGGGGTTTTTGGATGGACCAATGGTGGATGGGGAGAGCCTCTGTCCTTCTGAACGGAGGGTCTCCTTAGCCACCAGTGGCAGTGTGTTCTCCAGGGGCATATCTACTGAAGAGTGGGAGGACAAAAGGGGAGAGAGGGCACTAAGGTTAGCCCTTGCCAACTCAGAAAAAGAACAAGTCCTTTCCAGATTGGACAAAGAGCAAGCTCTAGCTTAAAAGAGGCTACCCATGGAGAAGAAAAAGATGGCCCAACCTCAGAGAATTGGACATAAGAGCCTCACTAATAGGGTCAAATTGTAGTAATGGTGACAGAGCACCTGCGAATATGACAGTGAGGGTAGAGGTCACATTCACAAGAAATTAATACCAAAGTTTCAGTTAGAGGGGACACCAAGAGTTGGCTGGCCAATTATAAGGCGACATTAACAGTGTAGGGAGTCCAAGAGGAGATCTGATGGGGAGACTTAGGACGGTACTTCCCTAATGCAGGAAAAGATGTTCTCCTGAAGCTGGCACAGGGGGCATGATGAGCTACCTGGTCAAGAAAGCCATTCTGCTTAGAAAGTTTGGAGAAGGACCCAACCATCCTTCCCAAACAGGAGGGATCTCTTACTCTTTGCTGGAAAAAATTGGGGGGATGTCCTTCAATTGAATGGGCTGGCTATCTCCCAACCATGGGTGTGGGTGATGTGGATCAGCGTAGGCAGCTCCCCGGGGAACTGGGTGGTAAATGGGTCTCATGCTCCTGCTCACAGGGAGAGGGGAATCGGGGATGGGCCAAAGCCCAGGAGGTCCCATGTTCCTTCTCAAAGGGTGGAAGAAATCGGGGACTGGCCAGAACGCAGGAAGCCTCATGTTCTCTCTCTAGGTGAGTGAGGGGTAAGAGGCAGGCAATAGCCCAGGAGGCCTCATGTTCCTTCTCAAAGTAATGGGGAAGTTGGGGTGGGCAAAAGCCTAAGATACCCTACATCCAGACCCTGGGCCTGGGGGATCCCCAAAGGGAGAACCAGGTAGGGACCTGGCCAGGGCTGGAAGGAATTCAGCGGGGGGAGTCCCCTCATAGCAGAGGGGCATGAGGGGATGACCGGAACTGGTGAACAATCAGTTCAGGCTTTGGTGGTACCCACCCAAATTTGGGGGGCAAGGGGAACAATAACTCATCCCTGGCCAGCTCCAGGGTATTGTCCCGGGGCAGGAGTACCAGGTCCAGGAAAATATCCCTGACCTGGTCACTAACGAAGGGGAGAATGGCGCATAATATCTGGGGCCATTGGTCCTCCCTTTTTAGGGGCCACCGAGGGCCGAGGTTCTGGGGTGGCTAGGTGCCAGGCTATGGACATGGGAGGTTGTTGGTGCCCTTGACCTGGTGCTGTTCCAGTGAACTAAGCTGGCCCCAGGGTGTGGCCACTATTGCCCTAGGGTGGGCTCTGTGAGCAAGAAAGAGATCCTCCTGGGATCAGGGGTCTTAGAGCTGGAGGGGGTACCACCACAGTGGTGTGCCATCATCAAGGCTTTTTTGCCCTCGGCTGGGTGGTTTATGAAGGAAATGATTAAGACTACCCTGGCTTTAGGTTGGGAGAAAGTCATGTTGAACATGGCCTTCTTAGGGAATTTTCCTGGAACTTTTTGCTTTTTTTCTTCCAGTTTTTTGCTGACTCTTTTTTTTGTGGCAGTAGGACTCTGGGCACATTCCCACTGTATTGGAGTGGGAAAGTGTATGCACCCTTCCTGCACATGCCAGGAAGGGGCGCTTATGGGCATGGTTGTGGTGCTGTACCCAAGAGTATTCTGTAAAAAGGTACACCACAGTGGAAGAGCCTGTCAACCATGTCTTAGGCCTGACAGTGCAGCCCTGTGGGAGTGTATGTGCGCCTGTGCTCAGGGTGGCATCTTTCATGCTGTGGACAGTCCTGAGCAGGCATCACACTTCCCCAGGGCATGTACACCAAGGTGTTCCATGCTCTGGTGAGAAAGAACCCCCATGTGGGTTTCCCTACCTAGGGAGTCAGCTTTTCCCACAGGGTGAGCTGATTCTCTTGTAGTGGCCTTAGGGCTCTGGGCACTATCCCCCTGAGTGTACAAGGTGGAAGTGCATGCACCTTTCCTTCACTGGTTAGGAAATGACACAAACCAGTGGGTAAGAGACCTGCTGCAGCAAGCCAGTGTGTGTACAATTGCTCAATAGTGTTTTACTATGTGCTGAGCCTGCCATTGCAAGTCACTATGTGTGCACTTGTAAAATGGTGGTCAGCAAGGTACTGAGCCTGCCATTGTGTCCCAGTTGTGCACGCTTGCACAATGGGGTTTTCATATATATTAAGCCTGGCATGCCTTGCCCATGTGTGCACAGTTGCACAATGGTGTTTTCACCCATATAATGAGCCTGGCGCAGACAAGCCAATATGTGCATGCTTGCACAATGGTGTTTTCATATATACTGGCCTGGCATCCTTGCCCATGTGTGCACAATGGCTTAGGTGCACACAATTGCACAATGGTGTTTTCACCCATATACTGAGCCTGACATAGCTAGCCAATATGCACACACTTGCACAATGGCATTTTCTTAAATGCTGAGCCAGGCACAACTTGCCAAGGTGTCCACACTTGAACAGTGGTGTTTTTATATATATTGAGCCTGTCACAGCAGGCTTGTATGGGCACACTTGCACCTTTTTTGGTGATCCTAAACTTGTGTCCAGCCTGCCACTGTAGGATTGTGTGTATGCCAGGGTACATGTGACTAGGGAGTGCAAAATACAAATGCGTGCTTTCACTGCCCATGAGAGCTGCTATGCCTACAAGTTAACATGAGAGGAAATTTGTAAGCAGCCTCATGATGTTTACTATCATTGGATTCACAGTGACAAACCCCTTCTCATGCTAAAGGTGGTTTTGTGAATAATACCCTAAAAATGCCACTTCTAGAAGTGGGCATTTATATGTTCTAAAGCCTCTTTTTGTGTGTTTTGTAAATCAGCTTTGTTCCTTTGGAAGCGGGGAAAAAGCACATCTGTACATTCCCCAGTGACAGCTGTAAAACGTAGGCAACTGTAAATACAGATTCTGCCATATGAGCCCCTGGCTGGTTAGATTGGAGGGAAAGGGTCTGACACTTGGCCTCTCAAACAGGCATCATGGCACCACTAAAGACAAACATCTGCATTCCACAGTCCCATGACAGACAGGACTGAAATTTAGGGGAGACATTTGCGTTTGCCCCTTTGAACCACCCCAACTTCTAACGCCCATTTGAGTATAACTATGAGTACCACACTTCAGCAACTTAGTTATACACTAGCAGGGACATGGGATCAGTACCACTGGACCGTGTAGTGCACACTGCCAGAGGAATCTGTTGTGCACAGAAGTATTTACTGTCCTTGGAAGGAATCCATGCACCCTTCCTGCATAGTGGCTGGCCTGGGCAGATTGACTGCTGCTGTGTGGTGCTCTGAAGTATTCTTTCCAAGGGCTTGTTGACTTGCCCCCTCTTCTGTCTGGAGGTCTCAGGGACTTCAGAGACCTCTTGCCAAGGACCTACACCATCTACTGGTGTAATCTGGAGAGCGTTGCCCTACTCCGCACCTACATCATATGCTGGACTACAATAAGTATTGCACCTTGTGATTGGAATTTCCTGGTGCGGAGCCGTCAAAGCACTGCCTGCATCTATGGAATGTGGCCCTTCATTGTAGGGCCAGGACATGCATCAAAGTCTTTTTTGTTGTGAGCAGGTCCACCTGTTGTGGGCCCCCGCGTAGCTTACTTTTGTCGAGTGTGTCACATTTCTCTTGTGCTAACCCAACTGGCATGTTCACTGTGTGTGGAGCCCGACTCATAGATTGCGACCCTCGGAGGCGGGGGTGGATCTGGAACAGTGTCACAGCCTACCTCATGTGGCACTGCTAATCTTGCTTCTTTTTCTGTGACCAGATTGTCTGGTGCAACTCAAGTAACAACATCTGGTGGGTGATGACTTGAGTCACACCAGACACTTACAATCACAAACACTGAGGGGCAGATTTATGGAAAGTGGAGCTGCACTGAGTGCAGAGCCACTTTCCCTGTGCCCGTTAGCAGCCCCCTACCACCATGATGTGTGCGCCGTATTTTAAAATGGTGCAGGGTAGGGGGCAATAGCATCATTTCTCATGATGCTATTGATGCACTCTGCAGGAGTAGTGCCAAAATATTGGCGTTACTCCTGCAGATTACATAGGGCCCATTCTAAAGAATGGAAGCCCTCTTTTAATGCCTACTTTTGAGCAGGCGTTAAAAGTGCCGTAAAAAATGGTGCAAGGAAATCTCAGAGATTTCCTTACGCTATTTTTCCAGCTCCCCTAATGTGGGAACGTCCCCTTTGCATACATGATGGCGCAAGGGTTACAGAGTGGCGCAATGTATTCATTGCACCACTCTGTAAATACGGCACAGGGATTTTGGCCTTGTTGGGCCACATGAACATAAAAAATAATGATGTTAATGTGGCGTAAGGTGGTGCTAGGGCATTATAAATATGCCCCCAAGTGTTCAATGTTGTACCTCCCTGGAATGAGGCACAAGATCTGGTGCGTCTTGACTTGAATCCCACCAGACAATCATGATTGCCAACACTAAGTGCTCAATGTCCTACCTACCTGGAATGAGGCACAACGGCTGGTGTGCAATGACTTGAGTTGCAGCAGACGATATGGCTACACACATAAAAGATGTAAGTTCAGTGGGGTCACTCAAGGTGGGATACGGCACTGCTCCTGGGAACCCAACACACCTCCAAATTTCATCACCTATGACATGGATACTGCACACAATTAGCATACAGTTGGGAGTTGCATGAAAGAAATGCAGCACACTTGACAAAGGTGGGCCACGTGGGGTCTCTCAGCGCTGAATCTGCTCACAACAAACCAGCTGCTTATGTGTGGCCACACTCCTTGAAATGCGGGCAATACTTTGAAGGCACTGCACAGGCAAATCCTAGACAGTAAATACTCCTTGTGCACAACAGATTCCTCTGACAGTGTGTACCACATGGTCAGTGTCTGAGTCCCACGTTCCTGAAAGTGTGGCTCTATGTTGCTGAAGTTTGTTACCAGTAGATATACTGAAGAGTGCCTTTGAAGTTGTGGGTGGTTTAAAGGGTTTCCCTTTGAACCACAGTTGCCTCCCCCAAATTTCAGTCCTGCCAGCCATGGGGCCATGGATTGCACATCGTTATCTTTAGTTGGGCCATGATCTGGATCCGAGAGGCCATGGCTGTCTCTGGGGATTGCACAGATGTGCTTTCCCCAGACTCCAGTGAAATAGAGTTCAAATTAAAAAGCACCAAAAGAGAGTTTTTAGAACATATAAATACCCACTTCTTAGAAGTGGCATTTCTAGAGCATTAGTACCAAAACAACCTTTACCATGGTAAGGGGTTTGTCCCTGTGAATCAGTAAACACCATGAGGCTGCTCCACTGCAATCCACTGTTGCAGTTCAGGATCAATGAGCAATTGTAGCCTATCCCCTATTGCTCTGCTGCTATTCATATGCTTGACATGTGTTCGTTTGTGTAAGCCTTCCTACTCAGCACCACAGCTGCCCAGGATTGAGCTGAAGGTTTGACAAACAAAACCTATGGGTCCTAAAGGGTTTGGTTAGTGTATTGCATGGTGAGGTCAAACAACCATACCATACACCTCATTTCCTCCCAGCTGTAATATTGCATGCTTAGAGGATTCATGTTTTTACAATCCTGAAAGACTGGAGGTTTGCTAATCCTTGTCTTTGCTAGGCCAAAGTGAACACTCACTCTAGAAACATAGAGAAGTCTCACATTCAAACTTCTCAAGACCTGACCTATATATGAGTTAATTTCAGAATATACAGAGCAATGGTATTTCTTCCAGAGATGAGGATAATAATGTTATAGGAACATCCAGCAACTTTGATTCAGAAGGGACCTACTCTAACCAAGGAATGGTTAAGACTGCAGTGTTATATGACAGCCACATTTTTTTAGTTTCTTCTGCTAATCATCATTTGCAACCATATACAAATTGCATTCTATCCAATTGATCTCCATCCTTCTAGAATAAGGAAGCAGTTTAGAAATGTATATTTCTCTATGGAAGTAGACATCTTTATTAGGCTTCAGAAAGATAGGGCTAGATGTACATACCTACTTAGCGGTCGCAAACGACGAGGTTTGTGTTTGTGACCGCTTTGCACCATGTACCAACCATATTTTGGAACTTGCTACTAGGAAGGGGTGTGCCTACGCTATCCCTTCCTAATAGTGACTCGCATGGGGATGTATGATTGTTTTGTGATTGGGAATGCAGATGCAAACAACTGAAGTTACCACCTACTTCAAGTAGATGGTAACTGCATTTACTTGAAAACAAGCTGCATTAAAAAAACGACAAATTTCACCACACCAGAGCAGTGAGCCAAATCACCCAACTGCACCTCCCCCTTGTCCCAATTATTTTGTAATGTTGTGCTTCCAACCAAATCCCATTCCGCTCCCAAGGTCCAACCCAAAGGTCCAAAGTCTGTATATTGCAACTGGAGGGACATGGGCAACTTTTAAATAAGTTCAATTATCCAGTCAAGGTTGCTCCATTACGTCCTTTATTTACTTCCATAAAGAGACAGAAAAAGGCCAACGCATTTTGTTCACCACATGTGAACTTCCTCAGGGCTGCAAACAGATACATAACAAACACATATTTCGCATTTTCAATAAAATATATAACCATAATAAAATCATGTAATAGAACCAAACAAAAATGGTACAAGTAAATACATACGAGAAAGACATAAGAACCTATACCCATGATTAACAAATCCTTTAAAGACTAAAAAGGTTTCAGTGTGCATTAATTGCCCTCCAAGAGAATTAACTACTGCTAAAAACATATGTCCACTTGAAACATATGATATCAAAGATGAAATTACACCATGGATCTCATCAATATCATTTATTCAATACCATTGCCTTACTCATATTTTTAGAATCAGTAATAAAATATATATCAACATAATAATACTAAGGTGGCCATTACAACATCGGTGGTAAAAGCCACTTACCGCCATGCAGAAGACCGCCAATACACCGCCGCGGCCGTGGAATTCTGCCACAGCTATTATGACCCACAGTACGGAATCCGCCAGAATCTAGACACCCACACAAGTCCGCCACACCAAAGGTCAGTGATAAACTGGCGAAAACAAATCCTCCACCGTCACGCCAACAGAAATACGCCCACACTATCACGACACACGAATCCATGCGGCAGTCTTTCAACCGCGGTATTCCATTGGCGGTACACACCGCCGCGCTCAAAATACACACACTTTTACAAAACACATCCACATTGGACAATTCGAAATACACACACCTGATACACATACACACACCACTCCCACACATCCAATACAATATAAAACACACACCCACATCACCCACAAACCCCTACAACCAAAAATTCAGAAAGAAGGCCAGAGAGAGACACCACCAGCAAGAACAACAGCATCCACAGGCACACAACACCATCACCCACATATCTTCCACGCACCTCACACAACACCCCACTACATATCAGCACACTTATCACCACACAATTCACCTACACCACCCCATGGCACGGCAAAGACACCCCAGGTTCTCGGAGGAGGAGCTCAGGGTCATGGTGGAGGAAAGCGTCCGGGTAGAGCCACAGCTATTCGGATCACAGGTGCAGCACACCTCCATTGCAAGGAAGATGGAGCTATGGCGAAGAATAGTGGACAGGGTCAACGCAGTGGGACAGCACCCAAGAAATCGGTAGGACATCAGGAAGAGGTGGAACGACCTACGGGGGAAGGTGCGTTCCGTGGTCTCAAGACACAACCTGGCGGTTGAGCGGACTGGCGGCAGACCCCCACACCCTCCCCCACAACTAACAACATGGGAGGAGCAGGTCTTGACGATTCTGCATCCTGAGGGCCTCGCAGGAGTAGGTGGAGTAATGGACTCTGGTAAGTCAAACTCTAACTACTTCATTCCCCACCCACCTGCATGCTATCACCTACCCCCACCCTCGCCCTCACCACATCACTCCTACTCCTCACAAATGTCCCACTATCACAAACCACACATCCCAACACCAGGCCCTGCATGCAACAACAAAGCATGGACACCCATCACTAAAGCATGCCCACTGCACATACCCATACACCCCCCTAAACCATCATCACACAAGGTCCCACACAGGAATGCAATCACTGGGGTACATGGTCACCCACCCATTGCACACCATGACACACACAGATGTAGTAACCATCCTTTTATACCCCTGCAGGACCCCTACCCAACGTCACCGGACAGGAGGGTCCACACATGTCCACACCACCAACAGAAGAGGCCCACAGTGATGACAGCAGCTCTGTCCAACTGGATCTAGATGACCAGCCCAGACCATTGGGGACCTCGGGACAGTAGGTTCCCCTCACACAGTCACAGGCCACCACAGAACGTCCCTCCTCTGGAAACACCAGTACAGCACCCATCCAGCGGGCCCATACCTCCGTCCCCAGGACACGTCAATCAGCTGTGTGTCCACCACTATAGGGAACCCAGGCTAACCTACCACCCCAACAACAACAGGGACCTGGGGGCAGTGGCAGTGGGCACCTGGTCCAGGGGACGGAGGCCCAGGAACACAGGGGAACTGGGAGGACTGCTGTGCGACAGGGGGCGGACAGGCCAAAGGAACCCACTCTTCACAAGGCCCTCTCCTCCATCATGGGAGCCTACCACCACTCCCAGGAGACGATGGCAACGGTACTGGCCAAGTTTCAGGAGACCCAGCGCCTGCAGGAGGAATAGTATATGGGCTTCAGGGAGGAACTCAGAACCATCAGCTCCACCCTGGGCACCATTGTAGGGGTGCTAAAGGAACTCGTGAACAGCAGGAGGGACACTGTGGCACCACAAGGGGCCCCTGACACTAGCATGGACGATGAACTGCCCACCACATCCGCCGGCGCTAGTGGACAGGAGGCACCGCCACAGGACCACCACACCAGCACCCCACACCCTGCAGAGGGAGAACCACCCCGCAAACGGTCCCTGAGATCCAGGACAAAGACAGAGCACGATGCCAAGAAATGAGACCACTATGATTATCATCCTACTGTCCCACTTTGTCACCCTGTCCATACTCAAACTGCCCCAGCTCTACTTCCTATGCCCATTAGGGCAATGCACCTGTGAGACTAATAGACTGGACTCTGCCATGGACATTCCTCCACCATCACCCCTCACCATGTCACTACCCCCACCAATATTGAGCATTTAAATAAACACCCTTAAAGCACAAAACAATCTGGAGTCTGTCTGTGATTTCGAAATAGTGTATTAGGAATTACAGTGACAAAAAGCTCTTTCAATTGTAATGTCAACATACCTATGTAACGCAGCTCTAGTCCATGAGGAATCTAAGCAGATGTCACACAGTGAGACCCACATCTGTGAAATCGTAAGGGAAAGTGACAACTCAGTGACCATACACTGGGTGAAAACGACAGACAGTAGAGAGGTAGTAGTGTTTAAGTACATGTAGTAGGCAGGTTTGTATTCTTACCTGTGTCTCACTGGAAATATTGCTGGATCACTGAGTCCCTGTTGTTCATGTCTTCTTCCTCTGCTTCCATGTCTTCACTGTCCACAGGCTCCACAGCTGCCACAACACCGCCATCTGGACCATCCTCCTGCAGCAAAGGCACCTGTCATCGCAAAGCCAAGTTGTGAAGCATACAGCAGGCCACGATGATCTGGCACACCTTCTTCGGTCAGTAGAATAGGGATCCACCTGCCATGTGGAGGCACCTGAACTTCGCCTTCAGGAGGCCGAAGATCCGCTCGATAACCCTCCTAGTTCGCCCATGGGCCTCATTGTAGCGTTCCTCTGCCCTTGTCCTGGGATTCCTCACTGGGGTCAATAGCCATGACAGGTTGGGGTAACCAGAGTCACCTGCAAATGACGAGGGACAACCTAACCTGTAGGGATATCCCCAGACAACCATTCCCACTGTCTTGCTTCCAGGTGCTCACCTAATAGCCACACATGGTGCCTCTGGAGTTGACCCATCACATAAGGGATGCTGCTATTACGCAGGATGTAGACATCACGCACTGAGCCAGGGAACATGGCATTCACATGGGAGATGTACTGGTCTGCCAAACATACCATCTGTATATTCATTGAATGATAACTCTTCTGGTTTCTGTACACCTGTTCACTCCTGTGGGGGGGGGGGGGAGCAAAGCCACATGTGTCCCATCAATGGCACCTATGATGTTGGGGATATGTCCCAGGGCATAGAAATCACCTTTCACTGTAGGCAAATCCTCCACCTGAGGGAAAACGATGTAGCTCTGCATGTGTTTCAGAAGGGCAGACAACACTCTGGACAACACGTTGGAAAACATAGGCTGGGACATCCCTGATGCTATGGCCACTGTTGTTTGAAATGACCCACTTGCAAGGAAATGGAGTACTGACAGTACCTGCACTTGAGGGGGGATTCCTGTCGGATGGCGGATTGCTGACATCAGGTCTGGCTCCAACTGGGCACACAGTTCCTGGATTGTGGCACTGTCAAGCCTGTATGTGATAATCAGATGTCGCTCCTCCATTGTCGACAGGTCCACCAACGGTCGGTACACCGGAGGATGCCGCCATCTCCTCACATGTCCCAGCGGACGGTGCCTATAAAGAACAACAGCGAGCACAGAGTCAAACAACTCTGAGATACAAACACACAGTTTACCCAGAACACCATTCATACTCAAAAAGTGGGCTTTATGTGTGTTGAGTGTAGGCGTAGGTATGTGTGACGCAGTTGAAAATGAAGCCATGTGGGCCCCTGAAATGGTGGTTGCCTGACCTCTAAAGTGGGATAATGGGATGTGAGGTAACTGTGTTGGTGTTGTACACTGTCGCTGTAGGTGGTCGAAGACCGCAGCGCAATGCTGCATTAGTTAACATTGGACCCTATGGGTCCCAGGAGCCAATGACGATGTACCCCGGCGGTGACGGTACGCACCGCCACGGATGTGACCGCCATTTTCCATCACTTCAATCACTCGATACCTGATCTTCGACAGGAGAGGACCTACACTGCAAGTGCTGCTGTGACCTCGGTCTGGAAGAGACAAGTGCTTGAGTGTCTGGGGAAAGGGCCCCTGCCTTCACATCGGAGGAGTGGGAGAAACTCGTGGATGGGGTCTTCCCCCAGTACACGCTACTCTACGGTCCTCCAGGCAAACAGGTAAGTACACAGGGAGAATGTTGTATGGGCTATGCCTGTGTGGAGAGGGCTGGAAGCAGAAGGAAGGGGGGAGAGTGTTGTGTGCATGAAAGATGGTGAATGCATGTGTCACATGCCAAGGGTAGGGATGGGGGCCAATCACTTTGACGGTGCAGTTGGTAATTACTTACTCTTCCCCCTGTACATTTCATGTAGGTCAGCGCCCACCAGAAGAAAGATATATGGCCTTCCATCGCCAAGGATGTCCGGACCCTGGGGGTCTACCACAGACGGAGCACCCACTGCCCGGAAAGATGGGAGGACATTCGCCGCTGGAGCAAGAAGATGGTGGAGGCTCAGCTGGGGATGGCCTCCCAACGTGGGAGGGGTGCCCGTCGCACTATGACCCCCTGATGTTCAGGATCCTAGTGGTGGTCAATAGAAATAAAAGAGGGTGTAATAGTAGGGGATTAATGTCGCTCAGGTAAACACTTGGCCAAGTGTATCTTCAGGGGTTGCCACCACAAGGGAAAACACCCATCCCTCCGAGGTTTCAAAAAAACCCCAACAAGAAACAATTTAACACAATGTGAGGCCCCCTGTCAGTATAATAAATCAACAACTTTTCTTCAAGAAATTCAAAAATCAAGTGAATGATGTTATGACACAAGTAGGTCAAATTCAAGTGAGTTAAATTCAAAGGAATGCAGTCAAAAGAGTTTCACATAAGTCATTTCACAGTCCATTCTAATCCAGACATTTATTAGAAATGTCTTCTTTTTTACAGCATCATCCATGGAAAAACAAACATCGAGCCAACACGTGTTTCGTCATGGGGAAGTTCTCTAGTTCCCAACGACTTCTTCAGGGCTCTATATTATGAATAAAAATTAGTATTAGAAACCAAAATGCTCAAACTATTTATTACAACTAGTAATTTTTTATATAGACCCTTGTGTAGAAAGGAAAATCCCAATAGGGATAGAAGAGAGGTGATTCTATTTTTAGTGATGGTTACGACACATCAAGAAAATAACAGTCTAGTTAGCAATTGGTCAACTCAAACACCACGTGAATAAATTATCTATCCTGTCGATAAAATATAATAGGTATGACCTAATAACCAACACCAGCAAGCAACACCAGGTAAATTATAACTCCACAAATATTTAAATATAAGACTCACTTTGTTCTATAGATAGTGAAAAGAGTCCGATGACAGAGTCCACGACCGGCGACTCTTAACTAAATAACAGATCAAATCAAGATTTTTTATACAAGTAACCGAAACACCCATAGAGTAAAAAATGTAGTATGTTCACACGTGATCATACCTTATATGAATTCCAAATATAAATGGTCGTGTCTGGCTTCAAGAGGTAGGTTATACAACTATCTCCAAATCTAAATGGACAAAGAATACCATCACCCACTATCAGTAATTTGCGAATACTATATAATCCTCATGTGTGCCATGGTATTACAAAATTAAATCTTACGTTCAGTTGCTCAATTGTCCGGAATCCAATATTTGAAAATACTGATTTATTCAATGCTAAGAAACAAATAAAATAAATCCGTTGGGTTGCGATTAATTAAAAAACTGCTTTTAACATTATGAAGTCTAAATCAAATAAACTAGGTCCGCTAGGTCCTTACCTCCTATTTAGTGTCAAGCGCTCCAGGTACGACGAGTGTGTGTTGCCAGAAACGCCTTGTTGCGAGTACGCACAAGCGCGTCCTGCAGAACCGGAAACTAAATACATTTCCGAGATACTGCTCACGTCAAGTATACTAAAAATAGAAGACGGACTGAAGTCCTTCGTTATAAAACAAACCAGACGCGAGGCATTATGTACCTCGTAAGTGAAACATTCACCATTTAGCAAACTCACAAAAAATAAATGTACATTACCGAAAAAACCGCAAATCTAACTCTTTCAGTGGACAAAAAACAACCCTTGGTTCAAATTAGCAAAATCGACTGCTGGTTAGAAACCCGAAACCACAGTTTTTTTAAGAAAAAGAGAAAAAGGGGGATATTTATTAATAATATGCTCCATATGCTGCAATCATACATATGCAAGTAAATATGCCTATTCTTGAAAGATGATAGTTATAAACATAAAGCAGAAGTTCACAGTCAATTCCTATTCTGATGACCGCTACTGTTGATTAATCTATCGATACATTGCCCCTGTCAACTCCAGAAATCAACAGCTATGTTCCATCCAACTAAAAACAGGGCACTCCCATTACACCCTGGTTTAGGAAGAATAAAGTAAAGAGGTGGTAAAAAATCCAATATAATAAGAACACTAGTAGAAAACATGAGTAAACCACTTGTTGAAGTGGAAGTGGAGTATGAGAATTTTGGTTACCAATAAAGAAAAACATTCGTACATATATATTATCATAACAAAACATTCTTATTTGACCTCATTAGGTTCATCTTATCATATTTGTATTCTTTTAATCCCCCAGGAAAAACTCCAGTTCTCTATCGGAGTTCAGACCTGATTCCACAGCTTTCAATCTCATTATCCACATTGCCTCCTTCCTGCGTAACATTAGTTCTCTATTCCCTCCTCTTGGATTGCGAGGAACATGCTCTAGTCCAAAAAATGTAAAGCTCTTATGGGTTGATTGTGAGTTGCAGGATATAATATGAGCGACTATTGGGTATCTCACATCACCATTTTTAAGTGATCGCATATGTTCCGCAATTCTGGCCTTAAGCGGGCGTATAGTACTCCCTACATAAATACGTAAACATTTGCATTGTATTATATAGATAACATGTGTGGTATTACATTTGATCATTGTACAGATTCTGTACACTTTCCCATTCAAAGAAAATTCACTAATCTTATGGCATGCCCAACGGCATGTTCCACAATTACCACATTTGAAAAAACCCATTGTTTGTACAGGCAACCAAGTTTTACTGGGAGACACAGTAGTAAAACTGGGACTTAACAAGTTTCTCAGGGTTCTACCTTTACGATAAGTTGTGGGAATTCTTTCAGGTATGCAATTCCTGATTGACTCATCTTGTGTTAATAGATGCCAATGTCTGGCCATGATTTTAACCAGAAACAAAGAGGCTTCATTGAAATCCGTTATAAAACGTGCCTTATTAGATTCCTCTAATATGTTTTTGCGAATTTTAATTGTCAAAGTGTCAGTTCTATTAATCTTTTTACTTTTAGATTGTGCTCTCTTAATCACTTTCTTAGAGTAGCCACGTGCTCTAAATCGTTTCCCTATATCATTAACATGATACAAGAATTCCTCATCCAAACTACAGTTTCTTCGTGCTCTCGTCATTTCACCAAAAGGAATAGAGGCTATTTGGTGTTGTGGATGCGCACTTGCAGCATGTAAAATAGAATTACAGGCTGTGGTTTTTCGGAAAAGTCTACTTTGGATTTTATTGTCTGCAATGAAAATTTCCACATCTAAGAATACAATTTTTTCTGCACTATAATGATATGTAAATTCAACATTCATATTGTTAGAGTTCAGAAAGGTGCAAAATTCTAATAGCTTTTGTTCTCCACCGGTCCAAATCAGAAAACAGTCATCTATAAATCTGCCCCAAAACAAAATGTCTGATTGCCACTGAGTAGATTGAAAGCCCCAAACCCATGTATGTTCAAACCAGCCCATGAATAGATTTGCATAGGACGGAGAGAATTTGGAGCCCATTGCAACACCCCGTTTTTGTCTGTACCAGTCATTGTTGAACATAAAAAAGTTATTAGTGAGAATTAGGTGGATCATTTCAATTATCATTATAGTGTGTTGCCATAGACTTGCTGATCTATTTGTTAGAAAAAACCGGATCGCCTCCAATCCTAGCTCTTGTTGAATGCAGGTGTACAAGGACACCACATCAAGTGTAACTAGTAACATACTTTTATCCCATTCCACATCGTTTAAAGTACCCAAGATATGAGTAGTGTCCTTAATAAATGACGGGAGATTACATACTAATGGTTGTAGGAAGCAGTCTACATATTCAGAGAGTTTTTCAGTTGGACCCTGAATACCCGAGACAATTGGTCTCCCCGGTGGAAAGGGAAGTTCTTTATGAATCTTGGGCAGCGTGTAAAGACATGGATATCTCGGATGAGTAACCTTTAAATATGCAAATTCATCCCTATTTAGTAACCCGTCTTGTTGCCATGTACAGAGTTTTCTATTTATTAAGTCAACCAGATTGTGGATAGGATTGCCAGTGACCCTTTCATAGCATGCCACATCATTTAATTGTGACAAAATCTCATTGTCATAGTCTGCCTTGTTCATTAGAACAACATTCCCACCCTTGTCTGCTGGTCTTATGATGATGTTACTATCTTGTTTGAGTCTTTCTAATGCATCTTGTTCATCAGAATTTAAATTTTTAGAAAATTGTCTGTATTTATTTTTCATCAAGCATTTGTCATAGTCTTGACAGACCAGGTCAAAGAATCTATCAAAAGTGTTAAAACCCACACTTTTTGGAGTCCAGCATGATTTCTTTTTTAAGCCACTGGAGACACTTTTGTTAAAGTCAACCTCTAAATCGTGTAATATCCTGGAACACATATCCGGGTCCTCGATTCGGTCAGCTAGAGAAAGTACAAGTGCTGTATCTTGGATTTCCTTAATAGACAAAGCACTTAGTGAAGAAACCGTCTCATCCGGGTCTCTATTGTCAAGTTGATTCATTTGAAAATATTTTTTCAATTTAAGTTTTCGAATAAATTTAAAGAGGTCAATTTTGGATCTACAGGGATCCCCAAAGGTTTTGGGGCAAAAATTTAATCCTTTGGCTAGGAGGCTGTTCATCCCTGATGTTAGTTCAATTTTAGACAGGTTGATCACACTTATGGTAGAGGATTCGTCCATATCTAGTTTTTCTTGTCCCGTGATCTTGTTATAACACCCTCTTGGTCCTTTGCCTTGACCACCTGAACCTCTACTACCCCTTCTCGTCCTCTTGTGTGAGGTGTTCCTTTGTTTTGGATAAATTTGCCTCGTTTCATTCTCATTATCTCCTGTAAAAAAATGCTCCCCTCCGAGACATTATTAACTGTAGCGGAAGTACTTGGACCACCTTCTGTTTCACTGTCACTGGCAACTGAGGTACTAATAGAAGTAGAGTCAGACATGTTAGATGAGCTAGGTGTTTTATAGGTCAGATTAGTGTGTACCAGATGATCATACTTGCTAGAGAAAGTAAAGATTCTACCTGACAGATAATCCTTTTCATCTCGTTTTAATTTACGGGCTTTTCTTTGTGTGACTTCCTCTTGATATTTTAGTATTACTTCCTCAAGAATCTTATAGTTTTTAGCGGTGGCTTCTGGAAGATTCAAACTGGTAATTTCCTTCTCTAAAAGTTCAATTTCCCCTTGTAATTGGGTCACTTTCCTTTCTGAATTCATAATTAGAATGTCCATAAGTCTCATTGAACTAGTGGTCAGTTCATTATCCCACATTGTTAATAAATCCATATCCAAATCATCATAGGTAGGGAAGATCTGAGATCTTAAGCCTCGCGGGATACGGTTTAACTTTTTGTATTGTTTCAATGTTTCCCCGTCCCACCATTTAGATAATTCATTCTTTTTGAGTCTTTCTAGTCTGATAAATTTACTCCTTAAGCCTTCATATTGAAATTTAAAGCTGCTATGTGGTACGTTTTGTGCTGTACCCCCTTTGGCTAGGTTTTCAAAAAGATCCTCAGCTAGTTTGTTTCTATCCATGTTATCCAAAATTTCTGAATTAAGGCCGTAACCAAGCTGCGCCCCTAAAAGTGTCAATAGAAATAAAAGAGGGTGTAATAGTAGGGGATTAATGGCGCTCAGGTAAACACTTGGCCAAGTGTATCTTCAGGGGTTGCCACCACAAGGGAAAACACCCATCCCTCCGAGGTTTAAAAAAAAACCCAACAAGAAACAATTTAACACAATGTGAGGCCCCCGTCAGTATAATAAATCAACAACTTTTCTTCAAGAAATTCAAAAATCAAGTGAATGATGTTATGACACAAGTAGGTCAAATTCAAGTGAGTTAAATTCAAAGGAATGCAGTCAAAAGAGTTTCACATAAGTCATTTCACAGTCCATTCTAATCCAGAGATTTATTAGAAATGTCTTCTTTTTTACAGCATCATCCTTGGAAAAACAAACATCGAGCCAACACGTGTTTCGTCATGGGGAAGTTCTCTAGTTCCCAACGACTTCTTCAGGGCTCTATATTATGAATAAAAATTAGTATTAGAAACCAAAATGCTCAAACTATTTATTACAACTAGTAATTTTTTATATAGACCCTTGTGTAGAAAGGAAAAACCCAATAGGGATAGAAGAGAGGTGATTCTATTTTTAGTGATGGTTACGACACATCAAGAAAATAACAGTCTAGTTAGCAATTGGTCAACTCAAACACCACGTGAATAAATTATCTATCCTGTTAATAAAATATAATAGGTAGGACCTAATAACCAACACCAGCAAGCAACACCAGGTAAATTATAACTCCACAAATATTTAAATATAAGACTCACTTTGTTCTATAGATAGTGAAAAGAGTCCGATGACAGAGTCCACGACCGGCGACTCTTAACTAAATAACAGATCAAATCAAGATTTTTTATACAAGTAACCGAAACACCCATAGAGTCAAAAATGTAGTATGTTCACACGTGATCATACCTTATATGAATTCCAAATATAAATGGTCGTGTCTGGCTTCAAGAGGTAGGTTATACAACTATCTCCAAATCTAAATGGACAAAGAATACCATCACCCACTATCAGTAATTTGCGAATACTATATAATCCTCATGTGTGCCATGGTATTACAAAATTAACTCTTACGTTCAGTTGCTCAATTGTCCGGAATCCAATATTTGAAAATACCGATTTATTCAATGCTAAGAAACAAATAAAATAAATCCGTCGGGTTGCGATTAATTAAAAAACTGCTTTTAACATTATGAAGTCTAAATCAAATAAACTAGGTCCGCTAGGTCCTTACCTCCTATTTAGTGTCAAGCGCTCCAGGTACGACGAGTGTGTGTTGCCAGAAATGCCTTGTTGCGAGTACGCACAAGCGCGTCCTGCAGAACCGAAACTAAATACATTTCCGGGATACTGCTCACGTCAAGTATACTAAAAATAGAAGACGGACTGAAGTCCTTCGTTATAAAACAAACCAGACGCGAGGCATTATGTACCTCGTAAGTGAAACATTCACCATTTAGCAAACTCACAAAAAATAAATGTACATTACCGAAAAAACCGCAAATCTAACTCTTTCAGTGGACAAAAAACAACCCTTGGTTCAAATTAGCAAAATCGACTGCTGGTTAGAAACCCGAAACCACAGTTTTTTTAAGAAAAGGAGAAAAAGGGGGATATTTATTAATAATATGCTCCATATGCTGCAATCATACATATGCAAGTAAATATGCCTATTCTTGAAAGATGATAGTTATAAACATAAAGCAGAAGTTCACAGTCAATTCCTATTCTGATGACCGCTACTGTTGATTAATCTATCGATACATTGCCCCTGTCAACTCCAGAAATCAACAGCTATGTTCCATCCAACTAAAAACAGGGCACTCCCATTACACCCTGGTTTAGGAAGAATAAAGTAAAGAGGTGGTAAAAAATCCAATATAATAAGAACACTAGTAGAAAACATGAGTAAACCACTTGTTGAAGTGGAAGTGGAGTATGAGAATTTTGGTTACCAATAAAGAAAAACATTCGTACATATATATTATCATAACAAAACATTCTTATTTGACCTCATTAGGTTCATCTTATCATATTTGTATTCTTTTAATCCCCCAGGAAAAACTCCAGTTCTCTATCGGAGTTCAGACCTGATTCCACAGCTTTCAATCTCATTATTCACATTGCCTCCTTCCTGCGTAACATTAGTTCTCTATTCCCTCCTCTTGGATTGCGAGGAACATGCTCTAGTCCAAAAAATGTAAAGCTCTTATGGGTTGATTGTGAGTTGCAGGATATAATATGAGCGACTATTGGGTATCTCACATCACCATTTTTAAGTGATCGCATATGTTCCGCAATTCTGGCCTTAAGCGGGCGTATAGTACTCCCTACATAAATACGTAAACATTTGCATTGTATTATATAGATAACATGTGTGGTATTACAATTGATCATTGTACAGATTCTGTACACTTTCCCATTCAAAGAAAATTCACTAATCTTATGGCATGCCCAACGGCATGTTCCACAATTACCACATTTGAAAAAACCCATTGTTTGTACAGGCAACCAAGTTTTACTGGGAGACACAGTAGTAAAACTGGGACTTAACAAGTTTCTCAGGGTTCTACCTTTACGATAAGTTGTGGGAATTCTTTCAGGTATGCAATTCCTGATTGACTCATCTTGTGTTAATAGATGCCAATGTCTGGCCATGATTTTAACCAGAAACAAAGAGGCTTCATTGAAATCCGTTATAAAACGTGCCTTATTAGATTCCTCTAATATGTTTTTGCGAATTTTAATTGTCAAAGTGTCAGTTCTATTAATCTTTCTACTTTTAGATTGTGCTCTCTTAATCACTTTCTTAGAGTAGCCACGTGCTCTAAATCTTTTCCCTATATCATTAACATGATACAAGAATTCCTCATCCAAACTACAGTTTCTTCGTGCTCTCGTCATTTCACCAAAAGGAATAGAGGCTATTTGGTGTTGTGGATGCGCACTTGCAGCATGTAAAATAGAATTACAGGCTGTGGTTTTTCGGAAAAGTCTACTTTGGATTTTATTGTCTGCAATGAAAATTTCCACATCTAAGAATACAATTTTTTCTGCACTATAATGATATGTAAATTCAACATTCATATTGTTAGAGTTCAGAAAGGTGCAAAATTCTAATAGCTTTTGTTCTCCACCGGTCCAAATCAGAAAACAGTCATCTATAAATCTGCCCCAAAACAAAATGTCTGATTGCCACTGAGTAGATTGAAAGCCCCAAACCCATGTATGTTCAAACCAGCCCATGAATAGATTTGCATAGGATGGAGAGAATTTGGAGCCCATTGCAACACCCCGTTTTTGTCTGTACCAGTCATTGTTGAACATAAAAAAGTTATTAGTGAGAATTAGGTGGATCATTTCAATTATCATTATAGTGTGTTGCCATAGACTTGCTGATCTATTTGTTAGAAAAAACCGGATCGCCTCCAATCCTAGCTCATGTTGAATGCAGGTGTACAAGGACACCACATCAAGTGTAACTAGTAACATACTTTTATCCCATTCCACATCGTTTAAAGTACCCAAGATATGAGTAGTGTCCTTAATAAATGACGGGAGATTACATACTAATGGTTGTAGGAAGCAGTCTACATATTCAGAGAGTTTTTCAGTTGGACCCTGAATAACCGAGACAATTGGTCTCCCCGGTGGAAAGGGAAGTTCTTTATTTAGCGGTGGTCTACCCGGAGTTGGATGGGCGCTTGAGGGCATCACAGCAGCCAAATGGGGGTGAGTACACTCTCATTCTGCTGACATTGCATGCAGTGGAGGTGTCTGGGTGGGGGAGGTGGGCTGTGGGTTCCCCTAGGCCAGGGCGAGTTCCGTAGGTAAGGTCCCTCCGTAAGGCAGGCCATGTGGCACCCCAGCCCACCTCTGTAGAGTGCCAAGTACACCTAGTCATGCCCCTGTGTCATCCATGTGTGCAGATGTCGTCCATAGCCCTGTAGGCCATTGCCCAGGAATTGAATAGTGGAGCCCAAGAGCGCGGCGTAGTGTGGCTTGTGTATCTGTTGTGTCCGCCAACGGTAGCGGTAATGCATGCACTCAACATGTCTTTCGTCTGTCGTACCCCCCCCCTTTTTGTGGTCTCCCTGTTCTTGTGTGCATTAGCATCATCAGGCAGAGGAGCAGTGGCACCGGAGCACCAGGGGGCTGCATCCCACATGGCCATGGAGGGCCACTCTACGGACTCGGAGTTCACCAGTGGGACGGAGGGCGAGGGGAGCTCCACAGTGGGGACAGGAGCTGACACCAGTGACACGGACTCGTCCTCTGATGGGAGCTCCCTTGTGGTGGCGGCAACCTCTGTGCCCCCCCATCTACAGGTACAGCCGCCACCCCCCCTACCAGCACCGCCCTCCCAGCAGCACCTCAGCCTTCGCTGCAGCAGGGTGGGCATCACCTTTGCCCCAGGCACCTCAGGCCCTGCCCCAGTCACCCCTGCTGCCCTCAGTGAGGAGGCCATTGACCTCCTCGGGTCCCTCACTGTTGGGCAGTCTACCATTTTTAATGCCATCCAGGGTGTAGAAAGGCAGTTGTAACAAACCAATGCATTTCTGGAGGGCATTCATTCTGGTCAGGCGGCCCTTCAGCAAGCTTTTTAGACTCTGGCATCAGCACTGATGGCAGCCATTGTCCCTGTGTCTAGCCTCCCCCTCCAACTTCCTCCACCCAGATCCAATCCCCTGTACCTCAGCCTATCCCAAGCACAGCTCTAGACCAGCATGCGCACACATCAACACACAAGGGAATCTCAGGCAAACATAAGCACCACACATCCCACAGGCACTCACGCAAGCATTAGACACATGCAGACACACCAACATCCACTGCCTCCACTGTGTCCCCCTCCTCCTCGTCTCCCTCATCCCTCCCAGTCTCGTCTACACTCACACCTGCATGCACTACCTTTACAGCCACTACTACCATCACCGGCACACCCACCACCACACCCCGCTCACGTGCAGTCACCACCCCCACTACCATTCACACGTCCCCTGTGTCCTCTCCCAGTGTGTCTGTGACGCCCCCTCCCAAGATACACAAACGCAGGCACACACCCACCCAACAGCCATCCACCTCACGACAGCCTCCAGCGCATGCACCTTCACCCAAAGTCAGCAAACAAACACCTCTTACAACCACAACCTCTTCCTCCACTCCCAAACCCCCTCCAGCTACCCATCCCAGTGTGTCCCAAAAACTTTTCCTGTCTAACCTTGACCTCTTTCCCACACCTCCCCCAGCCCATCCGTCTCCTAGGTCCCGAACTAGCACCTCAGCCACAACATCTCCGGGACCAGTGGTGCCTGTAGTCACCGGAATCTGGAGTGCACCGGCCACCAGGGCAGCCAGTGTGGCACAGAACCACAGCACAGACAGTCCCTCACCTGTGAAGCATCAGAAGTTGGCCAGTGCCCGGCGGGAGAGGGGGAAGACTCCAGCCACCAAA